>NW_020664409.1:101646094-101757667 GCF_002925995.2 Terrapene triunguis | reverse complement strand
TCATAAAATGTAAATTAGTTAAGTGTTCCCCTGCCTCAGTCCTCTAAAGAAAAGGAAGTTGGTCATTCTTGGTTTATTTCACTAGGGAATTATTTGCCTGGATTACTTCAACATTTAATTAAATTGTCATATAACACACATAAAATACCAAATAAAATGGACTTTTGCTGCGTCATTACATTAATTTCCTGTCACCAAAAGTGTTTAGCTTGTTAGCTATCTAACTTAAACCTGCTCAGTGGCAATTAAGCGTTATATTTGAATGTGTTTAGACCATTTACAGTCCTCTTTTTACTGCACTCCTGTTAAACTTTTAATTTTCTTTTTGTTGTAATTAGCATTTGGGGAGTTCAGTTTCTCTAATAGGTTCTGCATAATTTACATGTTATGTTATTCTGCTTGTTTGTCAGGGAAGCAGTGAAGAAACACAGGGAAATTGATGCATAAAAATTATTGCATCAAAACTAAACACTTCTGTGAAACATTTTTTCTGCAATCAGTATGTGATCTGAATTCTTCAGAATTTGCAAACTTACCATAATGGAAAACCGGGTGTATTTCCTTACAATAATGTATGTAATTGATTCATCAAGAGTATGGTCCAAATTTAGCATAGGAAGACTGGCCGTCAGGACTCCTGGGTTCTGTTCCCACATCTAACACTGTATTTTTATGTGACTTTGGACAAGCTCCTTTTGCTTTCTGTTCTTCAGTTTATTCATTCATAAAATGGTTGTAATAATAGGGGTTGGTGAGGCTTAATATCTGTAATGTGTTTTGAGATCCTTGGATTAAAGGTGCCTTACATATACCAAGTAGTATTGGCCTAATTCTTAGGGGTGTGTCTACACTGCAATCAGAGGTATCACTGCAGCAGATGTCGATGTACCCCAAGCTTTTATCTGGCTACTTTAAATAACAATAGCAGTGAAGACACAGCAGCACAGGCTGTACAAGCCCACATGGGGACCCTGGGTATGTACTTGAGTGGCTAGCCTGTGCTGCTTCTGATTCACTGCTATTGGTATTCAAGCTATTTAGATCAAAGCTAGCTTGGGTTTGCTTATATGCGCTGCAGTCACACTCCTGATTGCAGTGGAGACACACCCTATGTCATTATTGAGGCAAACCCACCAGAAAATGTCTATATTGCTTTAGTAAAGCCGGCAGCAGTTGGTCCAATGTGGTAAATTATCCCAGTAGCCAAAGCACTTGAGTACTTGCCCGCTCTAGTTTGCCAGATAACAGTTGGAGAGAAATTGGGTAACTTCCTCCCTACCCAGACACCCGGCAGGCTAGAAATCCACTTTACTCACTGCCGTCCACTAATTACATCCAGAAACTTAGGTCACGTCTTCACTTAAAACACTGCATTGGTGCAGCTGCACTGCTGTGGTGCTTTAATGAAGACGCACTGAGCCAACAGGAGAGAGCTCTCCCATTAGCGTAGTTAATTTACCTCCCCGAGAGGCAATAGCTATGTCGGCGGAAGAAGCTCTCCTGCCAACACAGCGCTGTCTACATGGGGAGTTAAGTTGGTATAACTATGTTGCTCGGGGGTGTGGATTTGTCAAACTCCTGAGTGAAGTAGTTATACCAATATAGTTCTGTAGTGTAGCCCAGACCTTAGGCTGAGTAGTTACTGAGATCCATTGTTTACTTGACCGCATCTAGTTTCTCAGTTGTCAGCTGTGTCCCAAGTCAAAATCAGTGTCAAAGTAATCGCTTCCAAACTGAGGGGAAGATAGCAAGGCAGCTTGCGCTGTGGAGTTGTCAGAATGCAGCTGACACTCGGCTCTGTCTCTCTTTTTCATTGGGACAGGCTAGCACGGTGCCTGTTTCCCCGACACCTGGCTGAAGTGCACTTGGCTGACAGAGTCCCTTGTAACTTATTCTAGATAAGATGGAAGTAATGGAAATTGATTCAAAAGCATAAGTGGCCTGCTCCCATTCCACTGAAACAAATGGGACTCTTGCCTTTCACCTCAATAGGAGCAGGATCTAGTGTATAGCGAGACGACAGGATGATGCTTACCCTCATGACTGGCGGGGGGGAGGGGTCTGCCCATCCCCTGTCAATGAGTTCCACAATTCAGGAGTGCTTCGAGGCTCCGATGTCTTTGATGGACTTTTTTTCAGTTGTGTTTAGCATGACGATTGCAACAGTTACTTAGTGATATCAACCTGGCCAGCCCCTGTCCCGGCCTCTCGATCCTCTAGATCAAACTATTGCAATGGGACTGCTCTTAAAGATCTTTCAGCTAGTACAGGAAACATAGGCTTGGCAGAATTCAATTTTTATATTTTTTTATAATTTCAACAGATAATATCAATGGTTATTTTCAAGCATATTTTTCAATTATCGATTTAAGTTTTCACAGTTGTGCAAAATTATTAATTTCAAGCACTTTGTAAAGTTTATTTAAATTTTTACAGTCGTGAGAAATTATGGGGGGCAGGCAATGGGGGATAGATAATTATTCAATTACAATAAATGTTAAGCTTCAAAAAGTTAAAGCTTTATAACAGTTAAAACACAAATTGTCAACATCACATGTCAAAATATACAAAGTTTCTTTAACTCGAACTTTAGTTCTCAAGCAGCATTTTTCTTACTTTGTCTATCTGTAAATTTCTATTATCACTGATGGAAACAGAGTCATTCTCATTCTCTCTGTCCCAATTAATATTTAATTAAAGTGGAACAACTTCACTTGGAGAGATTAAGGTAAGGCCATCTCCGACTATTCCAGTGCCATCTAATTAGGTAGAGTGGGAACTTGAACTCCGGATGCTTCACATCCTGGATGAGTTACCTTAGCCACTGTGCTAAAGGTCACAAGGGAGACCCACTCTCTCATCACCGACTCCAACCCCCTGGCTGTTTTACTGGAACTCAGCTGCAGGACCCAATCTAGTAAGCAGCCTCTGAGCACACCTACCACATTGGCCCCTGCATGCAAGTTAGGTAGCTAAACACTTATCTTTCCCTGGTTCATGACTTGCTCTGGGGCTTACGTGGGAGATAGGGGCCCAGACACCTAGAGTGAGGCAGCAGTGTGCTTGCCCAGAGGCAGAAACATAGGTGACTAGTGCACTTTTACTGCAAAAACTTAGATGTTGAGCTACTTGAGGTTCCTACAAGGTAGGTGGCAGCCGAGTGGGAGTTTTCTGGATCACAGGGGCACCTACAAATAGCATTTATATGTGTCTCAATACTTTTGCGGCTCCCACCAATAGCCTCTGTGCTCATTTACTCCTCGCCTTGAAATCCGAGATGCCCATCGATTTGCCTGTTTTTCTTATTTGATCTGTAGTCTGATAAGTCATGAAAGTTTGCAGTCAAGAGCTTTCCTTGATGATGTAATGAGAATGATGGTTACTGCTAATTATCAGTGCAGCCATCTGCAATAGTCCAAGACGGAGAGAGACCAGCTTGAGAAAGAACAGTGTTTCAGAGAAGAAATCAGCAAATGAAACGAGGGCAGATTATGAGGCGGGCCACTACAGGGACGGTTTGAGTTACTGAGCATCTGTAACACAGTGCTGAATTACTACAGCTAATTCACTAACCAAGGGGCTAATCCACCAGCCTTTTTCCACCTGAGGAAACCTTATCCAAGTGGTAAATTTCATTGGAATGCAAGGGATTACCCACCTGAGAGAGGATTATTCCCATGAGTAAAGGTTGCAGGATCTGACTCGGGCTAAGGTTCCCATGTTTGTTGTAACACAGCTGCAGAGGTTTGAAATAACTAATGAGAGGTAGAGTTCCCTCAGACTGAAAGGTCACTGAGTCATAATGAGCCACCTGGCCCCAGGGTTTCTTTGCAGATGCCAGTTATTGTTACTTATGTATTAGTGCTCTCAATGTATCATAAATACATTTCTATATTGAAAAAAGCCTGTCCATGGATCTGGCATCTTTGCCAAAAATTAAAAATCAAATCAAAATTAAAGCAAGCAGCTGCCTCTTAGCCTCATGCCAAAAAAATAGCCAACCACAATATAAGTCCAAACAACACCCTCATCCCATACAAATATCAGTCCTTATCATTCCAGTCTCCCCAGAAACCTTGGTAAAGAGTTAGGGTCTTGCAGTAAGCCCAGAAGGTCAGAGCAAGGCCACAGAAAGTCTGATGAAGAGCAATTGCCCAACTCAACTCTCTGCACATCCTCAGCAAGGTGAGAATAGACCCACCTCCCTCTTCTGCTATTGTCTGCCAGCAAGTTAACAATACCTCAGGATCAATAGTATTGAAGGCAACTGATGAATCTAACAATGTCAATATGGACATCCAATCTTCATACATAACCATTCAGAGTTTGATATTAATACAGGAGGACTGCAGGCCGAACCCTTCAAGGTGTTGATACAGTAGAACGTCACAGTTACGAACACCAGAGTTACAAACTCAGTCACACACCTCATCTGGAACAATTAGGCAGCAGAAGAGACAGAAGAAAAAAGCAAACGCAGGACAGTACTGTGTTAAATGTAAACTATTAAAAAAAAAAGGAAAGCAGCATTTTTCTTCTGCATAGTAAAGTTTCAAAGCTGTATTAAGTCAATGCTCAGTTGTAAATTTCTGAAAGAATAACCATAACATTTTGTTCAGAGTTATAAACATTTCAGAGTTATAACAACCTCCATTCCTGAGGTGTTCATAACTCTGAGGTTCTACTGTATCTTGTTGCAATGAGTCCCACAGGCAAACTGTGCATAGAGTCGGCGAGATATTTATTTTTGTATCAATTTTAAATTTGCTTGCTTTTAGTTTTATTGAATGTCCCCTTGTTTTCATCCTATGATGAAGGATAAATAGCAGTGTCTGATCTCTATACCATTTACTGTTTTGTATATTTTTTGCATGCCCTCTCTTATTCACCTACTGAAATACAAAGTATCGTCTCTGACCCCAGCTTTGATTACATAAAAAAGAAAATAACTAAAATAATTATTTCTAAAAAAATCTTTCATACAAAAGTTCATGAAACTTTCAGGATTCTCAAACACTTTCTCAAATGCCCAGCAGTGTTTTGAATACTCATAAATAGCATCATGAGTGATATTTTCAAAAGCCATTTGACAAAAAAAAATTCAACAAGACTTTTGCTCTTAAGTCACTTATGTGCTTTAAAAAAAAATCTCACTCAATATGTCTTCCTGGATCATCCAGGATGATCACTTTTATTTATGAAAATATTTGCAAATTAGTTTTACTATTTAGACTGCAAGCTCTTCAGGGCTGGGACTGTCTCTCACTATGTGTTTGTACAGACCCTAGAACAACAGGGTCTCTGATTTCAGTTGGGGGCCTTTAGACAGGATAGTAAAACAAAAAAATAATTCCTATAGAATAAAAAGTTATTTAAAGTTAGCTAAGATTGCACTGATCAACTTCAATAACATTTTCTTCAGGCGCTGAAAAGCTAGCAAATACATTATTGAAAGTCAATAACCATACTTCCTTTTTCTCTACCTAAGCCAATAAAAGTCTGATCAACAGTTACCTATTGCCATCCTTCTTCCATAATGTATTGATAACACCCAAGGCTGCATAAACTACCACACAGCTCTAACGCTGTCAAATTTTTAACATATGGATGTTTCTTGTATGTATCTAAGTGCTGCTTCAATGCATATAACAATCATTTTCTTTGACCAGCTCTATTTAGGTGTAAACTGTGCTTCTAATCAATTTTCCATTTCATTTTGAAATGATGCATCCAGGGATACACAACCAACCACCACTACATAGTGTTTGTATATTGCATGTGCCACTCCTGAAATGTATATCAAATGATTAACAGTAATACGGCTTGGAGGTAAAACATTTAGGGACTGAGAGAGGCAATCACAGAGCTACTGGCAAGAGAGATCCTGATCTGGTGATAATCCAAATGAATCTTGGTTTTTTTTTAACTTGTTGAAAGATTATCTGCATATAAATCTCCAATGGATTTAGTGCCAGCACTCTTCCAAATTTCCCAATGGAATAAATGATCATTAGCTTTCTAGCTTCTGCTCATTCCCCTTGAGAGGAAAGTATTTAGGTAAATATCACACTGCTACTCAATAAACCATGAGCCAGATCCCAAATTTCCTTGTTTTTCAAAACTGTGTTCTTGAGCTGCTTGGATCCTATCCCTAGGCTTGAGTGAGCGTCATTTCTCTTAGATCCTCATTTTCTCATATTCAGTCATAGTGAGATTTCATAATTAAACAAAGACCATAACCACGATGTAGATTCAAACTAGGGAAATTTAAACATCCTGCTAATTTCCCCCCCAAATGTAGAATTTTTAATTTTACTCTATTTTTTCACCTCCCCTTGTGCTTGTTTTTGCACCTGTTAATCACCTGTAAGAGACGTTTACTGCAAATATAATCACCAAGGCTTGCTCTTACAAAACCATTGGCAAAACTCCTGTTCACTTCAATGCAAGCAGTGGACTCAATATCGATTTGTATTCAACACTCCACAGGCCCTAATCCTCAGAGATGATGAGCACCCTCAGCTCCCACTGAAATCAAGTTGTCAGAGTGATAGGTACCACACAAAAAATAAATATACTCTAGGTCCATCACTACATTAGATAGAGATACCACACAAAATCAGATCCATACTTTGTCGTCCCCCGATCCTGCTCCCACTGACTTAAAGGAGAACACAGTGTGGCCCTCAAGATCAAGTCATGCAACCTTTACTTATGCAGTGTGGCATCTTGTCCAGAGTATTGGGTGGGACTCAGCACACCTGGGCTCTGCCACCGACCTGCGGTGTGACCTTGGACAAGTCACTTTACTCCGCGTCCATTCTTTGTCTTGCCCATTTCTCAATTTTGTAGAGCTCACCCAGTTCTCTGGTTGTGAGGTCATTGGGGCAAGAACTTTCTCTTACTACACCTCTACCCTGATATAATACGACCCGATATAACACGAATTCTGATATAACGTGGTAAAGCAGTGCTCCGGGGTAGCGGGGCTGCGCACTCCGGTGGATCAAAGCAAGTTCAATATAACGCGGTTTCACCTATAACGCGGTAAGATTTTTTGGCTCCCGAGGACAGTGTTATATCGAGGTAGAGGTGTATGTGTATCCAATATACATCTCCTAGCACCGTCGGTTAGATCTCCAATATAAATAATAATATTCCTTACTCAGACAAGTTGTATCATCAGGCCCATAATTAGATGCATCCTCTTTCTGATGTACTATGACATTGCTCATTGATTGTACAAGGGAGACTGAAGCTAATTTATACCTCTAGTTATCCTTTGAAACTGCCAGTGAAAAAGTATTGTGCACTGAGAGAATGGTGGATAATTTAAATAGGATCTGACATGGATATCACCAGTTCTTCTCACCAAACCTTTTTTGAAGTTCAGCTAGGATTGGAAAGAACTTTTTTTTCCCCTCTCCCTCTCTCCCTTCATGTGCCTCTGTGTTCCCTGGTTTATGCTTATTGAAATGCTACAAGAAACGCTATGCTTGGGATCTTTCCCACATCCCTGCTGAGACCACAAAGTGCTAGAAATCTATTTGGAAAAACGGGGCTTTCATGATTCCCCTGCACCCTCCACAAACCTCATTTTCTGCTGCAATTTCTCTGGCACCCCTGAGTCAATTCTGGGAAAGGCAGGGGGAGGCGGTGTAGTTCTCTGGGTGGCATATGCAATGGATAGAATCATGTCAGATTAGCATGCAACTGATCTCCTTTCAGCACAGTTTGAATAAGGGACCAGACAGCCCTAACAGCAGTTAGGGAATACATATATTATATGGCACAGAAACACAGGCGGAAAGAATACTGCAGCAGTGGCAGCTTTAGGCACAGAAATCACCCAATCCCTTCCTAGCTCCCGCTGCAGAAAGGATGTGGGGGTAGGAGTCTGCCTTTATTATTTGCACCTCCTCAAAATAAATATTGTGTGTGCTCATCAGGATTCTCTCCATAAAGCAGACAGAATGGAACAATGCCGCAACCTCGCTGCAGCTCTCTCTCCGAAAGCCAGTGCACAGCCATGCTCTTGTTTTGCTTAGGACTGGTTTTAATTTGAATGTTTCAAAAATCAGACTCATTCTCTCTGTGGCTGATGTGCCAAGCAAACTAGGATGGGACCCCGGGACCTCAGTTCACATAGACACCCAATTGCTTGGCAGCTGGTTTTCTTAAATGACCAATGCTAACATATATGAGCAAACCCCTCCCTCCCCACCACCACCACTCAGTTATGTTGTGTCAAGGGAATATTCATCAATGTTCACCAATTACTGCTAAATAAGCATCTCAATCGTGAGCTTCCACAAAGCCAGATTCCTCTCCCTGGACGGCTGGAGCGCCACGGGGAGGGCAGCGAGCCCGGCCGGGGCCCCGCTCTCCCCGACCGGCCGGAGCGCCGGGGGGAGGGCAGCGAGCCCGGCCGGGGCCCCAATCTCCCTGACCGGCCGGAGCGCCGGGAGGAGGGCGGAGAGCCCAGCTCTGGCCCCGCTCTCCCCGACCGGCCGGAGCGCCGGGGGGAGGGCGGCGAGCCCGCTGCGGCTCCGCTCTCCCCGGCAGCTGGAGCACCGCGGGTTGGGCGGCGAGCCCAGTCGCGGCCCCGCTCTCGGGCCTGAGCACCGCCCCCCTCCATGCTTGGTAGGCTGGTGCCTGGAGCCGGCCCTGATGTTACTTACTGTTATCCTGACCTTATCTTTTAGGAGGGGTCAGTGTGTTCCTGTTATCATTGGGGAATGTTTTTGTACCATCCTTGATAATGGGATGTGTTTGCATGAGTACTCTGTGCTTAGCACTTAGAAATGTGTATTTCTGCAATATCAGCCCTGTTCTTGCCAGATTCTGTGAGCAGGCCCTGCCTCTTGCTCACAACTTGTCTTTGCTTTATATCAGTAAAGCTTTGACTACAACTTTAGCCCAGGCCTCAGGACTAATACCAGGCCTCTGATACAAGGGCTTATGTCTCAGGCTCTCTTCCTACTATATCCGCATTTGAAAATGTGGGTCTTTGGGCCAGATCCTCAGCTACACTGACGTGCAACAACTGAAGCGCTGACTCCTTGACACCTACCGAACAAATTTTAATATAAAGGAAGGCGTTTCCTCCTCATCTCTCTGTACAGCCCAGCACACTCAATGGGGGACTGAATGGAGCAGGACCTGAGATTTAATTTCTTGCCCTTTCTGGAACCTATAGATGCTAAAATAATATCCAGCTTCTCGTCCACTGTGACCCCTAGGTCCTTTTCTGCAGAACTGCTACCTAGCCATTCGGTCCCTAGTCTGTAGCAGTGCATGGGATTCTTCCGTCCTAGGTGCAGGACTCTGCACTTGTTCTTGTTGAACCTCATCAGGTTTCTTTTGGCCCAATCCTCTAATTTGTCTAGGTCCCTCTGTATCCTATCCCTACCCTCTAGTGTATCTACCACGCCTCCTAGTTTAGTGTCATCGGCAAACTTGCTGAGAGTGCAGTCCACACCATCCTCCAGATCATTAATAAAGATATTAAACAAAACCGGCCCCAGGACCGACCCTTGGGGTACTCCGCTTGAAACTGGCTGCCAACTAGACATGGAGTTGATCACTACCCGTTGAGCCCAACAATCTAGCCAGCTTTCTATCCACCTTACAGTCCATTCATCCAGCCCATACTTCTTTAACTTGGCAGCAAGAATACTGTGGGAGACCGTATCAAAAGCTTTGCTAAAGTCAAGGAATAACACATCCACTGCTTTCCCCTCATCCACAGAGCCAGTTATCTCATCATAGATGGCAATTAGGTTAGTCAGGCATGACTTCCCCTTGGTGAATCCATGCTGACTGTTCCTGATCACTTTCCTCTCCTCTAAGTGTTTCATAATTGATTTCTTGAGGACCTGCTCCATGATTTTTCCAGGGACTGAGGTGAGGCTGACTGGCCTGTAGTTCCCCGGATCCTCCTTCTTCCCTTTTTTAAAGATGGGCACTACATTAGCCTTTTTCCAGTCATCCGGGACCTCCCCCGATCGCCATGAGTTTTCAAAAATAATGGCTAATGGCTCTGCAATCTCATCCGCCAACTCCTTTAGCACCCTCGGATGCAGCGCATCCGGCCCCATGGACTTGTGCACATCCAGTTTTTCTAAATAGTCCCGAACCACTTCTTTCTCCACAGAGGGCTGGTCACCTTCTCCCCATATTGTGCTGCCCCGTGCAGCAGTCTGGGAGCTGACCTTGTTCGTGAAGACAGAGGCAAAAAAATCATTGAGTACATTAGCTTTTTCCATATCCTCGGTCATTAGGTTGCCTCCCTCATTCAGTAAGGGGCCCACACTTTCCTTGACTTTCTTCTTGTTGCTAACATACCTGAAGAAACCCTTCTTGTTACTCTTAACATCTCTTGCTAGCTGCAACTCCAAGTGTGATTTGGCCTTCCTGATTTCACTCCTGCATGCCTGAGCAATATTTTTATACTCCTCCCTGGTCATTTGTCCAAGCTTCCACTTCTTGTAAGCTTCTTTTTTGCGTTTAAGATCAGCAAAGATTCACTGTTTAGCCAAGCTGGTCGCCTGCCATATTTACTATTCTTTCTACACATCGGGATGGTTTGTTCCTGCAACCGCAATAAGGATTCTTTAAAATACAGCCAGCAGTCCTGGACCCCTTTGCCCTTCATGTTATTCTCCCAGGGGATCCTGCCCATCTGTTCCCTGAGGGAGTCAAAGTCTGCTTTTCTGAAGTCCAGGGTCCATATTCTGCTGCTCTCCTTTCTTCCTTGTGTCAGGATCCTGAACTCGACCATCT
This sequence comes from Terrapene triunguis, assembly GCF_002925995.2. Taxonomy (NCBI): domain Eukaryota; kingdom Metazoa; phylum Chordata; order Testudines; family Emydidae; genus Terrapene; species Terrapene triunguis. Next base: position 101,746,882 of record NW_020664409.1, on the reverse strand, counting down.
CATGGTCACTACCTCCCAGGTTCCCATCCACTTTTGCTTCCCCTACTAATTCTTCCCTGTTTGTGAGCAGCAGGTCAAGAAAAGCTCTGCCCCTAGTTGGTTCCTCCAGCACTTGCACCAGGAAATTGTCCCCTACACTTTCCAAAAACTTCCTGGATTGTCTGTGCACTGCTGTATTGCTCTCCCAGCAGATATCAGGGTGATTAAAGTCTCCCATGAGAACCAGGGCCTGCGATCTAGCAACTTCTGTTAGTTGCCAGAAGAAAGCCTCGTCCACCTCATCCCCCTGGTCTGGTGGTCTATAGCAGACTCCGACCACGACGTCACCCTTGTTGCTCACACTTCTCAATTTTATCCAGAGACACTCAGGTTTTTCTTCAGTTTCATACCGGAGCACTGCTCTCTAACACCCCACTCTTCCATGGATGCTGAGGGGAGGAGTCACTAGGTCATGTGATCTCAGGTGGGGCAGCATGAGAAGCGGGAGTTTCTGGTGTTTGCAGCCTTCCATCCAGCAGGTGGGTCAGCAGTAGCACCCAACAGCTGTTCCAGCTCGGAGATTTTATGCACCTCACCCCGGCTCTCACCTCCTTCCTGATTAATCTGGTTAATGCAGATACTGGTGAGCAGGAGAAAAAAGGCCCATCTCTAATGTGAATGTGAAGCTTCATGCCATGAAGTACACAGTAGGATCAGTTGCAATGGCAAAAAATGGCCAAATGTTTTCCACACTGAAAATTCCTTTTCAACCAAAATGAAAATTAAAATGGTCAATTTTTTTTTAAATTTTCAGTGAAAACTTGCAATTTAAAAAATGTTGACCTTTTTGAGATTTGTTTTGAAATTTTTCAATTTGTTTTGGTGGGAAACTGTGGTCTATTTCACTCCCCTCCGTTCCCCCCAGACATAACAAAATTAAAGTAGTGAGAGAGAGTGGTGGAGAAGGGAAACAAGATTGTCACTAAAATGAAATTAAATTATCACAATATTTTGCAAATTTTCAAAAAGTTTGCTGTAAATTTACCATTTTCCATTTTTTAATGATTTTTTAAATAAAGTTCAAAAAATCCATTTCTTTCACAAGTATTCCTGAACTATTCTTACCTTTTTCAGCCAGCTCTGCTAGTGAATGCTACTCTGATGCTGTGATTGCCAAAACCTGCCATTCTCACATCACATTCTCCATATGGTAGATTGTGTGTTCATTCTATATAGGAGTTAAATAATAATTAAGATGGACAAACAGCTGTCTGGTAAGTAGAAAATAGAGGGTCAAAGTTAAGGGTGGCTCAATATGAACCCTGAGACCCTTTCATGGTTTTATTAAGTATTTAGTAAAGACTATAATATGTAAGTTCTTTGAAAATGCAGAGAACATTAAAACAGGCAGGATAATTAAGACACTGAGAGATGTGGTTCTTTCACAGGATAATCCTGACATATTAGATGAATGGGCTCCAAAATAGAATATGAAATTTAATGGGCCATGATGCGAATGCAGTTACCCCAGGGATGAGTTTGGGCCAAAGAGGTATATTAGGAAATAAATAATACCGCAAGAGAGTTATATTGAAATGAATTGAATTAATTAAATTGCAGAGAAGAAGGACCTGGGTTTACTGAGAGGCTCAGCATTAAAAATTCTTGGGCCAATGTGTAACAGCACTGAAGAAGGTTAGTAGGATGTTTGCTTGTTCATAAGGCCATCACTTTCCAAATGAGTGTGTGGAGGGCAGTACTCAGTCCTGGACACCTCACTGAAGCTAGCTGTCCAGGTATGACAGTATACAGCATGGGACCACGAGGATGAAGTATAAAGAGGATGGAGGGGATTACATAGGAAGACAATTTTGGACACCCGCATTCAGCCAAAGCCACCTGTTGAGACTCTTCTGTAATTAACATAAACCTCTGGAAGGAAAGACCCTAATACCCAGCATCACATAAATACTGCTGTTTTGCAGGGCATGTCTACACTGCAATAAAGACCATGTGGCACCAAGTCTCAGAGCCGAGTCAACTGACTTGGGCTCACAGGGCTCAGGCTGTGGGGCTAAAAATATAGTGTAGGCATCCAAGCTCAGGCTGGAGCCCAGGCTCTGAAACCTAAGGGACTCAGAAAGCGGGCTCCTGTCCGAGCCTGAACACTTCCACTGCTATTTTTAGCCCCATGAGTCCAAGACAGTTGACCTGGTCTCTAAGGGCTTGTCTATACTTACGCGCTGGTTCGGCGGCAGGCAATCAAACTTCTGGGTTCAATTTATCGCGTCTTGTCTGGACGCGATAAATCGAACCCAGAAGTGCTCGCCGTCAACTCTGGTAATCCTGCTCGGCGTGAGGAGTACGCGGAATCAACGGGGGAGCCTGCCTGCCACGTCTGGACCGCGGTAAGTTCGAACTAAGGTACGTCGACTTCAGCTACGTTATTCACGTAGCTGAAGTTGCGTACCTTAGTTCGAATTGGGGGGTTAGTGTAGACCAGGCCTGAGACTCAGTGCCATAGAGCTGTTATTGCATTGTAGACATACCACAGGTACAACTGTTTTCAACTTCAAATTGTGCTATAGAAATCACCTGCGTGAGTTCATTTGCCTACCGTAGGGTTAAACCAGTAAGTCTGAAGACTCTGTAAGGCTCAGCTGACAGAAATTCTTCAGTCTCAAATGTAATTGAACACTAACCGTAAAGAGTTTTTCCTCTTCCATCTATCTTGCGTTTGTTAACTGCTAAATACATTTGCACAGCTGGAAAATCTGACATAGAAAGCCACCAGGACAGCACATAAGTGAGAATCCCACAGAGTCATGGTGGTGCTTTTTTATACCGGCTTTGAAAAGTGAACAATTAGGATAAGCACTTGCATTCATGTTAAATCTAATTATGATTGTTCAGGTTTCATGTCATTTAATCTCATTCAGTTTAAACGGCTTATCCCCTCTTCATCCTTTGATATTAAAAATGTGTTAGCAAAAGAAAGGCCTGCGTCATTAATAACAAGGAAGTACCAAGAAGTGATAGCACAAGAGATAAGAAAGAATCCAGAGCTTCAGGCTTTGGTTTTACTTCCTTCAAAAACAAAAACAAAAAAAACCACCCATGAAAAATTATGTTGGTTATTGCAGCAAACGTAACTGCAGGGAAACGTTATTCTAACCAAGTTCACTCCTGTTAGGAATAAAGGTCAAACATTAATTCCTGTTGAGATCCTATTGGGTAATTATATTAAGCACAGCAAACATTCCAAAGAAGATACTGGAACAAGTTATTCTGCCTGATTCATCAAAGAAACCATCTACATTCTCACACACACACACACACACACACACACACACACACACACACACCATTGGAATGGTTGCCCTATCTGTTTGAGTGACACTTCAAGTAGAGAGAGTCAGGAATTTCCCATCAAAATGATTTTTTGACAGAAAATGCAGTTTCTGCACAATTTTTTTTTTCATAAGAACATAAGAACATAAGAAAGGCTGTACCGGGTCAGACCAAAGGTCCATCTAGCCCAGTATCCTGTCTACCGACAGTGGCCAATGCCAGGTGCCCCAGAGGGAGTGAACCTAACAGGCAATGATCAAGTGATCTCTCTCCTGCCATCCATCTCCACCCTCTGACAGACAGAGGCTAGGGACACCATTCCTTACCCGTCCTGGCTAATAGCCATTAATGGACTTAACCTCCATGAATTTATCCAGTTCTCTTTTAAACCCTGTTATAGTCCTAGCCTTCACAACCTCCTCAGGTAAGGAGTTCCACAAGTTGACTGTGCCCTGCGTGAAGAAGAACTTCTTTTATTTGTTTTAAACCTGCTGCCTATTAATTTCATTTGATGACCCCTAGTTCTTGTATTATGGGAATAAGTAAATAACTTTTCCTTATCCACTTTCTCCACATCATTCATGATTTTATATACCTCTATCATATCCCCCCTTAGTCTCCTCTTTTCCAAGCTGAAGAGTCCTAGCCTCTTTAATCTCTCCTCATATGGGACCCGTTCCAAACCCTTAATCATGTTAGTTGCCCTTTTCTGAACCTTTTCTAGTGCCAGTATATCTTTTTTGAGATGAGGAGACCACATCTGTACGCAGTATTCGAGATATATATAAGGGCGATAATATATTCTCAGTCTTATTCTCTATCCCCTTTTTAATGATTCCTAACATCCTGTTTGCTTTTTTGACCGCCGCTGCACACTGCGTGGACATTTTCAGAGAACTATCCACGATGACTCCAAGATCTTTTTCCTGACTTGTTGTAGCTAAATTAGCCCCCATCATATTGTATGTATAGTTGGGGTTATTTTTTTCGATGTGCATTACTTTACATTTATCCACATTAAATTTCATTTGCCATTTTGTTCCCCAATCACTTAGTTTTGTGAGATCTTTTTGAAGTTCTTCACAGTCTGCTTTGGACTTAACTATCTTGAGCAGTTTAGTATCATCTGCAAACTTTGCCACCTAACTGTTTACCCCTTTCTCCAGATCATTTATGAATAAGTTGAATAGGATTGGTCCGAGGACTGACCCTTGGGGAACACCACTAGTTACCCCTCTCCATTCTGAGAATTTACCATTAATTCCTACCCTTTGTTCCCTGTCTTTTAACCAGTTCTCAATCCATGAAAGGACCTTCCCTTTTATCCCATGGCAGCTTAATTTACATAAGAGCCTTTGGTGAGGGACCTTGTCAAAGGCTTTCTGGAAATCTAAGTACACTATGTCCACTGGATCCCCCTTGTCCACATGTTTGTTGACCCCTTCAAAGAATTCTAATAGATTAGTAAGACACGATTTCCCTTTACAGAAACCATGTTGACTATTGCTCAACAGTTTATGTTTTTCTATGTGTCGGACAATTTTATTCTTAACTATTGTTTCGACTAATTTGCCCGGTACAGACGTTAGACTTACCGGTCTGTAATTGCCGGGATCACCTCTAGAGCCCTTTTTAAATATTGGCATTACATTAGCTAACTTTCAGTCATTGGGTACAGAAGCTGATTTAAAGGACAGGTTACAAACCTTAGTTAACAGTTCCGCAACTTCACATTTGAGTTCTTTCAGAACTCTTGGTGAATGCCATCTGGTCCCGGTGACTTGTTAATGTTAAGCTTATCAATTAATTCCAAAACCTCCTCTCGTGACACTTCAATCCGTGACAGTTCCTCAGATTTGTCACCTACAAAAGCCAGCTCAGGTTTGGGAATCTCCCTAACATCCTCAGCCGTGAAGACTGAAGCAAAGAATCCATTTAGTTTCTCTGCAATGACTTTATCGTCTTTAAGCGCTCCTTTTGTATCTCGATCATCAAGGGGCCCCACTGGTTGTTTAGCAGGCTTCCTGCTTCTGATGTACTTAAAAAACATTTTGTTATTACCTTTGGAGTTTTTGGCTAGCCGTTCTTCAAACTCCTCTTTGGCTTTTCTTATTACATTCTTGCACTTAATTTGGCAGCGTTTATGCTCCTTTCTATTTGCCTCACTAGGATTTGACTTCCACTTTTTAAAGGAAGTCTTTTTATCTCTCACTGCTTCTTTTACATGGTTGTTAAGCCACAGTGGCTCTTTTTTAGTTCTTTTACTGTGTTTCTTAATTTGGGGTATACATTGAAGTTGGGCCTCTATTATGGTGTCTTTAAAAAGCACCCATGCAGCTTGCAGGGATTTCACTTTAGTCACTGTACCTTTTAACTTCTGTTTAACTAACCCCCTCATTTTTGCATAGTTCCCCCTTTTGAAATTAAATGCCACAGTGTTGGGCTGTTGAGATGTTCTTCCCACCACAGGGATGTTGAATGCTATTGTATTATGGTCACTATTTCCAAGCGGTCCTGCTATAGTTACCTCTTGGACCAGCTCCTGTGCTCCACTCAGGACTAAATCTAGAGTTGCCTCTCCCCTTGTGGGTTCCCGTACCAGCTGCTCCATGAAGCAGTCATTTAAAGTATCGAGAAATTTTATCTCTGCATTTCATCCTGAACTGACATGTTCCCAGTCAATATGGGGATAATTGAAATCCCCCACTATTATTGAGTTCTTAATTTTGATAGCCTCTCTAATTTCCCTTAGAATTTCATCATCACTATCACTGTCCTGGTCAGGTGGTCGATAATAGATCCCTAATGTTATATTCTTATTAGAGCATGACATTTCTATCCATAGAGATTCTATGGAACATGCGGAATTGCTTAAGATTTTTACTTCATTTGATTGTACATTTTCTTTCACATATAGTGCCACTGCCCACTCCCCCCTCCCCCCCCGCACGACCTGTTCTGTCCTTCCGATATATTTTGTACCCCGGAATGATTGTGTCTCATTGATTGCTCTCAGTCCACTAGGTTTCTGTGATGCCTATTATATCAATATCCTCCTTTATCACAAGGCACTCTAGTTCACCCATCTTATTATTTAGACTTCTAGCAATTGTGTACAAGCACTTTAAAAACTTGTCACTGTTTATTTGTCTGCCCTTTTCTGATGTATCAGATTCTTTTTTATGTGAATGTTTATCATCTGATCTGGCCCCTACTTTATCCTCTTCCATCCTCTGCTCCTGACTATAACCTGGAGATTCTCTATCATTAGACTCTCCCCTAAGAGAAGTCTCTGTCCGATCCACATGCTCCTCTGCAGCAGTCGGCTTTCCCTCATCTCCTAGTTTAAAAACTGCTCTACAACCTTTTTAATGTTAAGTGCCAGCAGTCTGGTTCCACTTTGGTTTAGGTGGAGCCCATCCTTCCTGTATAGGCTCTCCCTCATTCCAGAAGTTTCCCCAGTTCCTAATGAATGTAAACACCTCCTCTCTACACCATCGTCTCATCCATGCATTGAGACTCTGAAGCTCTGCCTGCCTACCTGGCCCTGCGCGTGGAACTGGGAGCATTTCTGAGAATGCCACCATAGAGTTCCTGGATTTCAGTCTCTTCCTTAGCAGCCTAAATTTGGCCTCCAGGACATCTCTCCTACCCTTCCCTACGTCATTGGTACCTACATGTACCACGACCATCGGCTCCTCCCCAGCACTACACATAAGTCTGTCTAGATGCCTCGAGAGATCCACAACCTTCGCACCAGGCAGGCAAGTCACCATACGGTTTTCCCGGTCATCACAAACCCAGCTATCTACGTTTCTAATGATTGAATCTCCCAATACTAATACCTGCCTTTTCCTAGCAACTGGAGTTCCCTCCCCCGGAGAGGTAACCTCAGTGCGAGAGGCAACCCCAGCACCGTCTGGAAGGAGGGTCCCAACTATGGGAAGGTTTCCCTCTGCTCCCGTTGACTGCTCTACTTCCATGGGCCTTTCATCCTCCTCAATAGTGCAGGGGCTGTCTGACCGGAGGTGGGACAATTCTACAGTGTCCCAGAAAGCCTCATCAACATACCTCTCTGCTTCCCTTAGCTCCTCCAGTTCCGCTACCCTGGCCTCCAGAGTCCGTATGTGGTCTCTGAGGACGAGGAGCTCCTTGCACCGAATGCACACATACGCCACCCGCCCACAGGGCAGGTAATCATACATGCTGCACTCAGTGCAATAAACTGGATAGCCCCCACTCTGCAGCTGGGCTTCTGTCTGTATTGTCTCCTAGTTAATGAAGGGGTTGTTTAAAGCAAGAAGTTTTGAATGTAGTTTGGGCTATAGGTTTTAACGGGAATAAAGGGTATAAGATAGAACCGGCAAGGGACCCGCGCTCCCTTCCTGCTCCCCTTGCGAAACTCCCTTGCGAAACTCCCTGTTAGCAGCCCCTGTTCGCAAAAGCTCCCTGGTTGCTTGTGCGCTGCTTTATAAAGCCCTGGCCTGGGTGAATGCCCTGCCCACTGATTAAGGCTCAGCCAATTACCAGAGGCTTCTAGCCTTCAGACCTTCCTTTGAAGCTCACAGCTTCCAACTGCCAGCCACACACACACTACATTTTAAAGAGATAATGTCCATTTCTACTGTTGGAATCTATGCAATAGTAATTCATTATGTTAGTTCTTTCATTTTTGTCTCACTTAAGTTAATGGGAGCTTTGCTATTTATGTCAATAAGACTATGATTGGGTCCTAATGGAATATTTATCAGTATAGCAGTTTGGTTTTTAGCATTATTCAGAAAGCTGGCAGCAGAATCATGGTAATTTTTTCTTTAAAAAAACAATTCTTGTGAAAGGTTGTTGCAGTTATGAACAATGTACTCCAACCACTTGCTTCCCATTTAATTCTAGATAATTTATTTGTGAAATGCATTGTCAGAACATTATCTTTCTGGAGGACATCTATGCACTTAGGGTTTAGAAAATTCTGAATAGAAAATTAAATACTGTCATTGAGCAGCTCTGTAACATTTAAGATATCAGAGTGAGTCTATTAAAGGATGAAAATCCATTTTTAGAGCGACATGACATTTAAAAAAATGGCTGTCGCCATCAATTTCCCTTTAAACCTTTCAAAGTACAATAAAGCAACAAAAGAGTCCGGGAAGCAGGTCAATATCTCTTCAGTGTCATTACACAAATGGTTGGTTGCACTTTTACATGGAAAACTCCAATTTCAGTTTTATTTCAGTTTAAGGAAGCATACTCGGAAATTGTTCTAGATGGGAGCAAACATGGAAGCAAACATTTTCCAAACTCACTTGGATGTCAGTTTACTCAGTAACCAAGCTGACTTTTGGATCTCCTAGGACCAAAAATGGAAGATGGAATTTTTGTTGACTTTGATAATGCTGTTAAATCAATATTGTTAACTATCTCATGGCATGTAAGTGTAAACAACTAGTGAGTGTGTTACAGGTCCCCTCTGTGCCCAGTTTACAGAGATTATAAGTGTGTTACAGCCCCATGTAGCCAGGTTTATCTCAAGGGCTAACGTGTTGTGTTTTTAGCTCTTGAGGTCCCTGGTTCAATTCCTACTGTGTTAGTCAAAAAACAGCCATCACATTAGAAAAGAGAAGGAGAATCATATTATCAAGATCTGTGCAATCTACTCTGAGTGACAGCAACTTTTGGTAGGTTTGTGAGAAATTACCATTTGTGTTTTCTTCTTCAATGTACGAGCTGAGTTTGCATCCTACCAAGGAGCCTAGAAGACCCCACTGGTGAATTTGAACCCAAATGAGGGGAAGCTTAACCGAAAGACCATGCATAATCATATTTTTAACATCTGCACAAGGCGCTGAGTCACCTCAGTTTGCCATCTCAAGTGGGTGAGGCTTATTCTGTGGGTGGAACTTGAAAGAGTAGCATTGCATTTTCTCCCACCCCTAATTATTTGTATAAAAATAGTGCCCAGAGGTCCCAACAGATTGGGGCCCCAGATTGCAATGTGCTGAACAAGCACATAGTAAGAGACAGTCCTTCTCCCTAAGACCTTACCATCTAAGGCCCCAAATGTGCATGTGCTTCACTTCACACATGAGCTATCAAACAAGCTCAAACAAAATTGTTTGATTCAATGAGGGCCTAAGTTTAAAGACCACACAAAACAATTGGTTGTAACAAAAAGATATAGGTGTGGGAGAGACAACAGTAACTGTGATGTGAACATGTTTTGCACATGTCTAGCCAGGTGCGCAATCTGTAGATGCTGATTTAAAAAAAAAAAAAAAGATAAATAAAAATATTAGTAGCACAAGTCCTAGCTGACCACCAACCTCATCCCCTGGCAGTGTGCTAGAGGCATTGCAGGTAAAGTGTGTGTGAGGAGGGGTTTTAAAGAGGAGACCGCAGTGGCACCATAGATTACTTTGAGGAGGGCATTCCTATCTTAAGGGGTGGCATGGAAGACTCTTGTGTGAAAACAGGATAAATGGGTATGTGAAGCTGGTGCCATGGGCAGAGGAAAGGGATGGCTGATGGTGCGATAAGGACATTTATTAGGAATGAGGTCAACTCTTTTCTCCAACACTGTTTCCAAATTAACCCCTGTCCCTGATCAGGATAGCATCTAGGTTAGCGATTCTTAACCTCTCACTACCCTTTTCTGTACAGGGACCTAGCCAGGACCCTTCTTCCATCTAGCTATGACCCTCCACCCTCAATAATAATACATAGCTTTTATAAGTGTTTTTCATCAGTAGGTCACAAAGCACTTTACAAAGGATGTCAGTATCATTATCACCATTTTGTAGATGGGGAAAGTGAGGCATAGAGCCTCACCCAAGATGTATGTATATAATTGTATTATTGTGCTAAGTGAAGAGATGAAATTAAATCACAGAGGTGTGAAACAGAGGAATTTTACCTCTATGTTATGTACAGATCCACAGTGCCACCATGGCATCAATATCAATACCTCCATAATTATAGGATTACTGGTTCTTACTGGCCAGCCCTAAAGTTAACATTTAATCTTTTGTGCAAATACAGGTACTTATATTTTCTTGCAATTTACTTGAATTTAAACAACAAAGGATCTGGGATACAGCTCCAAACTCCAGGGGTGAAATCCTGGCTCCAGTGAAGTCAAGGGGAGTTTTGTCATTGACTCTACTGGGAGAAGAGTTTCACCCTGGAGGCCTGACCTGAGGAGATTGTATCGATCTCTGACAAATACCCTTTTGTTTCGTCTCTTTTATATTCTGGCAACACTTGTAGAACTTGTCAGATCAACAAAGTTTTATTGAATTGCATGATGCCATTGAACTAAGCTTCTACAGTGCCAGAGATTTCTAGCACCATTGATGATAGCAACAATGGTTTCTCATTTCTAAAACCCCTCCTTTGACATGTAGTGAGTGTGGTTCTTCCCTTTCCCAAGCTTGCAACACCACTCACTCCATAACTTGTCATGCCCCCTTTCTTTGCATTGATTGTCACATAGAAACGATGGTATTCTTGCCAGGTGACTCTCTATGTAGCACTGATGACAGTATTTCTCTTCTATTGTAAAACACTGAATGTAGAGGAGTGTCTACAGTGCAAGACAAAATAGCTCTTAGAAATCCAGTTTGGCTTTTAAACAAACAATCAAAGCATTTTAGCAATTTGGAGAAAGCTTTTATTCCGAGCTCTCCCACTTGCCACCCAGACCGATGATGTGAAGTAGAATGTAAAGCACCACTTGAAAGTACCGCTTGATTTCCTAAAGAGAGACTTCTGAAAAGCATTTGACTTTTCCTCCCCCCTCACTGCTGTGTGTTTCTTACTATTTATATTCTTTTTTTTTCACAGAGGTTTGCAGGTCAGATGAGTAACATTCTGAACAAGATTGGATCACACAGAAAGGAGAAATGCAACTACAAGGACTCTCTGCAATGCCTCTTCTGCCTCTGTTTTTCAAATCAGTTCAAACATTCTCCAGCTTTTTATTTTTTCAGATAAGCTTCAAAGAATATTTACAGAAAGGCTTTTACCTTTCTTTAAGCAGAAAGATTAACAGCCTCTTACTCATCTGAATGAAAGGCACCTATGTTCTTTCATCTCTCTGTGGTTTTGGACAGGGTTTCCTGATTCTGGGCTTTAATCCAAGCTCATATATATACACACATATGTTGTGATACATGCGGCATCGCTGGGAAGAGGTGCTAGGTCAGACATTCATTTCATCATTACATTCCATGAGTTTGTCAAGTTGTAGTGGCATTGCCCTCTGCTGACCAGGGTTGCCAACTGTCCGGGTTTTCACAAGAGGTTCCCTTTTTTGAGGTAGCTGTAAGGATAGGAGGTGTGGGTGGTCAGGTCTCCTGGTTAGAGTCAGGAGCCTGTACCCAGAGCTGGGGTCAGAGTCAGGTGCCAAGTCAAAGGTCAGAGCCAGAGGTCAAAGCCAGAGTCAGCGTGAGGCATAGGGGGTCGAAGCAGGGACCAGGAGCAGATGGGAGTCTGGGATGAGGAGGGCAGGAACAGGCTGGGAGGCAGGAATCAAGGGCTGGTCCACACTAACCCCCCAGTTCGAACTAAGATACGCAACTTCAGCTACGTGAATAACGTAGCTGAAGTCGAAGTATCTTAGTTCGAACTACAAGGTACTTACCACGGGTCCACACGGGGCAGGCAGGCTCCCCTGTTGACTCCGCGTACTCCTCTCATGGAGCAGGAGTACCGGTGTTGACGGCGAGCATTTCCGGGATCGATTTATCGCGTCTGCACAACTCCCACTAAAATCATTGGGAGCAGTGTGGCTTACGCTTTTGGTTAGGTTTGGAAATCTCAGCCTGAAGGTGTAGAAAGTGGGGTTAGTGGTAGTAAGGGGTTGCAGTTTTTGCTGCTAGGCGCTGGTGATCACAAGGCTGTTGCTAACGGCTACCTTATGATGATTATTCTCTCGCTTAAGTAGTAGCACTGTAGATTTGGGATCTGAATGTCTTTGCGTCAAGTCCTGGCATGGAAGGATTCCTGGGAGTGCTATATGAAATCCCAGAAATGGTGATCTGAGGTTTTACAGCAGTCATCCTCTAGGGCTTAGCACTAATTATATATCCCATGTACAACAGCAGCATTAGCCTGGGAAGGAGAAAAGCTGGGGTGGACATGACTGGTTTGGTGGAAAATTGCGAAGGGTGTAGTGAGAAACGAGCTACACCTACCGGTGACCTCATATCTACAGAATTCTTTTAGGATGTTCTCCAGTCATTCCATCTACCCACCTCATCTGCAACTACCATCAGTTCCTCTTGTCATAAGAGTCTCTCTCTGTCTACACTGTCTGCAATTCAGCATATCACTCTGCCTGCTATTGATTCTTTTAAATGTCCACATTCTCATGTCTCCCTGAAAGGTTTTTAACTCTTGGCCATACACTGGTCAGTGGAATCCCTTGGCTTCTGAAGACATACACGGCTTCTTATTTTTCCTTTTGTTTAAATTTGTAGGTCATGTTCCTTTTCGAGATTCAGTATGAATCACATTTTCTCATTATATTAGCCAGATTCAGGTCACCACCTTCCTCAAATTGAAAATTATTGTAGATGTGCCTCACACTTTCTCTCTGCTGCCCAGGAAAGAAAATAGAGATCTTTTCTTTGTCTTTTGTCTGTCTCAACTGGTGAAAGAAGGAACTAGAATTTGCTGCTGTAATTCTCTCATTTGCTAAACACAATAACAGCTAATAAAGAAAGTGAGGCACCCGCTGAATACCTTTCACCCAGAGAGTGTCAAAGAACTTTATAAACACAAGTTAATACTTAAAACATCCAAGGGCAGTAAATTGTATGTATGTTTTGCAGATGGAGAAACTAAGACACAGAACTAAAGGGCCTGATTTTCAGAGGTGTGTAAATCTTGTCTGTAGAAGAGTGCACTCACCACAGGCAAGCCCCCTCATGGCTGGGCCTGGCATACCAACTCACTCATCACCTAGCGCCTCCTGCCAACACTTGCTCCGGTGGTCTTCTCATGGCTCAGCCCTCCAGCCAGGTCACTTTACCCTGCCGGAGTATGAACATCTCACAGAGACAGTGTCCCACACAACACTAGGCATCAATCTGCCATCTTCCCACCCCTCCAGGTCTCTTTTTCCATTCCATGCCTCAGTCAGAACAGTGGCCCCAGGGCTTCTCCCAGGAGACTCTCAACCAAACTCAAACGTGAAACAAAACACACCAAAGCAATTTCTACCCCTTCCCTGGGCTTAAGCTTTTAATCCATCCCTACCTACCTACAGCACTGTACGGATCTCTGCCAATGCTATGGCTTATTAACAATAAAAGCTCTTCAAGGCAAGAATGTCAAGAATGTAAGTGATCTTCCTATGGCACTGTATAAATAACAATACGACCTCTCGAGTGTGTTACATTTCAGCTTATTCACCCATTTAAAGAGATGCAGATCGTCACATTCTGCCTGTGCAAATCACATAAATTAAAGCTGGAAAGGACCCATTAGGTCTTTTAGCCCATGCTAATGTCGGACTGCACCCCAGAGTGGACCTTCCAGCCCTATTGTAGATGGTAAGCTGTAGAGCTTCTATCACTTTCCTTGGGAAACTATTGCACATTCGAACAAACAACACTGTTACGATTTCTGACCTGGGGAACAAATAGCTACTGTACATGTATTCCATTATTTCAATGACATTAGTGGTGGGAGTCTTTAAAGTATCTGGAGCGATGAGATGTCTGCATGCTGCTATGTGTTGGCCCCATCTCAATTACCAAACCATTCATAAGTCTCCAAGGCTTTCATTCCTGAAGCGTTCAGGTGGCATGTTCACATGACAGCTTAGTTACGACAATGGTTCTTCTTGCAATGGTGATGCTTATTCACAAGAATCTGGGTTGAGACCACCAATTTAATACACAGAGGCCACCAACCGGCTTCCAGAGGGTAATGGCTTTTGGTCATTACACATCAAGGCTGTATTTGAAACTAGCTAACCTAGAGGTTAAAAGACTTCACCATCTATAACCAACCCCCTGAACCATCCTATGCCCTAGAGGTTTGAGGGTTGTTTGTTTTGTATTGTTTTTCGTATGTACAATAGCTAGTTCTTCTTGGTTTTATAGTAATATAAAGCATGGCACTGAAACTTGTGCCATCTGCAGCAATGAATTTAACCGGTGTCTGCTTTATTTCCCGGTAGTGTAATGTATATTAGAAATATGAAGCAGAACTCACTGTGACCAGCCCTGGAATTAGATAAAAATACACCAGCGGGGACACTAGATAGCATAAAGCTGGCATTCTACAGGATAACACATATTTTCTTTATCACTTTTATAGGCAGTTTTCTGTTATTAATGTCAAATGATATAAACATGTTTACTAAGCCCGGCTGTATAGCTGACTCTCCATCACTCACCACATCTTATTATATTCTCCAACTCTTTCTCTGGGACGGGAGCAGGCGGAATGTCTCCTTCTCCCTCTTGAACCTTGGTGTCCGTCCCCCTGCTTATGTCTGTAGGTCTCAGCAACCTCACAACTGGTGTCATGCAGTTATCAATTCATGGTTGTACCTACATTTATGTCTCTCTCCAACCCTCTCTCACACCTCCCTCTCTCTTTTACTGTACATTAACATTTTTCTTTTCAGGCACTTTTCTCTCTATAGCCTGTATTTACCAGTTTTTCTTCTTTCATTGATCTCTCCCCTGTTTTTTCTCTTATGTTTTCTTCATTTTCTCTGTCCTTCTGCTTCAATATCTCAATCTTTTTGCCTTTTCTCTCTCTCCAATATCACCTTTGCAACTATTAATCCTCTCAATTTTTGACTCCCCGCCCCTCTTCTGAGATGCTATTTGCACAAGCAAGGACAAAATATAGAAATGTCTTCACCCAATCTACGTCCTCCCCGGCCTACTCTTCAGGTCCCAGCCAATTTTCTCCATCCCTATGCACACTTCCCCAGAGGGCTCATTGGCATAGACAATGAATGAACATAATTTGGTTTCCTTAGTGTTGTCCAGATGATTTTTCACCATCATGCAGTGCTGTCTTGCTAGTTTAGGGCCACTTGCTGCAACCTACTGGGTATTTTGTCTTCATCAGTGTCAGGGTTCCTTCCCCACTCTGAACTCTAGGGTACAGATGTGGGGACCCGCATGAAAGCCCCCTAAGCTTCTTTCTACCAGATTAGGTTAAAACCTGGTACGCTGCCACTACCAAGAGATTTAACAAGAAACAGGGAAAGGACCATTTGGAGTTCCTCTTCCTCCAAAATATCTCCCCAAGCCTCTTTCCTGGGGAGGCTTGAGAATAATATCCTAACCAATTGGTTACAAAGTGATCAAAGACCCAAACTTCTGGGTCTTTGGACAATGGAAAAATCAGTCAGGTTCTTAAAAGAAGAATTTTATTAAAAAGAAAATGTAAAAAAATCATCTCTGTAAAATCAGGATGGAAAATAACTTTACAGGGTAATCAGATTCAAAGAGCCCAGAGGAACCCCCTCTAGCCTTAGTTTCAAAGTTACAACAAAACAGGGATAAACCTCCCTCTAGCAAAGGTAAAATTCACAAGTTGAGAAAACAAAGATAAACTAATATGCCTTGCCTGGCTGTTACTTACAAGTTTGAAATATGAGAGACTTGTTCAGAGAGATTTGGAGAACATGGATTGACGTCCGGTCCCTCTTAGTCCCAAGGCGAACACCACCAAAACAAACAAAACAAAACAAAGAGCACAAACAAAAGCCTTCCCCCCCTCCCCCCAAGATTTGAAAGTATCTTGTCCCCTTATTGGTCCTTTGGGTCAGGTGTCAGCCAGGTTACCTGAGCGTCTTAACCCTTTACAGGTAAAAGGATTTTGGTGCCTCTGGCCAGGAGGGATTTTATAGTATTGTATACAGGAGGGTTGTTACCCTTCCCTTTATAGTTATGACAATCAGCTTACCAAATAATGATCCATAACAAGGCTAGTGAAGGAGATGCAAGATAAGTCTAACTACATCAGACTGGTGCTCTGTTCTTCCTCACACTTCAGTAATATTATATCCAAGATGTTCTCTTCCTCTCCTGGTTCTCTTGTTCTCTGCAGAGAGTGAGGTTTTGCATTAGGCTCACTTCCTTTGTGCTACAAACAGATATTTCATTCTGCATGGCGCAGACCATCTATTCTTTTCAGGCTCCTCTTTTTTAGGCTGCTCATCATTGTAGTATCTGAGCACCTTCCTCGTTCCTATCCTAAATATGGAATGGGCCTCCTATGTTGTGGTCCCTGAGTATGCAGCCTTGTTTCAGTTTCTATACTGACTTATTTTGTATCATCAGAAGTCCTTGGAGGGTAGACCTTCAAAAGAATTTAGTGTCCATAATTGAAGCCAGATTTTCAGAAGAACTTTGCTCTCCGTTTAACATAAAAAGTAAGTGCCCCGATTTAAAAAAAAAAAAAAGCTCAGTGTGTTGGGAGAGGAGATCTTTTAAAACCTGGCCCCAATTATGAGTGCTGAGCACTTGAAAAATCTAGCAGTGTGGACTTACTAAAGACTCTGCCTCAAAAGCCAAGGATTCATAGATTTTAAGAGCAGAAAGGACTATTAGATCATACAGTCTGACCTCCTCCATAACACAGGCCAAAGAGTTTCACACAATTACCCAATCATTTGTGTTTGACTAAAGCCGATAGTTCATAGATTCATAGATTGTAAGGCCAGAAGGGACCACTGTGATCATCTAGCCTGACCTCCTGCATAACACAGGTCATAGAACGTCGCTGAAATAATTCTTGTTTGAACGGGAGCAGATCTTTCAGAAAGGCTTGCAGTCTTGATTTGAAAACATTGGGAGATGCAGACTCCACCACTGCCCTTGGTAGTTTGTTCTGGGGGTAAACACCCTCCCTGTTAAAAACGTCTGCCTTTTTTCTAACTTGAATTTGCCTGAATAGAACTAAAATTTAAATAACCTCTTTCTTCATACACCGGTATATCCAAAACATCCCCACAAGCAGTATGAGAGAAAGCCAAAATCATATTGAAAAGGCCCACCACACAGTGCCTAAATATAACAGTGAAGTGCAAACAAGCAAAAATGTATAAATATACAATCATGTTCCTGAGCGCTGATTTTTTTGAAGGTTCATTATATCTGATTTTAACTTAACAGGAATGCGCAGACGGCTTGTGCTCAGCCTATAATTAAGAGACCTCACTTCACAAACTTGAAACTGCACGAAGAAATATGATTTCACGAAATGTTCACAGAGCAGCTTTCTATGTCAATTAAAATGGTTAAAGCGGCATTACCGGCTTCTTCATTAATGTGGTGTAATGTGTTCTTCTTGGACCTAATTATCTATTTGCTAAATAATTACCTGTTCTCTCATTCATGTAATTCAGATGGTTTGCTGGGTAGAAAATAGTGGGCCTGATTCTCAGTTACACGCAGGCACCTTTATGCCCCTCTGGCAGCATAAAGGGGCCTTAAAGTGAGCAAACGCAGCCTACTGGGAATACTTGTGTATCTCCATGACAGCTGTGGAGCTGATAAGGGGTTTAACTCTGGCTCCACACTGCCAGCCCCCAGTGTAAAGAGTATATAGACAGGTATGACTAGAGTGCACTGCACAGCAGCTATTCTTTGCTTTCCAGATTCCATGGGGGAGGCGCATGGGGAACAGAATAAGTTAGAGCAACCTTGAGGCTGCTGTAACTTATACCGGGGTTGAGCAGGACCCTGGACTGCCCAAGAAGAGGAAATAAACAATACTGGCTTAAAGCTACCTTTAGCTCCCTACCTACTCTGATCTCTGCCTCCAAAGAAGGAATGGCATGATGAGAATCAGTCCCAAGATGCTTACATTAGGGCTGGGTGAATGGTGGTGATGAAAATTCCCCATGTGTGTATGTGTATCTCTATATATGGGAAATTTCCATTGTCAACATTCATCCAGCCCTAATATAGTTTATTTTTCATGTAACTATATATATACAGTGTTCCATAGTAATAGAGAGGAAAACAATCCAGTGGTTAGGGGGCTAGCCTATGACTTAGGAGACCATGGTTCAATTCCCTGCTCTGTTACAGATTTCCTGTATAACCCTAGGCAAGTCATCTAGGCCTGGATCCACAAAGTTATTTAGGCTCCCAACTTGCATTGATTTCCATGGAAACTAGGAGTCTATATACCTTTGAGAATCTGGGCTTCAATTCCCACAGGAATGCTGTGATTAAAATTACATTAAAGATGGTGAGGAGCTGTAGGCATGGGGGCCAAAGGAGGACCTAAGGTCTTGGCTACACTCGGGACTTCACAGCGCTGCCGCGACAGCGCTGTGAAGCGCGAGTGTAGTCGCGCCACCAGCGCTGCGAGAGAGCTCTCGCAGCGCTGTAGGTACTCCACCTCTCTGAGGGGCGTAGCTTGCAGCGCTGCGAGGCTCTGCTTACACTGGCGCTTTACAGCGCTGTACTCGCTGCGCTCAGGGGGGGCGTTTTCACACCCCTGAGCGCAGCAAGTTGCAGCGCTGTACAGCGCCAGTGTAGCCAAGGCCTTAGATTCAAGCAATCTGCGTAAAAGCCCAAACCCAGATTACCTCCAGCAAGCTGGCTGCTTCTTTGAATAGTCTGCCCTCTGGGAGCTTTTCCATGCAACACAGACTGCAACAGAGCCGTGTCCTGGAGTAGTCTGCACTCAATGAAGCCAGTCCCAGAAACTAGATTTGTGGAGCGGAATTTGTCTGCCAAGAAGAACGGGTGCTCTGGGAACTCCTTCTCAGAATGAAACTCCTTGTTGCTGCAGAGATGTCTGTGGCACATCCTGGGATGGAGACAACCACAGACTTTGGGAATGTTTGTACCAAGATCTGGAGGCATGTTGCATAGCTGCTGAATAGTGAGCAGAACCATATACCTTGATCTAAACTCGCCCAAAGTCTGAGACACTTTGGATCAAGGGATTCAGGTATTGGTAACATTATCGGCTGTAGCAAGGGAAATGTAAAGCCCTGATCACTGCATAGCAGAAGGCAGTGGCACTATCTTGCCCCCCATCAACAGTGGGTTTACATTAGTTCAGCTTTCTCACCTGCTCACAGGTGCCCAAGGGAAGGACAGTAAGTTGGCTGCTTGAGAGAGACTATGCCTTTGGAAAGGCTGGGCTTCACATCCAAGGTATTAGACTGGTTTGAATCCTAAGTAGGATTCTTTTCACATCCTTTTCTGCTCCTGTTAACTTATTTTGCATCCTTGTCATAAGCGACATCCCCTGCAGAAGAGACCTTACCAGCTGCCTCTATATTTTTACCCCACACAGTCATTTAATCAGGTTACAGATAGATTAGAATGAACTGAGGATTCAGCAGGTAAATAGCTCTCCAGTTTATTTTTCATGTAACTAACATGAACCTAGAAAACAGTAGGAAGAAATCAAGGTTCAGGCTGAATATTTTTCTCTTTACATGGGATATTGGGCATGTTAGAGGGCTTATTTCTTCACCCTCTTACTTCCCTAGTCCTTCTCGCATGAACAGAGAGCAACAATACCCGAAGTCCGAAAGTGCAAACAATTTGATGTTTATTGGGGTGAACTTCCAGCAAGCATGATTTCAGTTTCCTTCCTCAGTGTCCCCCTTCCCAGCTCTGACGCCACAGAGCCTTGCCTGTGTCCATGTTCCCATTTCCTCCCCCTTCACGAAACATGATTCCAATTCCCCCACCCCCATTCCCTGTTCCCATTCCCCCCTTACTTCCTGATTGACTGCAGACTATATAGTAAAACTTGAGTTCTGCTTAGCTATACCCTAACCAAATATTTTACTGAAATGTAACTAACCAATTCTAATATATTGTAACATGATTATTTAACCAATTATATCCCACCACCTTAATTGGTTTACACCCAACAAAATTAATTATACAGCAGACAGAAACAATCACAGAACCAGAGAGAGATTATACAGGCAAACAATAGGGAAGTAAAGACTACAGTGATAGAACAATACAGAAATGAGGATTTTACACCCCAGCTATTGATAAGTGAGTTCTTGCCAGACAGGATGCTATCAGACTAAGTTTTCTTCAAATCTTTTAGGCTCTTCCCTTTCTGTGGAGGTGATAGATCGGATCACCTTTCCAACAGCCCCCGATTGCCTTATTTCCATGGGACTGGTTTGGGATGTGAGGATGTGACCGTTCACTTCCCAGCTTATGGCTGCCTCCGCTGCTTAGCCAGAGGCCTTACTTAGCCTAAGAACAGGGCCTCAGACTGTCCCAGTGAGAGAAGGCCCTTACACCGGCAGACAGTGATTTTGATTCATTCTTTTATACCTCTATCACTAGCTAAGTGATAAGAATACACCTAAATTCTTAAAGTATAGGCCTTTGCAGACAGGCCTGAATATCTATATCCTAACAGGGCACAAAAAAAACGAAAAAAAACCACCCACCTCTGTAATTTTATACTATGGCAAGTTTGGCTTCCAAGATACCATCTGCCAGGTGAATGTCTACTAGGGACCCAAGTGCAACCGGCAATGAATGTGACATGGACAGAGAGTCAGTAACCTTTCTCCCTCAAATATTCTTCCCCTTTCTTGTCGTTTACTTCTGGGGCATGTGAACAATCCAAAATCTGAAAATAACATGTCAGCACCAGTGGACTGAAGATGGGTGTAATATTTCTTAACCAGTTACTTTGCTGTAGAAACTTAGAAAAATGTTCATCTGGGAGAAGAACTGACTGCTAACATCAGCACCAGAACATAGGCATGGCCCTGGGGAAGAGTGTGTGCGTTTGGGGGTATTGTACATGTGCCACCACTGTATTCCAATATTTAACGGGCTCAAAAGTTACAGGCTAAGGAATTACCCCCCCATGGACGCTTCTTGAGGGACACATTATGGTGCTTTCCAGTCCTGTTTCAGTTTTCTGCACAGATCACTGTGGCCTAGTCTCTGACCCATCCTTCAACAGATGGCCAGTCTTGGGCCCAGTGTCTCCAGAGTCCAGTGACTAACAGAAAGGCTGTTCTCATAGCTCCGATGCCGCTCACCTTAAATCTCAATCAATGGGCCCAATCTCACTGAAATGGCAAAACTTTATTGATTTCAGTGGGAGCAGGAGCAGACCCATTCAGTTTGAGAAAGACCTGCTAGGTCCATGCTTTCGAACAAAGAGTGGATTTCCTCTACTCTAGTCCCTCAAGTGTTTGGCTGACTTATTTTCTGATGGCTCTACTTTGAAGGCTTCAATGCATGTAATTCCTTGGGTAGCTACAAGTAACTTCCAGGGTAGTTTGTTCCAGTGCCTAACAGATGGTAGACAAGAGTTTTTTGTTGATGTTTAGCAGAAAGGTTTCATTTTTACTTTACAGAAGCAATTGTTACTGGTTATGCCATTCTTGGCAACAGGACCTCACCTCCTTTCTATCATTATCCCTCAGGCATTTGTAGACCGTTTTAATTGTCTCTATTTGTTGCCTTTTCTCTCGGACGGATGACCCAGTAGTTAGGGTGTTAGCCAGAGACTTGGAAGACCTGGCTTTAATTCCCTACTCTGCCAACAGGCTTCCTATATGACCTTGGGCAAATCACTTAGTTTCTCTGTGTTTCAGTTCATTGTTCATACAATGGGGATAATAGGGCTTCTCTACCTGATAGAGGTGTTGTGAGAATAAACACATTAGTGATTGTGAGGTGCTCAGAGACCATAGCAATGGGGTAATACCTACAATAGACAGGTTGCCCATATGAAATTTCACCTTTAGCTAGGGTAGTGGCATGATCTACTGGGGCTGTAGGAGTCAGGAGGTCTGAGTTCTATGCCAAGCTATCGCTGACTTCCTGTGGACTTTGCATGTTACTTTACCTACAGTTTCCTCATGTATAAATGAAGATAATCAAACCCAACTTTCTAAAAGAGCAGCAAAATAGTGAGATGTATAAAGAAGCGCTGAATGAGAGTTTCAGTGTTGTGACTAAATCTCCTGGCTGGCTTCAAAAGTCTCAACCGTGATTAGATCCCTCATGCAACAAGTGGTAACCTTAAATACATGTGCCAGAATATTACTTATTATTACTATATTATTACATAGTGCTACCAGTTTGCTAGGTGCTTACAGCCCACGCTGAAGACAATGACCATGTTTATGATCCCAACAAAAACGTATATTTGGGTTTTTTTAGGATACAGCCAAGGTACCTGTGATCAATCCATGGACTACACCTGTAGACCCAGGTCCTCTGTCAATCCAAAGGATGTCTTTAACGCTCATCACAGCAGCACTGTGGTAAGGTATCAAATGGTTAAAAAAATACATAGATACCCTTGAGTGATGATGAGAGAGTGAAAATGAAACGTCACAAGTTCTCAATAACCTTCAAAATTACAACCTAAGAATAGTTTTCAAGACAGAAAAGCAGTCAGTGATCAGACCATTCAAATCCCAGTTGGGAGGGCCTTTTAATAGTTACACCAAAGTGCTGGCGATTTGAAGCAAAAAATGATTGCGGTTGCTGGACTTTAAGAGGAAAGAATTCACCAGAGATATTAGATGGTTGTTGTACCAAGGATCAAAGAGACCAATTAGATCTAGAGCAGGGGTTCTCAAACTGGGGGTCAGGAGGACCCCTCAAGGGCTCGCGAGGTTATTACATGGAGGGTTATGAGTTGTCAGCCTCCACTCCAAGCCCCACTTTGCCTCCAGCATTTATAATGGTGCTAAATATATAAAAACATGTTAATTCATAAGAGGTGCGGGGTCACACTCAGGCTTGCTATGTGAAAGGAGTCACCAGTAAAAAAGTTTGAGAACCACTGATCCAGAGCTACAATGATCAACCTACTTGTGGGCGTGCATGTGAAGATATATTGAGCCAGATCGCCAGCGGGTGTATATTGGTGTAGCTCCATTGATGTCGATGCAGATTTGCACGAGCTGAGGATCTGACCCCATGGTTTTTGCAAGGAAAAACAACAGTTGTGACACTAAGGTCCTTGCCCCTCATTAGTCAGTGGTCGCCTCCAGCAGAGTCTAATAGCTTTTCACTTACTCACTATCCTAAAACAAAGCCATCCCAGAGGAGGTCACTTTGAACTAATTTTCCTGTTCGAGTGAGAAACAGCTTCCTCTGCTCTGCAGATTGATTTCGTATGGAACTCTCATTCCCTTCTCGGGTTTGGACCTTTTATGCTGAGCTGTGATGGAAACTTGCATCATTTAGTCACAGAATTGATGGGCCAACGTTGCACCCAGAATCGCAGGGTGCATCTTCCTTCAGGGTCAGAGTGTGTCTGGTCCTTGCACAAGTGCATGGGGGTGGAAAGCCCTGCAAGGAGAACATCCCCCACTTCACACAAAGGCTTAAGGAGCACAGGGACTGATGCATCCCTGGGGTCTCACACACCCTAAAGGGAAGGGGAAGAGGTGTAGTGCTGTCAGGGTGCTTCAGAGGTAGCATCTGGCTGGTGCAGCCTGAGAGTCCTCCTGCATCCCAGATCATTTGGGGAGACACTGTGCACCTGAAGTGCATCCCACTCCTCCTCCTTCTCACATGGCTGCAGCTGCACATTGCACCCTGCAGGGGCCATGATTCGGTCCTTAGGACAGTGCAATCAGCTCCCCTGCAATATATCAGACCCCACTCTGATCCAGTGCAAGGTGTTGCGAGCCAAAGCCCTGCTTTCTCCCTGCTTTTCCACACACATCCCCATCACTGTGTGCCACAGGCAGGGTCGATGAGAGCAGGGGGAAGCCGGTACAAATTACCGGGGCCTGGCAGTCCGGAAGGGGGCCCGGGGCCCGGCTTCCCCCCCCCACCTCGTCAGCCCTGGTTAGCCGGTCCACCCTTGCTGGGGGGCCCGAAAAAATTCTGGGCCTGCCTCCGCCCCCCCCCGGTCTCGTCGGCCCTGGTTAGCCGGTCCATCCTTGCTGGGGGGCCCGAAAAAATTCCAGGCCCGGCTTCCCCCCCTCTCGTTGGCCCTGTTTAGCCGGTCCGCCCTTGCTGGGGGGCCCGAAAAAAAATTTTCACCGGGGCCCGAACCCGCTCTCGGCAGCCCTGACCATAGGGTTGCACCGAAAAAGCAGTCCTGCCTCTTGTGAGCACAGGGACTTCAACTGTGACTTGGAGTGAAGGGCACCCAACGGAGGGGGGAACATCTTTGCTTGTTCCCCTCACAAGAGCCAGGCATACACACACACACACACACACACACACACAAAATTAACATCTATTCAGTGAGTTCCACACAAGGGATCTTACAGTTCTTTGCAAACCATATACAGGCTAGAATCTTTTCACAACAGACTTATCTGCAGCTATCTCTGGGGTGGAACATGGCATCTGTTTAAAAGCAACACTCCCTAGCTGTTTAGAAAAGGGCGTGAAGAAGAAGTGAGTTTCCATTTGAAACTGCGTGGGAAACTGGACTCTCACCAGCGCAGTGAGGCTGCCACCGCTAACACTTGTGAAATGTGCCGTGGGCTCTTTAACTCTTTAATGAGCTCTGTTCTAGGCCTTTTAGACTTTTCTTGCGGTGTTTTATTTGCCCAGAGACCAATTGCCTTTCACTCTCAGGGAAAGTCTATACAGCATTTTGGAGAGAGCCTCATGCTCCCACTAGCACCCTAAATACAGCTTTATAGATTGTGCTTTGAGATGTAGCTTGGGCTCTGAAGCCCATCCCCCTTCCGAGACTTCAGAGCTCAAGCTCCAGCCCGAGCCACAATTTCAAAATGCAACCTGTACGGCTGTTTTCAGAGCAGTAGCACAGGCCCCGCTAGCCCTAGTCTGTCCACCCAGGTTGGGAGGCCTCTCCAAAATGCTGTGGAGACATGCCCTCAGGGTTCTGATGACCGAGTTACTTAAAAATATTAGGAAGTCTGTCCATCCTTTTACGCAGTCCAGAAATGGATTATATTCTTAGGCCAACTGCCAAAATACTTGGGATTCTAAGCAGAATTTTTTTTTCCCCACTCTGTAAAAAGTAGACATGCAGAAATGTGAACGGAGACGTCAATAAATCAAGAAGCAGCTAAAAGAACAGACATCTTTCTTGATGGGCATTAGCCATTATTTCTCTCTGGTCATTAGCACTGGAGAGCTGACTGTGCATGAATTTGTACAGAAGAATTAATGGGCCACATCTGAAAAAGACAATAGCTGGGCTGTTGTGGATAAAAAGAACTGCAAGGAAAGGCAGGGAATGCTGAGGAAAGATGAGGCCGGAAAATGCTGCACCATGCAATATATAACAAATGATTTGCTTAAGTATCAATGTACATTTCTAGAGCGCCTTTGCTTTGCAAGGATCCCAGAGTACTTTAGTTCAAGAATCATTTCACCCACTGCTATAATGCCAGTGGAAGGTGCCAGCTACCAGGGCACAGCATTATTACACAACAATATAAGGCATAATGTGAAAATCATCATATTCAAACGGCAAGTTGAATTTAGTGGGCAGAATGCAATAACCCCAATTAAAACTTGGCAAAGACACTGGAACTAAACATCTCACATGTGACAGATGTTAGTCATGCCACCTAATGCACTATTGGAAGGTGCTCAAACACTGTGGCGCTGAGGGTGGTATAAGAATCTTTATAGAATCAAATTATTTACATAAATTGTCATTTAAATTGCTATTTAAGACTGCTTATATGGTCATCTGTACAGATAAAATACTTAAGTATGCAGGTTCAAAGTGTGGAATTATATACAGGGAAAAACATAGGTACTTGGTGCAGTATTGTTTTATATAAGAATATACAAAATTGCCATATGCAAGTACATAGACAACATTTGATGCAATGTTGTTATACACCAAGAAATCCCCAATCATTGAAATTTGCAGAAGTCTCTCTTATGTAGGTAGGTACATACTTAATTGGTGCAGAATTCTTTTGCTTTGTTAGCTATGTGCATATTACTTATTGAGAAGTGTGTATTCCTGAAATCAATGAGAGTTCTGCCTGTGTAAATAAACAATTTAGCTCTTTCGAGATATGCGTCTAGGAAAATATCTCTATTTAAGAGGACACTTAAGCACATAAGAATATGTTGAAGTCTGGGCCATGGTGCAATTCTGTTTGAGCTCCTGCTCATCGCTGTGACTTGCACTTCACAATAACACATTGGCTAAAATTGCAGTATCTTTAATGACTATAATGACAACCATTTCATCTGAAGAATGGGGAAAAAATCATATATGGGTGGTATGGAAGGATAATCAAAACAGTCCAGTAGAAGAATAAAATATAAACATATAAAAAATATTTTTAAAAATCCCACAGTGGATGAACTAGAAACAGAAGTTTATTAAAAAACAAAAAACTAAACCAAAACCAAAAAAAAAAAAAAAACCCCCAACAACAACAAAGAGCTTTCTAGAATCTGCCTCTTCACTGGTCATAGAAATAGAAAAGGAAATAACATTTTATGGGCTCTGTAACTTGCATTGCTAGCCTTTCATTAGGGTTTTCTGAAGTTTCCTACATGGCATAGACGAAAACAAGCTCAGAGAGTGAAGATTTAAATATAGACATTCCCTGACCTTTTCCTTTCCATATGTATCCTGATGTGCTGTGGAATCTGCTCTGTCACTACTTTATGGAACATGAACAACCAACTGCCTCAGTTCCTTTACCTTCCTAGAGGTTAGAGGAAGTGACAGTGAGTTAAGAAGACTCCTCTGTTCTATCTTCCAGCTCCATCATTGACGTGCATATAACCTTTAGCACAGGGGTTCTCAAATTTGATTGCACCGTGACCCCGTTCTGACAACAAAAATTACTACACTACCTGAGCCCGCCCCAGCCCTGCTGCCCTGGGAGTGGAGTGGACAATTCCAAAGCCTGATGGGGCCAAAACTGGAGCCCAAGGGCTTCTGCCCCAGGAGAGGGGCCTGTAACCTGTTCCCTGACACCCAAGGCTGAAGCCCTCGGGCTTTGGCTTTGACCCAGGTGGTGGGACTTGGGCTTTGGCCCTGGGCAATGGGGTTTGGGCTTTGGCTCTGGTCCCGGGCCCCAGCAAGTCTAATGCCAGCCCTGGTGACCCCATTAAAATGGGGTTGTGACCCACTTTGGGGTCCCGACCCACAGTTTGAGAATGCTGCAAAGTTTAGCGGAACATTTAGGGCCAAATTTTAAAGCACCCAGCAGCTCCCATTGTGACACTTAAGGTCACATTTTTAAAAGCAGTCAGTACTAGAGATGGTGAAAACTGCTATTTGGCAGAAAATTGGGTTTTCTACACAATTAATTTTTTTGGCAAAAAGTGTCCGCTTTCCATGGAGAAATGTTTTTTTCCACCAGAAAATTTCAGCCAGAAAATAGAAGACTTCAGCCAAAAAAGGGATTTGTGCTATGCCTCTCCTGTCCTCATTCTCCTTCATGGGAAGGATCCCCAACTGGAATGCATCTCCCATAATGCATCATTATCTCCCTTGATAAGCAGTTGTGTACCTGACTGTGGTGCATTATGGGGGATGTAGTCCAACTGGTGATCATAGCCCATAGAGGGGAAATGGGGCATGAAGAGAAAGCTACAACTCCCGTGAGATGCTCCTACTCCCAGTTTTCAGACAAAATATTTTGGTTTTTGAGTTTGAGGAAAATCTGAAGATATCTGTGTAAAAGCACACCTGCCTCAAAGAGTTGTTATGGGAATTAATTTATGTACTCATCTCAAAGCATTCAGAGATGCTGTGATAATAAGTGCTACATTAGTGCTAAGTGCTATTAATTTATTGTTATGTATTATTGATGTTACCTTGCCATGTCACACATGGAAAGAAATCTGACACTGAAAGCCTGATTCTCTAGATTGAATCCTGTTTTGTTTGCACCTCACAGTATTGGCTTTTGCAGATGCACTGCATTGATTTGTAGGCACAAAGGAATTGTCGCATAGAAACAGATCAATGGACCATCTAATGTAATCCCAGACTCTGACAGTGGCCAATGCCAGATGCTTCAGAGAAAGGTGTAAAACCACCATAATGAATCTAATTATGCAGTATAGTACACTAGGGCACAATTCGTCCTGACCTTAGCTGATCACACTATACTGTGAAAATGAGGATGGATAGCCATCATAATTGTATTCCAGTTATTATAATAGCTGTTGCTATTCTTGTTTACATCAAGGTCTAATCCTTTTCTTAAAATCTACTAAGCTCCTTGGCCCAATACTTTCCTGTAGCAGTGAGTTACACAGGCTAGTTATCCAGAATATTACATTAAAGGGCACATTGTTGTATCCAGATTTTATATATAGTATGGACAGGGATAAACAAGAGGACCTGAATGACCTTCAAATACCAACCGCTATATCACATTACCTCCTGATGCACTTTTCCTCTGTCAGTGAAATGGTTCCGGATTGTTTGTTTTTAACCTCTTCTTGTACAGCATCTTGCTCAGTGTATGAACTCAGCAGAATACTGAAGTCTGATCAGATGAAAGGCTTTCAAGTGCTAGCTGTTTCCCTGGAGTTCACACCATACAGGTAGTTTACAACAGTTGTAAGGATCATAGAATCATAGAATATCAGGGTTGGAAGGGACCTCAGGAGGTCAAATAGTCCAACCCCCTGCTCAAAGCAGGACCAATTCCCAACTAAATCATCTCAGCCAGGGCTTTGTCAAGCCGGGCCTTAAAAACCTCCAAAGAAGGAGACTCCACCACCTCCCTAGGTAACGCATTCCAGTGCTTCACCACGCTCCAAGTGAAATAGTGTTTCCTAATATCCAACCTAGACCTCCCCCACTGCAACTTGAGACCATTGCTCCTTGTTCTGTCATCTATCACCACTGAGAACAGCCGAGTTCCATCCTCTTTGGAACCCCCCTTCAGGTAGTTGAAAGCTGCTATCAAATCCCCCCTCATTCTTCTCTTCTGGAGACTAAACAATCCCAGTTCCCTCAGCCTCTCCTCATAAGTCATGTGCTCCAGACCCCTAATCATTTTTCTTGCCCTCCGCTGGACTCTTTCCAATTTTTCCACATCCTTCTTGTAGTGTGGGGTCCAAAACTGGACACAGTACTCCAGATGAGGCCTCACCAATGTCGAATAAAGGGGAACGATCACGTTCCTCGATCTGCTGGCAATGCCCCTACTTATACAGCCCAAAATGCCGTTAGCCTTCTTGGCAACAAGAGCACACTGTTGACTCATATCCAGCTTCTCGTCCACTGTGACCCCTAGGTCCTTTTCTGCAGAACTGCTACCTAGCCATTCGGTCCCTAGTCTGTAGCAGTGCATGGGATTCTTCCGTCCTAAGTGCAGGACTCTGCACTTGTCCTTGTTGAACCTCATCAGGTTTTTTTGGGCCCAATCCTCTAATTTGTCTAGGTCCCTCTGTATCTGATCCCTACTCTCTAGTGTATCTACCACGCCTCCCAGTTTAGTGTCATCTGCAAACTTGCTGAGAGTGCAGTCCACACCATCCTCCAGATCATTAATAAAAATATTAAACAAAACCAGCCCCAGGACCGACCCTTGGGGCACTCCGCTTGAAACCGGCTGCCAACTAGACATGGAGCCATTGATCACTACCCGTTGAGCCCGACGATCTAGCCAGCTTTCTATCCACCTTACAGTCCATTCATCCAGCCCATACTTCTTTAACTTGGTGGCAAGAATACTGTGGGAGACCGTATCAAAAGCTTTGCTAATGTCAAGGAATAACACATCCACTGCTTTCCCCTCATCCACAGAGCCAGTTATCTCATCATAGAAGGCAATTAGGTTAATCAGGCACGACTTCCCCTTGGTGAATCCATGCTGACTGTTCCTGATCACTCTCCTCTCCTCTAAGTATTTCATAATTGATTCCTTGAGGACCTGCTCCATGATTTTCCAGGGACTGAGGTGAGGCTGACTGGCCTGTAGTTCCCCGGATCCTCCTTCTTCCCTTTTTTAAAGATGGGCACTACATTAGCCTTTTTCCAGTCATCCGGGACCTCCCCCGATCGCCATGAGTTTTCAAAAATAAAGGCTAATGGCTCTGCAATCTCATCCGCCAACTCCTTTAGCACCCTCGGATGCAGCGCATCCGGCCCCATGGACTTGTGCACGTCCAGTTTTTCTAAATAGTCCCGAACCACTTCTTTCTCCACAGAGGGCTGGTCAGCTTCTCCCCATACTGTGCTGCCCAGTGCAGCAGTCTGGGAGCTGACCTTGTTCATGAAGACAGAGGCAAAAAAATAGATTCCCTTCCTCGTTAATAAACAGGTGGTGAAAATAGCTCATCACAAACTACTCTTCTCTGGCAGAAAAGAGGAAGTGGAACCAAGATGAGGAAGTGGGCATGTATGTATGTATGTTTAAATGAGACATGCTGAACATTAGGCCCTGATTCTGAACTGGCATTCATTTGACAGTGGCATAACTCTATCAACGTCAGTGGATTTACTTTTGATTTACACTGGTGCAAGATGAGAATTAGGCTTCAATTAAGCAGACCAAAAAAAAAATCTAGCTCAGGGTTGTCTTATTTTAAAATTGAGTAATATTATACAGCAGGTCTGTAGTCTACTGTAGTATGTTTCTATAAGGGGCATCACACAATTGTGTGTGTCTTGGTGATGCTTTCTCTGGACTAACAGGTCGGATCTACAGAATATAGGTCACTTAAGGGTCTTATCTGAAAGGAAAGGAAAAAGACATTCACAAAATACATACAGGTAAGGAAGGCTAAACATATTACTGATAGGCTTAGTGCTCTTGTTCTCATCCGTCTGACTCCCCAGCCTTTTTAGAAGGGAGTGCTAATGGAAAAACAACAGGCCACCTAAATGCTTTCTTTGCTCAGACCACTGCTAATGTTAAAACTTTAAGGGCAGCTCTCCTTTTCTCTCTTCCTTAAAAGTTGAGAGAGAACTGTCAGTTCTCAAAGTAGAACACTGATAACACTTGCTAGAAACAAGAACAACTAGAGTAGTGCATTTGCAGACATCTCCCACTCATCTCTTGCACTTAAATCCAGCACCAAGCAGCTTCCGTCCCAGACCTCTGGTGAACAGAGACTGTTAATTGCCTTGAACTGCTGTGCTGCACAGCAGTTTCATGATGCAGACAAACTCACCAGAGAAAAGTAGTCTGCCATGCCAAACTGAGTTCATCTGAGCCAGATGTGAACCCCAGTCTCCTGGGGTGACAGTTGAGTGCATTAGCTTAGTCGCAATAGAGCTCTCATATCAAACATTTCTTCAACCATGCGGAACACATCTGATGTCTACCAATTTAATATCCGCAAAAGTTTTCCATAGAACCTCGAGATGTTAGCCTCACCTAAGCTCACCTCACTAGAGAAAAGTGCCTGTGTGCTCTTTTTATGACAGCCTATGATACTCCTAATCTAACTTTCCTTTTAAAGTCACTTCCCATGCATCTCTTTGTATCTTCTCCCTTTATTCCATATCCAGCTTGATAGCTGCACAGATTCGTCCACTGTCCTTCCCTTCTATCCCTCTCTCCTTCTTCTCCATATTCTTCTTCATACGACAGGTGTGGAGGCCATTGCAGTTACAGTTCATCTGTCTAAAGAGGAATTGCTTAAATGTGTCCCCGGGCAAAGTCACTTTAATGGCATAAGCACAGCAATACATTATCATGGGAATGGTCCTTTGATGATGTATTGGAGCAATACATCAGAAGGATGCAAAATGGCAGAAAAGCTCTCCATGTGGTCACCCTCATGAATGTAAACTAATAGGGCCAGACCTTCAGCTGATGGGAATTGGAGTAGTTCCACTAATTTACACCCGTTAAAGACTGGGATTTTTGTCTAATTATAGTGTTTCTCAGAGTTTTCCATGATCTAAGTAAAAGAGTTCCAAGTCAGCCTTTGGAACAGTTTATCTAGGGAGTTATAAGGCACAGTCACAAGAGACATTCAAGGAGCCATTGGGGGGAGGGATAGCTCAGCAGTTTGATCATTGGCCTACTAAACCCAGGGTTGTGAGTTCAATCCTTAAGAGGGCCACTTAGGGATCTGGGGCAAAATCAGTACTTGGTCCTGCTAGTGAAGGAAGGGGGCTGGACTCAATGACCTTTCAGGATCCCTTCCAGCTCTATGAGATAGGTATATCTCCATATATTACTTTATTATTAAATGCAATTATGGAAATAGCAGTATAGAGTCCTTCCTATATTCCTAGATGAAGGAGACCAGACAAGACAGTTCAAGAGGTCTCTGTCACCTTTGGGTCAGATTCCGATGCTCTCACTCACATTGAATAGTAGTTCCTTCTTCAATGTGAATACTCAAGGAGTAAGGTACTAGTCAGTTCTCTTTTAAATGCTGTTATAATCCTAGCCTTCACAACCTCCTCAGCCAAGGAGTTCCACAAGTTGACCGTGCGCTGTGTGAAGAAGAACTTCCTTTTATTTGTTTTAAACCTGCTGCCCATTAATTTCATTTGGTGTCCCCTAGTTCTTGTATTATGGGAACAAGTAAATAACTTTTCCTTATTTACTTTCTCTACATCGCTCATGATTTTATATACCTCTATCGTATCCCCCCTTAGTCTACTCTTTTCCAAGCTGAAAAGTCCTAGCCTCTTTAATCTCTTCTCATATGGGACCCGTTCCAACCCCCTAATCATTTTAGTTGCCCTTCTCTGAACCTTTTCTAATGCCAGTATATCTTTTTTGAGATGAGGAGACCACATCTGTATGCAGTATTCAAGATGTGGGCATACCATGGATTTATACAAGGGCAATAAGATATTCTCCATCTTATTTTCTATCCCCTTTTTAATGATTCCTAACATCCTGTTTGCTTTTTTGACCGCCGCTGCACACTGCGTGGACGTTTTCAGAGAACTATCCACGATGACGCCAAGATCTTTTTCCTGATTAGTTGTAGCTAAATTAGTCCCCATCATATTGTATGTATAGTTGGGGTTATTTCTTCCAATGTGCATTACTTTACATTTATCCACATTAAATTTCATTTGCCATTTTGTTGCCCAATCACTTAGTTTTGGGAGATTTTTTTGAAGTTCTTCACAGTCTGCTTTGGTCTTAATTATCTTGAGCAGTTTAGTATCATCTGCAAACTTTGCCACCTCACTTTTTACCCCTTTCTCCAGATCATTTATGAATAAGTTGAGTAGGATTGGTCCTAGGACTGACCCTGGGGGAACACCACTGGTTACCCCTCTCCATTCTGAGAATTTACCATTTATTCCTACCCTTTTTCCCTGTCTTTTAACCAGTTCTCAATCTATGAAAGGACCTTCCCTCTTATCCCATGACAACTTAATTTACATAAGAGCCTTTGGTGAGGGACCTTGTCAAAGACTTTCTGGAAATGTAAGTACATTATGTCCACTGGATCCCCCTTGTCCACGTGTGTTGACCCCTTCAAAGAACTCTAATTTTTTAGTAAGACACGATTTCCCTTTACAGAAACCATGTTGACTTTTGCCCAACAATTTATGTTCTTCTATATGTCTGACAATTTTATTCTTTACTATTGTTTCAACTAATTTGCCCAGTACTGACGTTAGACTTACCGGTCTGTAATTGCTGGGATCACCTCTAGAGCCTTTTTTTAAATATTGGCGTTACATTAGCTATCTTCCAGTCATTGGGTAGAGAAGCCGATTTAAAGGACAGGTTACAAACCATAGTTAATAGTTCAGAAACTTCACATTTGAGTTCTTTCAAAACTCTTGGGTGAATGCCATCTGGTCCCAGTGGACTTGTTACTGTTAAGTTTATCAATTAATTCCAAAATCTCCTCTAGTGACACCTCAATCTTTGATAATTCCTCCAATTTGTCACCTACAAAAGCCAGCACAGGTTTGGGAATCTCCCTAACATCCTCAGCCGTGAAGACTGAAACAAAAAATCCATTTAGTTTCTCCACAATGACTTTATCGTCTTTAAGCTCTCCTTTTGTAGCTTGATCGTCCAGGGGCCCCACTGGTTGTTTAGCAGGCTTCCTGCTTCTGATGTACTTAAAAAACATTTTGTTATTACCTTTTGAGTTTTTGGCTAGCTGTTCTTCAAACTCCTCTTTGGCTTTTCTTATTACATTTTTACACTTAATTAGGCAGTGTTTGTGTTCCTTTCTATTTACCTCACTAGGATTTGACTTCCACTTTTTAAAAGATGCCTTTTTATCTCTCACTGCTTCTTTTATATGGTTTTTAAGCCACGGTGGCTCTTTTTTAGTTCTTTTACTGTGTTTTTTAATTTGGGATATACATTTAAGTTGGGCCTCTATTATGGTGTCTTTGAAAAGCATCCATGCAGTTTGCAGGTATTTCACTTTAGTCACTGTACCTTTTAATTTTTGTTTAACCAACCCCCTCATTTTTGCATAGTTCCCCTTTCTGAAATTAAATGTCTGACTGGAGGTGGGACAATTCTACAGTGTCCCGGAAAACCTCATCTCTCTGTGAAAGCAACTCTCTGTGACTAGGAACTTCACATGCACATGCAGAAAATGGCCACTTGCAACTTTTGCATAAATAGGTGTTAGTGCACATTTTGCACAAACACAAACATTGGATCCTACTGTGGGGCTAGTAGTGTAAGTATTTGACTTGCCTCAATTTCAAATTACATCCCCACATTTAAGTACATCCAGGCACACCCAAAGCCAAAGTCGGAAGAGCCAGATCCTCAGTGGATGTAAACAGCTGTCATTCAATTGGCTTCAATGCGGCTATGCCAATATACACAAGCTGAGGACCTGGTCTTATGTCCCATATATTTTGAATGTCCGAAACTTATTCCCCATCTATTATTTCCTCCCCTTCATGTATTACTTTTCAAGAGCTAATGGATCAACAAAGAAGCAGAACATTCTCTGTTACCACACTACAAATAATAAATAATAATAATAATACTTATTATTATTATTATTATTATTATTACTAAAGTTGATGGAAAAACAAGAGTCCTTCCAAAACTCTGAAAAAAGACCATAATAAACTAGTGGATTATGAAAACTTTCATACTTATCATTTCAGTTGCTAACACAACAGCAGGTTCAAAATGGGGTTCATTTTATGCAGCTTCAGTATTCTGCTAGTATAAATCATCAGGTTTAAGTATTACAGTTCAAACCATTTGCACCAATCCTAAAAGAGATCCATCATTTTTAACTGCATTTTTCTTATTTCCCAGGGGAATACATTAGTCCTGAAACAGATATTTTCCTACTAATTACAGGTGTCCACCCAAGGCAAGTAGCAAACATACTGGTTATCTATTAGCAAATTCATTTTGTCAGGTTATCATTGGCTTCAAGACAGCTATATTTATCTAACTCATGCTCTGCTTTTCACTGAGAGACAAAATCAGTTTTGGACAGAAAGTAGTTGATAAGGTTTTAAGCCAGCAGAATTTATACTAAAACCTTTCTTGGCTGAATCACAGCTGAGAGTCACCAGCTTGTGTTTGGTTTGGTATGGGACTGCGTTGCCTCAGGGAGAGCTCTGTACTACCTCAGGGAGGTAGAATGACTTTGAGCATCCTGACATGCTACAGGCTGGTCCCATTTGACAGGTCAGTACAGGGGAGTGGTGAATTGGCCTTGTCCTACTTGGGGTTCCATTTCACCCTAGCACAGGGAATGCAGTTGTGATCGGCCTTCTCATGGGATGAGCAAGTGGGGAGGGGAAACTCTTTGTGAGCTACCCAACACACACAAACTTTACATTTCTTAAAATTTTACTCATTTACCCCAGGTATAAGAGGACAGCAGAGATGCACTGCTGGAGTAACCGGAGACATTAGGTAGCCATGGATTTTGGCCTATTTTCCCCTCAAATGCCATTAGGGGTCCTAGTAATTCAAGCAAGTACATCTGGTTTTGATTTATTTATACTTAATGTAATATTGCATTACCTGTCACAAAGGGCAACGTAATGTTGCATCTTAAATGGATCTGCAAGAAAAAGGTTTTTACAAAATCATGAAGTGTCGATAGCTTCCTTTAGCAAAGCTGACATCTGGAATTTTAATAGAACAGTATGTTACCTACAGTATTTGCATAATGGTCTTCTTTGAATTCTAGAATGGACATGCCATGTTAAGACTAGCTGCATCAATTAACCTCCATGTTCGAGGGAAAGTCCTTGGTGTGCAGCTAAAGTAGTGAATTTACAGTGGCTGTTAGGTTCTGTTCATTCACTCTGAAGCAACTGGAATTGGCCACTATCAGAAAACAGGATTCTGGGCTAGGTGGACCATTGGTCTGATGCAGTATGGCTGTTCTTATGTATTCTGTAACAATCTCTTATATATTATTTTATTTTCAAAATGTTTGGCTGGTGTGAGCTTGTGACTCAAAGGCAGCATCAAACTGGAGGAACCTTGGTAAACCACGAATGGACCCTACATGTTTTTTGAACATCAGGGCTGTTCAGGCAAAGACCCCTTACTTTCCCAGGCATTAAAGTCCGGGGGGGAAGACTGTGAGAGATGCCTTGTCATTGAGGAATTCTGCCCAAGGGAGAACATATGTGATTCTAAAATGGCCAAATTAATTTTTCAGGTAAGAAAAAAGAATGGACTCTATCATGGAGCACAAGCCAGTAAGTAGCCTCAAGACGCATTTCTGGATATACGTCAAGCCACAGCACAAAAAATCCTTGAACATTTCATCTGCTATAATAAAAAAAATCCATTGCCAAAATGTCATCTTGAACTTGTTGACAAGCACTCATCCAGGCAATAACTAAACACCTCACAAATGTTAATGAATTCAAACTCATAACATACCTGGGAGGTACGGAAGTATTATTATCTCAATTTTAATTATGGAAAATTGAGGCACAGAGAATATATGATGTGCCCAACATCACACTGGCAACCAGGAACTGAATCCAGGGTCTTCTGCAGCCTAGTCTAACGCCTTAACATGAAGTCTATCCTTACCAAAAAAATGTGAAAGGGTAAAGTCTAGCTGCTGTTTTCAGAAGTGGATACTGAATCTATATATATTGTTTTCATTGTCTCATTCAAATATATTTGTACTTCCACTTGTATTTTACTTTTAAGACAATAAGGGTATGTCTACACTACGAGAGTAGTTCAATTTTAGTTAAATCGAATATGTGGAATTGATATTACAAAGTCGAACGTGTGTGTCCACACTAAGGACAGTAATTCGACTTTGTCAGTCCACACTAACGGGGAAAGCGTCGACATTGGAAGCAGTGCACTGTGGGCAGCTATCCCACAGTTCCCGCAGTCCCCGCTGCCCATTGGAATTCTGGGTCGAGCCCCCAATGCCTTCTGGGGAAAAAAAATGTCTCAAGGGTGCTTTTGGGTAACTGTCGTCATCCAACCGTCACTCCCGCCCTCCCTCCCTGAAAGCGCTGGCGGGAAATCAGTTCGCGCACTTTTCTGGTCAGTGACAGCGCGGACGCCACAGCACTGCGAGCATGGATCCCGCTGCGACCATCGCTGCAGTTCTGGCCGTTGTCAACGCTTCGCAGCTCATCATCGACCTTTCACTGAGGCAGATAGAGATAAATCAGGCGAGGAGGCTACGGCAGCGGGGTGAGGACCTGAACTCCGAGAGTAGCACACGCCTGTCTGAAACCACGACACCCAGCGCCGAGGACATCACGGTTGCAATGGGGCATATGGATGTTGTTGAACGGCGATTCTGGGCCCGGGAAACAAGCACGGACTGGTGGGACCGCATAGTGCTTCAGGTCTGGGATGAATCCCAGTGGCTGCGAAACTTTCGCATGCGGAAGGGGACTTTCCTCGAACTTTGTGAGTTGCTGTCCCCTGCCCTGAAGCGCAAGGACACTCGGATGCGAGCAGCCCTGACTGTCCAGAAGCGAGTGGCCATAGCCCCTTGGAAGCTTGCAACGCCGGACAGCTACCGGTCAGTCGCGAACCACTTTGGTGTGGGCAAATCTACCGTGGGGGTTGTTGTCATGCAAGTAGCCAAGGCAATCGTGAAGGTACTGCTGTCAAAGGTAGTGACCCTGGGAAACGCGCAGGTCATCATAGATGGCTTCGCCGCGATGGGATTCCCAAACTGCGGTGGGGCTATAGATGGGACTCACATCCCTATCCTGGGACCGGACCACCAGGCCAGCCAGTACATCAACCGAAAGGGCTACTTTCCAATGGTGCTGCAAGCACTGGTAGACCATAGGGGACGTTTTACCAACATCAACGTCGGATGGCCGGGCAAGGTTCATGACGCTCGGGTTTTCAGGAACTCTGGTCTGTTTAGACGGCTGCAGGAAGGTATTTACTTCCCGGACCACAAGATAACTGTTGGGGATGTGGAGATGCCTACAGTGATCCTCGGGGACCCAGCCTACCCGCTAATGCCCTGGCTCATGAAGCCCTATACTGGCGCCCTGGACACTGAAAAAGAACTCTTCAACTACCGGCTGAGCAAGTGCAGAATGGTGGTGGAGTGTGCTTTTGGCCGTCTCAAGGGGAGATGGAGAAGCTTACTGACTCGCTGTGATCTCAGCGAAACCAATATCCCCATTGTTATAGCAGCTTGCTGTGTGCTCCACAATCTCTGTGAGAGCAAGGGGGAGACCTTTATGGCGGGGTGGGAGGTTGAGGCAAATAGCCTGGCTTCTGATTACTCCCAGCCAGACAGCCAGGCGATTAGAAGAGCCCAGCGGGACGCGCTGTGCATCCGGGAGGCTTTGAAAGCCAGTTTCCAGACTGAGCAGGGTCACCAGTGACTTTTAAGTTTGTGGACACAGAAGCTGAACTTGCCCCCGTTTCTTTACCCAGTTACCATTGACTATCCTCTCCAGTTACATACCCCCTTCACCCCCTTCCCAAAAAATAAAATCTGTTCTGTTTTGTTAATGAACACCGTTGTCTTTATTACTGTTTTCGCGGGAATGTTTTAAACCTGGGACGCAGACTGTGGCGGGGGGCGGGTTTAGTGTTGTGATGCAAATGATGCTTCTAAACTCCCGGAATAACAGGCTCCGCACTGGTGGACTGGTTGTTTCAACGGAGCCTGCCAGCCCTCCTGGGCGGGACAGCGTGTATGTGTCAGCTATGTGACTGTCTGGCAGGGGGAGGAGGGTTACAGCTCCCCTGCTGCGCGGCTCTGTGATCCAGGGTAAGGACCGCTGCATTAGATCTGTAACTGCCCTCCCCCGCCACAAAGTCACAGAGCAACCCCCCCCCCAGAACATGAAAACCACCTCCCAGACTGACCAGGGTAACTAGTCACTGCACTGTGTATGTGTCCTGATGCTGGACCTGACCCCGCCTCTGTACCCTGCTAAAGGTGACTGTCCTGTCCAATTACCAAGCCCCTTCCCCCCCTTCAGACAGACTCTCCTCCAAAAGAACAGGATGGAAACAGTAATGAACAGAAACTTATTTTTTATTAACAACCACACATGGAACGGGGGAGTGAAACTTGGACGGGGTCTTGTGTGAGGCGGGTAGGAAAGGACTTTTCAAATTTTGGGGAATGAGAGCCTTCTAGTGCTAGAGCAGTCTGCAGGGGTGGAGTGAAAGTTTTCACGGCCCCTGCCGCCCCTCCATGTTTGGACTTTGGGTGAGGGGGGTATGGGACTTGGTGGCGGGGCAGGCGCTTAGAGAGAGACTGCAGCGGGGCTCTCTCCTCCTGCCTCCGGTCCTGCAGAACATCCACAAGGCGGCGGAGCGTGTCCGTTTGCTCCCTCATTAGTCCAAGCAGCGTTTGAGTCACCTGCTGGTCCTCCTGTCGCCACCTCTCCTCCCGTTCCATGTTTGCCCGGTGCATTTGTGACAAGTTCTCCCTCCACTGTGTCTGCTGGGCTGCCTGGGCTCAGGAGCATCCCATTAGTTCAGCAAACATGTCTTCCCGTGTCCTCTTCTTCCTCCGCCTAATCTGCGCTAGCCTCTGGGAGTGTGAGGCCAGGCTGGGTTGGGAGACAGTCGCAGATTTGGCTGTGGGAATTGGAAAAAGGGAGTGAATTCCTGAGACAGATAAATGTAGTTGTGAACAAAGAACATAGTCTTTCTCTGTGAACAACACCATGCACTGCACCTATCACATGGGCACTGAGGACAAGGTCGAATTTTCGGCCCTCGCCTACAGTGCCTGCGGTCTTGCAGTGGCGATCTGAGAAGCGGGGCAGGACACCGGACTTTGTGTAGCTGGCAAACATGGTAAGCCGTAGACTTGTGGCTGCTTAAAACTTTAATAGTGGCACTGACCTCCTTTCACATTGAAAGCAATGCGAGTCTCTGCTGGCAGCAATCCTGCAAGCATGAACTCTGTCCCTGTCCCACCCCCTCGCGGCTGTAAACCGCATGTCTGTAAACTGGCGGTTACAGTTCTGTAAAGGAACGGGCAAGCAGTCCCAATACTAACTTTCCCCTACCTAATTCAAAGCAGGGCGTCATGAGCGACATCACCCTGCTGAGGATCTCGGAGTGCCAGAGGGAAAGGATGCTTCGAGAAAGCATGCAGAAACCAGGGCCATATGCCGCCATGCTCTGCAGGGCAATGATATCGGAGTACCTGATTGTGTCGTGGCGCGGAAACGTGTCCTACCACGGAGGGCCCAATAAGATCGCCCTACCCAGGAACCTGATGAACAGGCTGGAAAAGTACCTCCATGAGACCTACGAAGAGTTCTCCCATGAGGATTTCGCGTCTATCCCCGGCCATATTGACCGGATTTTGGCGTAGGTGCAC
Organism: Terrapene triunguis; assembly: GCF_002925995.2. Taxonomy (NCBI): domain Eukaryota; kingdom Metazoa; phylum Chordata; order Testudines; family Emydidae; genus Terrapene; species Terrapene triunguis. The sequence goes on along the minus strand of NW_020664409.1, from coordinate 101,705,912 downwards.
TGGGACTAAAGAGTGGAGCGTCTTGGGCAGCAGAATCATGAATAACCAGACATTGTTAAATTTTTTTTAAATAGTTGGGACTAAATAGTGAAGCGTCTAAGGCAGAGAAATCATGAGAAACCCTTTGTTAATATTGTAAATATTCCAGTTTTGTTGCACATAAATGTTTACATGTTTAAAGCTCTTTAGGAAAAACACATTGTTAATATTATAAATATTCCAGTTCTGTTAAAAATAAATGTTTACATGTTTAGAGCACTTACTGCTTGATCCTTCCCCTGAATCTGTGTCTGGGATAACGGCTGGGGACAGTTGGTAGGGGATCTCTGTAAGGGTGATGAAGATATCCTGGCTGTCGGGGAAATCAGCGTTGTAAGCGCTGTCGACTGCCTCATCCTCCTCATCTCCTTCCTCATCTTCCCCGTCCGCTAACATGTCCGAGGAACCGGCCGCGGACAATATCTCATCCTCAGAGTCCACGGTCAGTGGTGGGGTAGTGGTGGCGGCCGCACCTAGGATGGAATGCAGTGCCTCGTAGAAACGGGATGTGTGTGTCATAACTATAAAGGGAAGGGAAACAGCTCTCCTGGCCAGAGACTCCAAATCCTTTTACCTGTAAAGGGTTAAGAAGCTCGGGTAACCTGGCTGACACCTGACCCGAAGGACCAATAAGGGGACAAGATACTTTCAAATCTTGGGGGGGGAAAGGTGTGTGTGTGCTCTTTGTTTTAAGGGGTGGTTCGCTCTTGGGACTGAGAGGGACCAGACATCAATCCAGGTTCTCCCCATCTTTCTAAACAAGTCTCTCCTATTTCAAACTTGTAAGTAAAAAGCCAGGCAAGGCATCTTAGATTTACTTTGTTTTCTCAACTTGTAATGTACCTTTTACTAGAGTGTTTATCTTTGTTTGCTGTACTTTGAACCTAAGACAGAGGGGGGTCCTCTGAGCTCTTTAAGTTTGATTACCCTGTAAAGCTATTTTCCATACTGATTTTACAGAGATGATTTTTACCTTTTTCTTTAATTAAAAGCCTTCTTTTTTAAGAATCAGATTGATTTCTCCTTGTTTTAAGATCCAAGGGGGGTTTGGATCTGTATTCACCAGGAGTTGGTGAAAGGAGGGTGGGAGGAAGGAGGGGGGATGGTTAATTTCTCCTTGTTTTAAGATCCAAGGGGGGTTGGATCTGTGTTCACCAGGGAATTGGTGAAAGGTTTCTCAAGGCTTCCCAGGGAGGGAATTCTTAAGATGGTGGCAGCGGACCAGAGCTAAGCTGGTAGTTAAGCTTAGGAGTCCTCATGCAGGCCCCTACATTTGTACCCTAAAGTTCAAAGTGGGGATACAGCCTTGACAGTGGGGCTGGGATCCGGAGCGTCCGTTTGCCTCTTTTGTTTTTTGGTAGCCTTGACTCAGCTTCTTGATTTTGACGCGGCACTGCGTTGCATCCCGGCTGTATCCTCTCTCTGCCATGGCTTTAGAGATCTTCTCATAGATCTTTGCATTCCGTCTTTTGGAGCGCAGCTCGGAAAGCACGGACTCATCTCCCCACACAGCGATGAGATCCAAGACTTCCCGATCAGTCCATGCTGGGGCCCTCTTTCTATTCTGGGATTGCACGGCCATCTCTGCTGGAGAGCTCTGCATTGTTGCCACTGCTGCTGAGCTCGCCACGATGTCCAAACAGGAAATGCGATTCAAACTGCCCAGACAGGAAAAGGAATTCAAATTTTCCCGGGGTGTGGCTGGTCAGAGCATCCGAGCTCGGACTGCTGTCCAGAGTGTCAACAGAGTGGTGCACTGTGGGATAGCTCCCGGAGCTATTAGCGTCGATTTCCATCCACATCTAGCCTAATTCGATATGGCCATGTCGAATTTAGCGCTACTCCCCTCGTTGGGGAGGAGTACAGAAATCGAATTAAAGAGAGCTCTATGTCGAACTAAATAGCTTCGTGGTGTGGACGGGTGCAGGGTTAAGTCGATGTAACGGCACTAAATTCGACATAAACGCCTAGTGTAGACCAGGCCTAAGGCAAAATATAGATCTCTGATTTGATTTTTTCTTATAAAGGTATGTTAAAAACAAGAGATTTCTGACAGCAGCTATTCATTCATCCCAGTTTGTCTTTAAAAGATCACGTCTTCCCTGAACCAGGAGAATTAAATGCATAAACCCTTTCATAGCAAGATATGCTAGAGATTAAAGAAATAACTATCTTTCATAATTCACATATAGTGGGGTGAAAAAAAAAATCTGTTATTATCTAGAGCAAAGAAAGAGTAATTTATAGCCAGTAATGAAAACTTAATCATTAGACCAAGTGATGTTGCTCATATTAATACAGCCAAAATAAACCTGTCTTTAAACCTACTGCAATCCTTAACATAAAACAAAGATAAATCAACTATGCTTGCCACTGAAAAATCTGTCTGTTGTATAGAATTAGTAAGAAATAATTGCTCTCAGGAAGTAACCCAGTAATAATGTTGAAAAGGAGTGTTAGTTTGCTTATCACAAGGCGAATATGTTTCACGGGGTTTCATAATGCCCATTAGACCCCAGAGTGAGCCAAAGATCACATTTTGCTTATATTTTTCCATACCAAATGCTTTTGGGACTCAAGTGATAAAGCACTGTCTTCTAAGCTGTTACAGTTCCATTAAACATTATTGTTAATGGGCTAGATAAAGCAGAGTACAGGCCTTCAGTGCCAGCCTAGACTAAAGAAGCTACGTGCTGCCTGATGCCCGGGCATGCAGACACATACCCCACAGGCCACCAGGAAGACTGCATGATTAAGGCAGCGGGGCAATTTGTTGACTCGTGTTTAAATACATCCCATGAAGAGGGCCTGCACAAGGCCAATGCACAACTTAAGCTCTGTGTTGAGTGGCAGATGGTCCCTTTGCATAGGGGTGAATGTGAATGTCTGCCTCGATGCATCCCCTTAGCAGATCCCTCTGATGAAGCTACTATGGAGCCACCAAGGGGAATGAAGACTATGCCTGGCCTCCTTGAATGTAGAGAGCAGTGGAAACACTTTGCCCTTCCCTAGGGATGAATCACATCTGAGGCAGGCAAGCTGGAGACCTGCTGTGGATATGTTCATTTAACTAAAAAGTCACCCCAAACCTTGGTCCCTACAAATTACGTCCACATGTAGTCTGTGTAAAAAGGTGGTCATAATTATTGCATGCACTTGTTGAATCTGGTTTAAAAATTAGCTTATAAGATCTTGTAGCAGGGAACTGTCTCTTATGATGTGAGAATGAGCTAGAACTGCTGCCAAATATAGCCTGTGTGCTGTCCTCTGGTCACATGCCAACCACAGCTAGGTCAGATTGGAGAATATCACCTAGGTGCTGATCAAGTGGCTGATCTTTAAATTTCAGTTACTTGACCAAATGCCTGGACTTTTCATCCACTAAATCAAACCACATTGGCAGAGTTCTATGTGTCAAATCTATCTAGCTATGTGTCAAATATGTAAAGAGATACAAACACAGAGGACATTTTTCTTTAACTTTTTGTGTGAAAATTAACTCAATAACAAGTTCTGGCTTGTTTGTTTATTTGTTCATTTTTTAAATTCTAATTTAGCTCTAGTGGAAGGTGCTGGATTGACATCTCTGGAAAGTGAAAAGTGCTAGTATTTAATCATACAACAGGGACAACATGGATAATACCAGTGTAAGCTTTCCTCACAGGACATCAACATGCCTTCACCATGACCTGCAGGGATGAAAACTTGGGGTGATTCATTCTTTATGTCCATTCCGTATTTGGCCTCTCTGCTGAGGCTGAGTGCCAGTCAAGGGTGCCAGTCATCTTTTTGTTATGTGTTTGTACAGCAACTAGGACAACAGGGTCCTGGTCCATGATGGGGCTTCTAAGCACTCCTGAAATACAAGTACATAATAATATAGAGTTCTTCTCCCCTAGAAACTGAAGTCTGGCTAGCAGCTCATTTCACAGAGCTGATTGTATATACTTTTGGTCATTACTTATGAACCGTCATTCTTTAAAAAAAAATCACTTATGAGAAATACCATCTCAGCTTCCAAGGTCACCCTGACACACTTGTCAGCATCATCAGTGGATATGAGTCTTTTATTTCAGTGTGATAGTACCTACTTAGAAATACAATTGTGAAAATTTAGGCAACTCGGAGCCTTGGTGTCTATGGTCAAGTCACCCAATAGGAGACAAGTATCCAATGAGCATTTGGAAGTTTACCTGAACTATCCAAACCTGTGAGACTTCCACCGGGCCATTGGACTCTTCCAGTTAGCATGAGTATCAAACCTTCTTGAAGCAAAACCCTGTGACCTATTTTACCCTTCTCGTGGCATGTCTCATTTTCAGGGATGCAGGAGAGTCTTTAACCAAACTTTCCCTAAACAACCAAAAAAGGTGGTGAAAATCTCCTAAGGTTCCTATTTTAACCTAACCAGGTAGCCTTCATAATTGCCCATATATCTCTAGTGCTAATAAAACTATTTGGATACATTAATTAAATAGTCCATTTTTTATCTAAGGAAGCCACAGAGACTTCATCGCTCTAAGCCTAAATTCTATGGTTGCATCTAGCAAAGTATGGAGAAACCCTTTTGTGAATTTCCCATGAGAAATAGTCAGAAAAGCAGAAGTGCAAGCAAATTAGGATAAATGCCCCTTTTATTTTTTAAAAGAAATATCCAAGTAGGAAAAAATCTATTTCTTTTAAGCTAAACTCCATTTCATTAAGTGATCTCCTGATGGAGACTGAAAAAAAGTACAAGGTCTTCAGATTAAAGTGATGGGTAAGGACAGAGACTTCAAAATACTCCCATTGAATTTAAGGCAAAGAAATACATTTACTAATGAGAACTACTTTGGGGATGAGATTGTTGAAAGGAAGATTAGAAGAGTCTAGAAGATCTCCATTAATGGGACACTGCCACATGGTTCAGACCCACAAGTTAGGTTTTATTTTTTCATATAATAGTTAGGATTTGTACACTATTTTATCTTTGTTATGCACCATACAAAACATAATGATGCTTCTTCAGTATTTTGATAGTGAACAGTACTCTGTATGGATTACCAGAAAAACCCTCTCATGAGGTCACAAAGTATAATGTGAACAGCAAAGCTTTATTATTTCATTGAATTAATTGTTAGACTTTACATTTTCTCTGCAGCACTGGGAACATAACAAAAGAATGGCCATACTGGGTCAGATCAACAACGGTCCATCTAGCCCAGTATCCTGTCTTCCGACAATGGCCAATACCAGGTGCTTCAGAGGGATTGAAAAGACCAGGTAATCATCAAGTGATCCATCCCCTGTCGCCCATTCCAGGCTTCTGGCAAACGGAGGCTAGGGATACTTCAGAGCATGATTTTGCCTCCCGGCCAATCCTGGCTAATAGCCATTAATGGACCTATCCTCCATGAACTTTTCTAGTTCTTTTTTGAACCCTGTTATAGTCTTGACATTCACAACATCCTCAGGCAAAGAGTTCCACAGGTTGACTGTGCATTGTGTGAAGAAATACTTCCTTTTGTTTGTTTTAAACCTGCTGCCTATTAATTTCATTTGGTGACCCCTAATTCTTGTGTTATGAGAAAGTGTAAATAACACTTTCGTATTTGCTTTCTCCATTCCAGTCATGATTTTATAGACCTCTATCATATCCCCCCTTAGTCATCTCTTTTCCAACCTGAAAAGTCCCAGTCCTCATATGGAAGCTGTTCCATACCCCTAATCATTTTTGTTGCCCTTTTCTGTATCTTTTCCAATTCCAATATATCTTTTATTAGATGGGGTGACCAGATCTGCACGCTTTATTCAAGCTGTGGGTGTACCATGGATTTATATAGAGGCAATATGACATTTTCAATCTTATTATCTATCCCTTTCCTAATGATTCCCAACATTCTGTTAGCAATTTTGACTGCCGCTGAACATTGAGTGGATTTTTTCAGAGAACTATCCGCAATGACTCCAAGACCTCTTCCTTGAGTGGTAACAGCTAATTTAGATCCCATCACTGTATACATATAGTTGGGATTATGTTTCCCAATGTGTATTTATCAACATTAAATTTCATCTGCCCAGTCACCATGTTTTGTGAGATCCCTTTGTAACTCTTCACAGCCTGCTTTGGACTGTTTGGAACCCAAAAAAATAAATAAATAAATAAACCACCCTGGTGCTAGTGTATGAGAACAAGGAAGTGAACGTGACTGCAACAGAGTTATGCCAAGTTATGCAGCCCAACCTGAAGAAAATGCAGGAGGTTAAACAAAGAACACAACCATAAAACATAAATATTTAAAAGCAAATTAAGTTTTTACTGTGTTCTATTTTGATCATCAGCATAGGTAGTGTCTTCACTGAAGCTCAAGAGCCATGCAGCTGCAGCGATTTAAGGCTATGTCTACATTACCACTTATGTCAGCAGAATTTATGTCACTCAGGGGTGTGAATGAACCACCCCCCAAGCAACATGAGTTACACCGACATAAGTGCCAGTGCAGACAATGCTATGCCAACGGGAGAGTTCTCTCCCGTTGGCATAGAGAGTCTTCATCAGACACACTGCATCGATGCAGCTGTGCCAATACAGTGCTATACGTGTAGATATACCCTAACCATAGAATCATGGAATCACAGAGGATAAGTGTAGACAAGCCCCCAGAGTGTCACAGCTAAATACAAGGTGGAACAGGTTGTTTAGTATAAGTAGTTAACACGTATTCTAAGTCATTCTATATGAAGTGGCCTGTTAATACCACTGCAGTCATAGGACAAAAAAGGGGTGTTAGTGGGTCGCAGATTCTTGTAATAAGCCATAAATCCAGTGTCTTTATTAAGACAAGAATTTTTAGTGTCTAGCAAAGATAAGAATTTAAGCTCCCAGGCTCCTCTTTTGAAGATGCTGTGCTTTGAGAATGAGGCTGGAGCAGTCAGATATTCAGTGATCGTTCTGTGAAAACTGTCCACACATGGGTGATATGATGGTTTTGTCTTTTATCATTTTTCTGGGTAAGTTCATTCAAGAGCATTGTGCTTGTCTGGTTTCACCCACAGAGTTGATGTTGTTGATGCAGTTAGTGCACTAAATGAGGTACACCACATGTTGTGATAGGCATGTGTAGGACCCATGGATCTTGAAAGATATGCTGTGGCGGGTATTGATCATTGTAGCTGTGGAGATATGTCAGTAGGGTTTGCATCTGCTGTTCTGGCAGGAAAAGGTGCTGCTTTAAGTAGGGGGTCTGGGTCTGTGAGGAGCTTGCTCCCGATGATGAGGTTGGCAATAACAATAACAACAAAAAACTGGCAAATGATGAAAAAATCAAAGCCTTTGGCAAAAGCTCTGAATTTTGAAAAAAAGGATATTTTGGAATTTAAAAAAATGAAGAATTTTGACCATTCTGTCACTGATGCTCTCCATGCTCCTACAAAAGGGAGCAGAGAGACATGTTCAGGGTACAAGTGAAGGCCACTTCTGGGCTGGAAGCTCCAACATAGAACAAGCTCTAGAACTGTGGCATCAACTGAGGTAAGAAACACTGTGCTTTTGTCCTTTTTTATGTGTAATGCCATTTGGAGAACTTGGTTTGTTTGGCTTGTTCCTTAAAGGGTCAGAACACAGCTGAGGTTTCAAAATAAATGCCTGAAAAGCCTTGTCCAGTTTCCCATTTTATTGCCCCAACCTCAGTGTCTGGGCCTCACACATCTTCCAGCCGCTGAGCTGAATCTCCGGGTTTCACCTAGAGGAAATTTTTGCACCAAACACTTTTGTACCTATTTTTGTTTACCAGCTGTTCTAAGCAGCAAAGAAGTGATGTATGTTCAGAACTATTTTGTGCAGACCCCCCTCCTTTCTTCCCACCCCCAGTTCCCAATACGCCTGTGATATACAGCACTCTGAATAGCTGCTCCTCCCCTTCTTCTTCTGCATTGTCATTTACAAAGGCAACCACCACCATGTTCCTTGCTGGCAGCTGGAGACAGAAGCACTCTCCAGAGGGTCTGAGAAGTGTGATGATCCAGACACAGCAAAAGCACTATTCCAGTCATTGGACTCTGCCCACCTGAAGAGATGGAATGAGACAGGGGAAGGTCTTGACTTCATTCATTCCTGCCATAAAGGCTGGTGACTCCTCTGTAGGGTTGGGGTTGCTGACTTGTTAAAACACCTTCAACTGAAAATGGCCGCCAATGCTTTCACCTCACACCTTTTCCGTAATTCGAAAACCAATACTGACAAGCGGACTAGACAGATGGTTGAGAAAGAGCTCTTCCTAACATCTGGACAACACTACAGACCTATTTTGGTATAACTACATCGCTCAGGAGTGTGAAAAATCCACACCCCTTAGTAATGTAGTTACACTGACCTAACCACCCCATGTAGACAGCGTTATGTCAGCGAAACAGCTTCTCCCACCAATCTAACTACCACTTTTCGGGAAGGTGGATGAACTACACCAAAGGCAAAGCTCTCTCCCATCAGCTTAGAGCAGGGAGTCACGAGGTTATTACATGGGGGGGTTGCGAGCTGTCAGCCTCCACCCCAAACCTCGCTTTGCAGCCAGAATTTATAATGGTGTTAAATATATAAAAGAGTGTTTTTAATTTATAAGGGGGGGTTGCACTCAGAGGCTTGCTATATGAAAGGGGTCACCAATACAAAAGTTTGAGAACCACTGGCTTAGAGCACCTTCACTAAATCACGACCAATGCAGCATTCTAAGCGTGGGCGTGCCCTAAACATCCAACAAAGCCCCTCCCCACTTCACCCTATCACCCCCATATGCTACAGAAGCAATATACCAGGCACTTATGGCCACTAAAAGCAGAAAAGCTGTTTGCAAGGACGGCATTTTATCCTGAATTCCTCAAGAATTAGGGGCCAAAGGGAGAAGCATGGTTGGCAGACCTATTTACTGCCATACATTAAAAGGGGAAAATGTGCACTCCTCAACCATGGGAGACCACCAAGTGATGCCACCAGCTATTGCCCAGTATCACTCCTCTCCACAATTCACATGTTAATGGACAGGGTTTTACTGGCCTTTCTCACCCCTATTTTTGTGGCTATCCTGCCCAAGGAAGAGGCCGATTGCAGGGTGGGAGGCTGTTGCAGGGACCACATTCTTGCCATTACTAGTCAAATTGAGCCTGGTTTCAAGCAGAATCTAGAAACAGGAACCGTCTTGATAGATTTATCTGTTAAGGGCTTTAAAGTGAGTAGGAACAGTCCCATGAGAATCCCCCCTGGGTAGACAGCCTCTCCAACTGCTGTGAGAGCTGGTACCCCAGCCCTGCTTCCAGCCTCCACCAGAGTGATGGCTTGGAGCAGGTGAACGATGGATTTTCTCTAATGCCCTGGGGGGCAGGAGAAGCACAGTGTATGTTAGAACAGCCCTATGACTGCTCTATTTTATACCAGGGTCCAGGTAGGCCCCTGTATGGCCCCCCAAATACTTGGAGTGCTAAACCATTTCCTCCACCCTCCCACCACCACCATCACCACCATCCCCATCTCCATCCCTGCTGCAAGCATAGGAACATAGCAACTGAGTATCAGGCCTTTCAGGACAAATTCTGTGCCGAGGTATCTATAATGAACTCATTGATTTCAATGGGAGTTCTGGGGATGTGTCGAAGATCAGAAATTGGCTTGCTGTGTGTGCATGAATGTGTATGTCTGCACCAAGGTTAGATCTGGTATCGCTGTGGTCCCCAGGTAGTATCGGTTCAGCCAGATGAGCCAAGGGAAATTGTTTCCTTGCAAAGCCACTATGATCTATGCTGAGATTCTCTGCCAGGAGCTAGCCTGGCATCCATCTCACAGTTTGCCTAGAGCACAATGATAGTTTAGTCACAGGCTACAGCACCTGCCTTAGCTTCCTACCTAAAAATAAAATCTGGACGTGTTACCAGATTCTAATGACCTATCCCTTCTTTCCTCTTTGATTTATGCATTGCAGCAGTGCTGGGAACAGCGAACCACGACCACTGGGACCTGCAGGCAGCCGTGCCTGTGGACGATCAATGTAAACAAACGGTCTCACGGCCTGCCAGTGGATTACCTTGATGGGCTGTGTGTGGCCCACGGACCGCAGGTTGCCCACCACCGCATTAGAGGATGGAGCCAGTGATGGAGATTAATGGACTGTTACGCCGCAGCTTGCCAAAAATCTGGCTCTTGACATACTTTTTGAACAGGAGTAAAACAAGTGCCAGAGATCTGTGTAAAATAATCAGGCGAGAGTTCTAGACATATAGATTATGTGAGGTGGAATGAGGGAAGATAGTGGGGAAAAGGTGAGGTGGGGGGATGGATCTCTGATCTCATTCAGTGTGTAGACAGCGGAAAGGGGTTAACCACATGAGCAAAAAAAAAAATTGAGGAAGAGAAAGAATTATTTTATTGATTTTGGTGAGTTGATCAATTTCCCTCTTTCCAGGGTCTGTCCCTCCTCCTCCGAGCCTGTCCCTCAATCCGCCCTGGCCTAATATATAGCAGCATTCTAAGTTAATAGCACAAGAGGACATTTTTATTTCTATGCACCGTAACAAATCAGCATGCTTATAAACAACTAAAAAAAATTGTAAACTTAGCCACACTGGGTCTGCTCAATCTTGACAGAGCAGCCATCAAATTCTGATTAACTGTGATACAGAACTAATCTTTTCAATTAATGGAAATGAGCTGCACTTTTATGTAGTCTATTACCAGAGGGCATTCAATGATATTTTTATTCACCACATTTGACCTTAAAAATGTTTTGTAGTCGTCAAGGATACAATTTTTCACACAGTGGGGATGTAGGAACAGCTAATTAAGTGGTGTTTAATGACATTTGTTCCTTAAAGGAGGGCTGATTAAATGTAGCATGTAATTTTTTACCAAATCAAGCAATTCAGCCAATTTTCAAATGTGCTTAATAAGCCAGGCCAAAATAATTAGACAACTTCTGTAGTACTGCCACAGTCACAATGATTTGTGGTTTGGTGTGTTTAATGTGGCTTATTTGCATGTCTTTATAGGCTAGGATTCAGAATTCTGACCTACTCCCTCTCTCCCCAAATTTAGTACCACCGAGAAATAAAAGAAACAAGGTCAGATTTAGAAAATCAACTGCACTGAAAGCAATTTATTAAATTCACTTATGCAGCAATCTGGAAAATATTTCAGAGAGCAACCTGGGCTTTCACATAACATGGTGAGCAGTATAGTATAAGTATGTAGATTATTATTGACATTAAAATGGCACCTAAGGGTCCCAAACTGTGTCAGGGCCTCCTTGTGCTGGGCAGCGGCAGCTCCAGGCACCAGCGCAGCAAGTGCATGCCAGGGGCGGCAAGCCGCGGGGGGTGCCCTGCCGGTCCCTCCGAGGGCGGCAGTCGGGCAGCCTTCGGCAGCTTGCCTGCAGGAGGTCCGCCGGTCCCACGGATTCGGCGGCAATTCGTACGCCGAAGCCACAGGACCGGCGGACCTCCCGCAGGCATGCCGCTGAATCCACGGGACCGGGGACCTCCCGCAGGCATGCCACCGAAGGCAGCCTCACTGCCGTTCTTGGGGCAGCAAAAAAGCTAGAGCCACCCCTGGTGCTGGGTGATGCACACACATAGACCCTGAATCTGTATTGTGTAGCAAACATATGGAGTGCTGAGCCTGCACCAGTGCAATAGCTTGCCCACAAGCTACACAATGCTGTCTGCAATAGACCTTACTCATTTAACATGCCTGAAATCCTCCTTTTCTGCCACTCATATCAAGAGCATCACAGTTAGTGAAGGAAGCAGGGGAACAAATTGTGACATTTTAATCCCATTTGTTGAAATTTGAGATTTTACATTTTTGATCAGGTCTAAGATTTACATAAAAAGTACATAAAAGGTTGGTACAAGGAGGAGGGAGAAAAATTGTTCTCCTTAACTTCTGAGAATAGGACAATGGGCTTAAATTGCAGCAAGGGTGGCTTAGGTTGGACATTAGAAAAAACTTCTCCACTGTCAGGGTGGTTAAGCACTGGGTAAATTGCCTAGGGAGGTTGTGGAATCGCCATCATTGGAGATTTTTAAGAGCAGGTTAGACAAACACCTGTCAGGAATGGTCCAGATAATACTTAGTCCTGCCATGAGTGCAGGAGACTGGACTAAATCACTTTCAAGGTCCCTTCCAGTCCTATGATTCTATTATGATTCTATTACGATGATTTACTAAGTAGATGGGACAACTATTTTTCCACCTGTGGGTTGCTATCAAACTGTTCACTTCCATTATTTGCTTTATTACTCCTAGTGCAAGATTGGCACCTCAATCACATGGTATTGTTTTTTGCTGCCTGATTGGATGATTCTTAAACAGGTGACTAGGGAAAACTCATGTGGCTAGTTCACATGTACTGAGGCTTATGAGTCAGACTTTGAGTTAAGGGTTGTGAGTTACTAAACTAAAGCAATAGCAAGTCATGCTTTTAGCTCCAAGTGCAATCCTCTCAAACCCTGGAGCACGGTGTTATAAATGCATGTGGGAACGCAGCTATTCATACAGAGAGCAGCCATTCCTCCATCACTTGTAGGTGACCAAACACCCATATCTGGGGATGTTTATGACCAGAAAAAGGCATAATCAGGCTCAGACTGAACTTCCATGCAGGACACGAATGGATTTTTGCAAATAATTTCTGCAGCTCTAACCAATACATAACAATCAAATACATGTATAAATGCATAAGATATATTTAAATAACAAGGGCTAGATTCACAAAGGAATTTGGCAAGAATCCCCACGCCTAACTTCTAGGCACCTAGAAAATCACTGGGCTTCACAAGGCCTGAGTTGAATGCCCTGGCTCCCCACACAATGAATGGGGAGAAATAGGGGCCTTAGAATGGGATTCAAAAAAGCCGGCATTCTAGGCGGCTCCTCACCTTAGCCGTCCAATGGGAGGTGCCAGGGATCAGGGTGTGGGCTAAGCCCCTCCCTTATCTCGGAGATAGGCACCTAAGTCTGGGCTGCAAGAAGGCGCTTCCCTCTGCTTGAGCTGCTCAGCTGTAAATTCTTGCTTGGCGTTAGCTGCCTGAGCCATTTTTGCAAGGAGGTGGCAATGGCAGCAGCCCTTCTTCATAAATTCTAGCCAGCGGTTGGGAGGTGGGAGAGCTTTGGTTCAAGTCTGCCGCCCACCTGAGGGGGAGAAGGGATTTGAAGTGAGATCTTCCACCTGTCCAGTTAGTGCCCCACACCCCTCTGTTTTTTATGAACTCGCCTACAGAGTCCTGAGCCAGTAGGCAAGGTCTGCGCACACTTAACATGTTGGGCTTCGCATGCAACTTAGGCTACGTCTACACTACAACTGAGATCGACACTCTGAGATCGATCTACCGGCGGGTGATTTAGCGGGTCTAGTGAAGACCCACCAAATCGACAGCATATCACTCTCCAGTCGACCCCTGTATGCTGCCCCCGATGAGAAGAGTAAGGTAAGTTGACGGGAGAGTTTCTCCCATCGACCTTCCACGGTGTATACCCCGCGGTAACTTGACCTAAGGTACGTCCACTCCAGCTACATTATTCACGTAGCTGGAGTTGTGTAGCGTAGCTCGACTTACAGCCGTAGTGTAGACATAGCGTTGGGCAGAGGAACATTTATCTTCCCCCAGCTCCTGCACCGCTCTGGAGCTTAGGCAGCTGGATACCTGCTGCCTGGGGCTGTACTGCGCATGCGCAAAGGCAGAAACATAGGCACCTAGGGAACTTTCACGGCACAAACTTAGGTGCCGAGCCATTTTCGGTGCCTACAGGGTTTGAGGGCAGCTGAGCAGGGGCTTTGTGAATCCCAGTGGGGCCTGATTCTGTGATTTAGGTGGCTAACGTGGCAGTTAGGCACCTAGGCCTTTTGTGAGTTGGAAAGATTTAACACCTCTGCTGGACTTCAGTCCTTCTACCACCGGTGGCTGCTAGCAACCGGCCTTTTAGGGATGACACTGAACCTTGAATTTCAGAGATATTTTGGCAGAGCAGGGTTCTCTAGTCTGACTTTGGGATGTACAAAATGGCAGATATTAAGGTATATACATTCTGAAGTGTGAGGTGGAGGTTAGGTTACACCCCTGCTTTGCTCCCATTTGGCCCTTTCCCTTCCTTTTGGGATCCCATTGAACTGATTTTATTCTCTCTCCCTTCTTCGGGTATTCACAAAGAGGTAAACTGATTAGGGAGTGATCAAAAGGTACCTGGGTCCCTTTGAAATGGTCAGTTGGGCCCTGACCTTCCCTCTTCTCCCACCAACATTTTTTGTCATAGTCTTAAGGGAAACTGGAAAATAAAATCTTCCCATACTGTTTTTGTACCTTCCCCATTTTGCAAACACTTTTGTACCCCTCTTGTGTCTCAGCTGGGTGCATATGTCACAGCACAGCTCTGAAATATGACTGGTTTTCCACTGAGTGGCAGTGGAATTTTTGCTATATCCATTAACTAGTGACATATTTATAGCCTTCAAATATATGTGTGGGGAAAAACAAGGCAGGAAAGTTGTAAATATAATCACAGAAGACAGAGATTGGGAGAGCCCTTGTAGGTCAGCCAGTCTATCTACCTGCCAAGGGAACATTGCTCTCTAGAGTATGTTTTCCTAGTGTTTTGTCCACTCTCCTCTTGAAATGTCTCAAGCAATAACTTTTCCACCACCTTCCTTGTAAGATCATTCCACATTGCAATAGATCTTGATGTTAGAAACTTCATCCTGCTATTCAGATGAAATTTACTTGTTTTCTGATGATTTGTAGAAACTTCTCACATGCACTGTTTGTGTAAAGTGATGGACTATATCAAGTTGCTGGGCTAGTACATACCTACAGAGGGAGGGGGTTCTATGTATTATTGCCATTCTTCTTTTTTATTTCCTGTTATTCTTCACTTCCCATCTTTATTTTATTTCTTGTTTCTTTGTCTCTTTCGTTCTCTTTACTGTACTTTTATTCATGGGCTCCTTTGCCACAACAATCTTGACAGCAAAATTAACATTACCGGCTATATTACATTTACATGGCCCATGAACTATCTTTAGAGGTTTGTATTTCCTAATCAGTGTTGAAGAAGGATGGACAATGGGGTTAAGGCACGGGCTGGAGATTCTACAGATCTAGTTTCTAGGCCCAGAGCTGGGATCTAGAACCACTTCTGTCATATGCTTCCTGTGTAACCTTGAGCAAGTGAGATGTAGCCTCTCCTGTAAAACAGGAATAATCCTTCCTGTGTCTGTTTTGTCTATTTAAACTGTAAACTTTTCAGAGAAGAAACTTTTTCTTGGTGTGTTTGTAGAAAATGGGGCCACGGTCAGTGTTAAATCTTGTCTATTATTGCTATTTCATCTGCAGTATTGGCATCTTCTGGTGGAAGAATTACTGGATTATAGAATTCAGAGCCAAAATATTGGGGGGGGGGTTGGTTTCTTGTGTTTTTTATGGTGCATCTGACATCCAAATTTTGTTGTTTTATAAATACAGCAAGTGATAGCAGAACATTTCTTATTTTTATATCAAATTTCTAGGCACACCCCTTGTGCAACCCTACACAATTAATCTCTCTCTTTCGAAAGTGGTCCCCGGACCACATTAGTACATTCCAACAGAGAGCGGTATCCAAGATCACCAATTTCCACTACAATTAGAATAGAAATAATGAGGGTAACTGTGTGGTGTCTATTGGAAAAGCAGACCATAATATTTGAAAGGTACACAGGTCTCTATTTATAGACACTGGTATCATATACTCCCTTAGTCACCAGCTAGGGAAGGCATTCAGTTGATTTGCTATCTTGGTAAATCAATGTCTCTGGCTATATACACACATCAGGGATCCGATGTCAACACTAGAGCTAGAGGAATTCTGCAAGAACAGTGTTTGGCCATATTTGTTCCTATGCCAGCCTGGAAGCAGAAACTCTGCGTGGCTGAGGTGACAATCACACCATGGAGAGTGACTATTCCATGTGAACCCGTCACAGACGCTCCACACTCTGCCGTCTGATTTCTCATCTAGACTGCAAACTCTTTCGGGCAGGCACTGTCTCTTATCATGTGTATGTACAGCCCCTAGAACAACTGCAGCCCCAAGACAAAGTGACTAAGCTCTTATTCCCCCAAAGTCAAGCCAAATTGAAGCACATACCCTCCAGGGCTGGGGGCCTTTAGAAAGCTGCCAGCCCATCATATCCTTCATTGAGAAAGCAACACTGTGGAAGAGCAGAGAGTGTTGCCATGGTTCCTAGCAAAGGCAAAGACACAAAAGAAATGACAGTCCCTGCAGATATGCAGGGTATCTCACTGGATCCATAACGCTGCCTCCTCCCCCCCACTCCCCGTATACCCAGGCTGCCATTGACTGGTCTCCCACCTCCCGTGCAGTCACACAGGGAATATAAAACATTTGCTTGGCATGGCATGTCCTCCTTTCAGATTATATGAGTCCTACCCCATCTCCTGGCCTCGTCTCCTCTACTACTCAGAATTCAGATCCCAGCTAGTAGCCGTCAGTGGCCCAGAGGCAGATTCCTCCCACTCATCTACCTGTGTACCTTTTGAACATGTTTTGCTACTTGAGCTGTGTGTTATTTTACTGTCACTTCAAGAGGGGAACTTTCTTAGGAGGGATTGCAAAATGTGCTTCCAGGACATTCGGGAGCAGATGGAGGCAGAGAAGGAGAAAACCAAGGCATCAGCTGGGAGTAAAGAAGCCAGACTTTGACATGCAGGAAGCTGTTGTCCAATACACTGAGGCATGTTCTGCCTGGCTTGACAGGCAGCAATTCTGCTATATAGAGCTTTAAAAACTTATACCCTCGCCCATTCCTAAGAGCACCTGACAACAGATTCATACACATCACAGTCCGCTCTCAACTGATGCCCTGTTCCTCTCCCTTTCCAGCTGTCCCTATCTGAACCATCCTCCTCCCCATCAGCACTACCAAAATCGTTCCTCTCAGTACAACAGTAGCTGAATGCATAAGCAACATGCTGATGAAGCATCTCTCAGGCTCATGCCAATACTTTGAGTAACATCCATGACCAAGTTCGCTACTTCCAAGACATTTTTGCTTCATTCCCTTATCCATAGCTGTAGAGCTATTCCCAGCAGGGAAACCTCTTTCTTATAAGAGAGATCCCGCGTATACTGTAGTGTTTCTCTTCCCCTCCCCTCACCCTAAATTTAACAGCGATCGTCACCTATGAAAGCCTATAGACACAGGTGTTCAATGTCATTCTGGGCACAACCGAGGTCTGGGATTGCCTTAATAGATTCCTCTCTCTTTTTCAACAGGTGGCTGAGCAGGATAACTTGACTTAATGATGCTGTTTCAGCACTGACTTCTCCGGCAGCAATTGTAAACAGTTTCAGGATAGGAAACAGGTGTTCCAACATGCTTCATTGGGCAGAATGCAGAACAGTGCCCTCCCAGATGTCATTGTACATGATGTATTCAATGATTGCTACTTTCTGACCAAGAGTACCTTCACTCTCACAGCAGGT
This sequence comes from Terrapene triunguis, assembly GCF_002925995.2. Taxonomy (NCBI): domain Eukaryota; kingdom Metazoa; phylum Chordata; order Testudines; family Emydidae; genus Terrapene; species Terrapene triunguis. The sequence continues at coordinate 101,688,373 of NW_020664409.1, read as the reverse complement.
AGCAATCCAGCTGCTCTGTAATCTGGAATGAGCTGCTGAAGTGGGGAACAGGAAGGAAGCCTCTGGAGAATCTCACAAGCAGAGGTGGGTGAATGTGTTTTGCTTAATTTCTAACCCAGCTGAACATGGGAAATTTGACTGACTTGAATGTTATCACGCTGACTTTCCACAAAGGAGGGGTGTGGATAGGTGAAAGGGGAACCATCCGAAATATTCTAATAATATTTTTTTAAAGTCATTTCTATAGGCCAGATCTTCAGCTAGTGTCAATCACTGTAGCATCGTTGACATCACTGGAGTGATATTGGTTTATACCAGCTCAGGCTCGGGCTCCATAACATGAAACCCATTTGAGACAGTCTAGCTTTACATTCTTCTATCCCTAACACCATAGTTACAGGTAAAACACTGCCCCTTCCAACACAGCATCTGAAATACAGTTTTCCTGTTCTAAATATAGAGTGATACTGCAGTATCTTAGATACCATCATGAGGTAACTGTTGGCAAATGTTTCCTTTTATCCATAGTGACCACTGCACATAGGATAGGATTTGCATAAGCTAGAAAAAAAACCCTTTTTTAAAAGTTGAATCAGCTTGGAAGCGGAGGGGAATGGATTTAAGTGTGTACAGCACCAAGCACAATGGGTCTAGGTCCATGACTTGGGGCTCCTAGGTGCTATCACAATACTAATAGGGGAAAGAGGCTTGTAAACCTGCATTTTGTGAACACAGCAAACCCACAAAGTAGTTTGCAAGGGTCACAAAATTTCACACTCCATGGAGCTGGCCCCAAACTAGTAAGTTTTGGTATGTGTTGTTTAGAATGTCCATATATCCTACCAACCTGCCCATCACCTGAGAGTCAGTAGCAAAATAAATATCCTGGAGTGGTCATTTTAAGGAAATGGGTGATGTAGTGAGTGTAGCTATGGGCTTTTTATGACATTGCTTTGTTCTGTAATGTAACTTTACATTTCTGTGGAATTTGCCTGTTCAAAGAGGTAATTTGATAGGCAGCATTGATGCATGGATAAGACAAAGACTTCATTTTTGCTTTCTTTGGTTCAATTGTTTCCTGTAGCGGGGCGGTCACCCCGCTCCAGCTCTGAAAGGGTTAAAAGCCAGCCCTTGGGGAGGGCTGGGGCTGAGAGTCAGTCAGGAAGAGGCAGGAGGCAGCCAATCAGAGCTGGCCAAGCCGGTATAAAAGAGGGCAGAGCGAGAGAGGGACCTGGCTGCCTGAAAGAGCAAAGAGTACCTTGGACAGCGCAGTGCTGGGGAAGGGCAGGAGGAGCTGAGGCAACTCTAGCCTGGCAAACCCCCAGGCTGAGGCCTTGCTGTCAGGATGGAAGAGCTATTAGGGCTGTGGGGAGGCAGCCAGGGGAGGAAGAGGCAACAGGTCCAACCCCCTGGTTGATGATGAGTGGCCACTTCAGACTGCAGTTTGCCCCTGAGGGAAGGGGCTAGATGAAGACTGGCAGTGAGTCACTGAGATGAGGTGGGATTAGGGGATTGGGGTTCCCCAGGGAGGGGAGGACCCTGAGTGTGGGGGCACTGCTGTGGGGCAGTACCCAAGAGAAAGGGCACTGTGGGCCGGTGAGGGATGCGGGGCCTGAAGTACAGTGGTGGAGATCGACTAGGAAGTAAGTACTGGTAGGGAGACACCAGCCAGCAGGAGGTGCTCTGAGGCTGGGATGAGCTAATTCCTGATGTAACCAGCAGGAGGCGCCGCAGTGGTGAATGCATGCTGTGTTACATTTCCCATTATCCCTAACAAGGCATTTGTACTGGCACTTTGCACTTTGCGTATGGAAAAATGTGCCAGTCAAAGCAACTGTAGTGAGTTACACCACAATGTGCTCTTATGTAATAGTGGAGATGCTGCTTGTGAGGGGATGTGAACATTAACAAGATGTTCCGTCTGATGTGGAAGATTCTCAACTACCCGTATTTGTTGGAAAAGTGAAACTCGGCATCCAGCTGTGAACTGGAGCTGGAAGCAAAGCAGTGTGTGGGGGGCAGGTGCGACTTGTATGCAGAAGTTCTGCAGTGAAGCAAAAAGAGAGAGACGGTGAAATTTCAAAATCAGTATCTCCTCTGATTTACTTATTCTAATCAAGCTCCTTGTTCAGTGTTAAAAGTGACTCTTTCTGTGATTCTTTACCATTGTCGTAGGAAAGCTATGAGCTCGAGTAATTTGTTACCACTGCTCTACTGACACCTGGCTTTATGCTCACCAACTCAGTGTCATGTTGTCTCACTACAGAAACTGAAGTGAGACGGGAAATGTGTGACACCAGGTTTGCTGCTGTTGTAGATTTGGCCTCCAGAGGATGGAGTAAAGAATAACGCCCCTTTTTTTCAAAAGGAGGGGAAGTTTGGGAGAGTATCAAGAGGGATACGTGCCCTACAGGATATTGTTTAATATGGTTTTGTGGAGAACATGGGAAATTTCTGTATTGTTTTATGAAAAGCTTGTGTGACTCGGTTTCCCCACTCACTTTTGTATTGTTACGAGAGCTGGATGAATAACTGATTACTGGGTTTGCTCACAGTTCCAAAAACAAAACAAAACAATTTGGTTTAACCTGAATTGAAATTTTTCAGCAAATTGAAAAAGTCAACAAAAAAATCACTTAGGGTCAAACAAAATGTTTTTATTTGACTCAAAATGAAATGTTTCATTTCTGGGTATTTTTAAACCATCTTTTTAAATAAAAGCAAAGGAAATGAAGGGCTAAGTTAACAGAGGACAAGGGCTGGTACCTCCTTATATCCAACAACCCAGCAGTTAGGGTACTCACTTGGAGATCTGCGTTCAAGTCCTTGCTCCAGAGGCTTTGAACCTGGGTCTCCTGCATCCCATGTGAGTGATGTAATCACTGGGCTACTGGCGAAAAAGGGGACATGGCATCACCTCCTCCTCTGGTTGTTTTGTTCATGGCATCTAAATCCCCTTGTGAATCTAGCTTTAAAAAAATTGTCCAAAACTATTTGGAGAATTAGAGTCAAGTTCACAAATAGTTTTGGTCAACCCAACCCTGCATTTTTCAGCAAATGTCCAAAAAATGTGTCCAGCTCTAATTGTTCTCCACAGGGGATAAATTCTTACCTGGTTCAGAGGGTAAACAGTGAAGCGACAGGGGCTGAGTGTCAAGTAGGCATAATGGGGGTTGGGGGATCTGAATGGTTTTATAAAGAACTGTCAGCGTATGAATGGAGTAACCTTGAAGCTGCAATGGAAAACCACCGACCAGGCCCTTAACATGTAATAACTGATGGCCAAGGGGGCAGGACATGTGAAAACAGCATGATTGGAGTGGACTTCTGTAAGAGCCAGCTGCACAAAGGCAGGGGCTGCGGAATGCTGGACAATTGGGCGAGGCAGGCAGTGTAGGCTTTGCTTTACCATTCTCACTCGGCGTCCCTAAATACGATATTCCAGTTGACTAACAAACGCTGGCTTGTTTCGTAAAGGCTGTCTTGGGTCGCTGCAAACGTCTCCTGGCTGCCTAGCTCCCAAGAGAGTATGTCTCCAAGAGGAGTTCAGGCTTCTTTGCAACTGCTGAAGGAGCCACCCTGAGAATCAGAGCTGCTGAAGCTAGGGAGCCATCTCAGAGCAGGAGAGCTATGGGGTTGCCCCTTGCAAGAAGGGGAGGCCCAGGGTCTGGCAGCAAGAAGGATGCATGCCCTGAATACAACACAAAAAAACACCAACAATTTTAAGCAAACCTATGGAAAAAATATTTGACGGGCTGTTCTTGTATCAATCTAGGAGGCATTTGGATCAAAACAGACCCTTCGGGCCACCCTGGAATGTTCTCACCGCTGCTTTCTGCAGTCTTGTTTAAGAACAGAACACTCTTTTCCCTGGCCTTACCCAATTCACAAACCTTGCTGATAGACTCCAGCTATCTGATCCAAAGCTCATTGAAGTCAATAGAAAGACTCCTCTAGACTGCAGTGGGGCTTTGGCTCAAGTCCTAACAGAGAATTAAGAATGAAATGATCGAACCCTATATTAACACATCACTGAATTTAACATTTGGTGTCCTCAAGATACTGATTCGATATTAAACAGGTTTTGTGACATGTACAAAACACTGAAAATACCCAGTGCCCATTGAAGTCAATGGAAGTTTTACCATTGACTCTATTAGCAGCACAATTGGGCTGTTAACCTTTAATTAGTTTATTTATCCTATCCTCAGTGCACACAGAATCGAGTGATTAAGGCATTAATGGCTTGTAAATTTCTTCCAGAAAAATCACTAGTTACTCTTCATTAAACAAAAGTTTACTTTGTCCTTCTGTTTTTTTACAGTCTAGTACAATTGCCTTGCAAGGAAGAGGAATATTCTGTTTCATAATTTATGAAGATTTTATTGTAGAATAAATTTGGCTAAAGAGATAAGAGGAGATGACTTCAGATTAAAAATTTAATCTCTGAGAACAGCAGCAACAGCAGCGGAAAAAAATATTCACAAGCCATTTGGTTTCCACAGTTCCTTTCCTGTCAGCTCTTCATCTCATACTAATACATGTTTGTCAGTGCTGAGCTTGTTAAATATGGCCGGAAATCTGGAAGTATGATATGTGGTATAATTTATTTCCATTGCATATTGCAGTCAGCATGACTTTATCCTTGCACATCATATTTTGCTTTAAAAACAAAAAAACAAAACAAAAATCCTAGTATGGAGATGTTTTCTCCACTAAAGCTAATGTAGGGGAATCCAATCAGGCTTCTTGCACTGCTCCTTATGAAACCAAAAGAGCATAAATGGTATGTGTCAGGGGGATCTTTTTTGTATATTCATGAAGCCATCCTCAGCTATTCTGGTGTATAACTAATGAAATTTGCATTGTGTTTACAGTAGCTTTTTATTGATATAAATGAGCAATTGAAAATGAATTACTGAGATGTTGATTTTCTTCCTGTTTCAGGTTGGCTTACCCACACCTTCCAAAAGGGAGGTCTCTGTACTAGTCAAGCCAGACACTCTTTAGGGTAAGTAAAATATGAAGAGTGACACATTTTATTTAGTTATCAGTTCTCTGAATGGAAGGGGAAAATGTTCATCCTCACCATTTCTTCTCTTAACTGTATCTATCTTTTGGTCTCTCCTCACTAGAGTCTGTGTGGCACCATTGCATTGTGCCAGTAGATACAGTTTTTTAAATAAAACAACTTGATGCTTCATTTGTAGAAAAATTAAATACATACAACTGAGCCCCGATGTAGAGAAAGCAGAATAGAAATAACAGAAGGTGGTCAGGAGGGCTGGGCAGAAAAGGTAGCTTTTCCCCATTTGTTTTGTTTTTTAATTGTTTTCAGTAAAAGCTTCTGGTACAAAGTTTTTTTCATCCATAAAACAAAGTGTTCCCCTCCCCCACTGCCTTCTTCCAGAAAGAGCTGGGGAAGAGGTGTAAAGAGGAAGGGAGAAAAAAGCCAATAGACATGAAAGTTTTGTGTAAACACCTGCTCCCTCCAAAAAGCCATCTCATCTCCCCCCCCCCACCACCGCACACACATACACACATACATTCACTCTGTAACAGGATACAGAGGCAGAATACAGTATAGTCCACGCTTTACGGTAGTGTGTTTGTTGTGAGATCTGTCACACACACCAACCTCCACTTAGTTTTACCGCGAAGGAGCCATTTGTACAAGGTGCTGAGGGAGTTCTGTCCCTCACAGGATCTGGCCCTAAGATTCTAAGAGCTCATGTTGTATCACGTTATGCTTGCCGCTTACGGTAAATAGGCTAAAGGAGACTCTCTAGTGAGCAAGTGCAAGAGTTTTAAAACTGGGTGCATGAAGCTAGCCCATTATTTTGAGATTTGAATACAAGTGTTGAGCACCCAGCAGCTCCCACCCAAGTTCATGGGTGTCCAGCAATTTGAAAAAAAGAGACCACTTATTTAAAAGACTAACTTCAAGCACCAATTTTTGAGTATCTCTGCCCTGAGAGATTGGAGAAGCACAAAATGACCAAACAGCAATCAAGAGAGAAACTCAAAAAGTCACTCAGCAACAATGGGATGAACAGAAACAGAAAAGCATCTGAAAGAAGGCTGTTTCCGGACAATTCATAACTAAGTCCAGGCCTATTTAAAATCTAAACCTAAATGCCTTGTGCTCTTAGTCAGCTGATTCTAAATATATGTCTTTCACTGCAAAATTGAGTATTTTTGTCAGATAGAGCTTTCAATATTTACTCAGAATTTGATTTGTCTGTCAAAAAGGAAAAACATGCCTTATTTTAGGCAATCGCTTAGGGTTTTTTCCAAGATGTGGTGGAATGAGAGGAGGGAGGGGAAGCATAATAGAAGTTTACGCTGCTATGCACGGCAGTGCTGTAGAGGTTACAAAGCACCCAGCTGGAGATGGGTCACGGGGGCAAAGGGAGGATGGAAAGATACATAAAAGTATGGGCGATAGATTCCAGAAGATGAAAAAGAGGCATTAAAGTAACTTGGCTTCTCATTTAGCTATTTTTATGTTGAGTTGTAATTGTGTCCCTGAACGGAGGTTCGCTTTTCTTTTTCTTTCTTTTTTTTTTTTTTTTAAGTGGCTGATCAAAATAAGCAAAGGATTACACTGTCAGTCGTTTATTACACCAGACTAACTGGGTATGTATGTACTACACAAGCTTTACACTATGATAGCCATGGTCACATCTAGAGAAGCAAATAGGAAATAATCTAATTAAGCTACAAATGGTTCAAGGAGGCAATATTCAGACCCAGTTTTGAGTTACACTGAAGTCTGGAGCTCCTGTTTGACAGGGAAGAATGGGTAAGGTTTAGGTTCAGATTTGAGAGTGCCAAAAATCTCAAGCGCTTTCCTTGCACCATTTTTACTGACCTCGTCTCCCTCCAAACTAGCTTAATGAAATAGGCCCCTTCTGAAACCAGAGACACGGGGTGAGTTTGGATACTGATTTTAATCTGCCTTCCTTGAAATTTGCAGGTCTTGGACCATTCTCTGCTTTGGCCATATTGTAACTTACTGAGAGGTACATTAGCTATAAACTCTATTCTAAAGCAGTAGCATCCGAGCTTTATGCCCACCGTCCCCATGAAGTTCTGACGGACCATGGCATGCAGCATAGAAACACCTGTGAAGTCCTACATGAACAGATTTGTGACAAGGAATGGCTCTTCTCAAAATGGGAGATTTCAGTTTCCATGAACTGAAGGCGTCTCAAAGCCCTTATTTGAAGAGAAGAATGACAGGAAGATGGGAGAAGCCATGGTCAGTGAACTTCTTAAATTCCTTTGCAGAAGTTCTTGATCCCAAAATAAACACACTTCATAATGAAGGGGCCCGATCCTGTAATCTTTTAATAGTATAAGCAAAGGTTTTCACAATGGCATCTTAGGTATGAAAGGAGCAAAGACAGAATGGCACTACAGGGCAGGATATGGTGGTTTGAGTGGCTTATCTGTAAATGTTCCTGTTTTTACATATTTGGGTTTCATTTAAACTCTTTTTAACTCTGAATTTTCTGTGTTTCTAATGTTATTTCTAAAAATAACATTAATAAATAAAAATAAAGGATTCTACAGAATCCTTGTGGCATCTTTTATCTGACACTCAACTTTAAGTCCCTCTTAATGTGTTTGTTTTGGAAGCTATAGTATATACAGATTAATTACACCATAATTATGATGGAAAATTCATACTTCATAAAAGACCCTTATACCCTCCAAAACCTACCCTGGACAGATTTTTACTCTCTCGTCTTTGGTTACATCATCAAACCATGCCGTGATAAAAGAATTATTGAAACCGAAGACTGGCTTTAAAACACACTGTAGTATTTTACAGCAGTGATCCAAGACATCACAGGAACTCTTGTGAACTAGATAATTTTGGATAATTTCTGCAGAGTAAGAATAGTTTTAGAGGGTAGGGGCACATTAAGAGGCATCAACACAGCTTTTCCCTTTCAAAAATGAAAATTTAAGAACATCCCTCATTCTGCCCCCTTCCCTATGCCCATAATTACTTTATGGTAAAAGTTCAAATAAAGAAAGTATTCCAGATGTAACTAAGTCACTGTCTGAAACACCACTGATGTACAAAAAATGCTTGCTCTTTCATCTCCCACCAATTCAAAGCATTGCCCAAGGTTAGCTTGAGGGTGAGATGGCTCCAGGAGACTCCATCATGTTGTGGTCTCAGCATTTCTTAATACCACACGTTAGTGGAAATTCACATCCCATACTATTCATTATAAAGCCTGGGGACTCCCAGACCTGCCAGTTGAGTGGTGTGTTATCTGCACTTATACACAATGGAAATGGATCTCCGAGACCATCTAAACTCAATTTTCCCGTAACATCTTATATCCAGTTAGTTGTCATCCTCTGGCTAGATTTTCACATTGTTTCCTCTCGGGGTAAAAGCTGCCTCCTCTAGAGAGTGTATTATTATTTCATTTCACCTTCCACACTTTCTTTCACAGCAGCCAGGAGAAACTGAATCATGCTTAATTTTAAGATCTCCATGTGAATATTTAAATGTTGTGATGACAGAAAGAAATTTCATCAGTTCCTAGTGTTTTTTGTACCCTGCCCAGCACCAGAATTGGTTTCAGAGTCTGAAATGCCTCACTCAAAGCAGCAATGTTCCTTCACTTATCAAAATAAGGTGATCTACTGTGTACATGTAATACATCATGAACACATATATATAACCATCACAGTCGTCAGTGGGGACAGAACTGTGGGCTTTTTTAACCTACCAAAAGCACAACCCGCTACCATTTGAGCTAAAGGGAGCAATTCCATTAGCAGCGAGAAGGGAGCAGGCTGCTATATTTGATAGAGGAAGAGAAGATCACACTTCCTAAGTCCACATATTACATACAGAAATGCTTCTATTTCTCATAATTAAAATTATAGACAGGCAAACTGGTTCCAGGAAGTGGGGATAGGGGGGAGAGGGAGAGCAATGCATGTTTGGAGGGCCTTACTTGTGTCCAATGGAGGGGGAATGTGGAGGCAGCTACCCCACTTCTGCCCAGGACCAGAGCATCTGCCCATGGAAAACCCTCTGCATGCAGATCTGGTGGGGGTGATCCAGGCCAATATTACTAGCAGAATTGGGCCTGTTGCCAACACCCCCACACCTTCAGGGACTGTGCATCTGAATTCAAACTTGGAAGCTCAGGCTCATCTCTAATAGTGCCCCGAACATTCAGCTAGGAGCTGGGAACTTACCCCTGAATTCTAAGCCCAGTCTCAAACTATTAGGGGTGAAGATAAAACCAAAGGTGGCATCATTTCCCCATCTGATAAATGGAGACGGTTGCATGTGTAACCCTTCTGCCAGGTGGTGTCAGCAGCAACTATGGCCAGGTTCAATATCTAGGGGTTACTCTAAACATTACAAAACAGAACCATCTCAAGCCCCCACCCAGAAATCTGGGGAAACTGAATACCCTCCTTGGGAGCCCCTAAGAGGCAGAATCGCCTCTCACACAAGCACTGAGTCTGTGTATAACTTGTATGAAAAGGGAGAGGGAACACAGTATTAGTTTGGGAAAACACTGAAACAATTATTCAAACCATACACCCTTTGCCACAATGTCCCACCTGGCAGCGTGAGAGTCCAGTGGATAGTTGTCCCTTTATCACAGGACTCCTCTTTCTCTCTGCTGCACCCCACTCATGGTGGGTTGTCCAAAGACAGCGAAGTCCCAGAATTCAGGGATGGATTCATATGCGTGTGCCTTCCAGCCCTGATGGGGCGGGGGAAGGGGGCTGAGCAATGCCGCTGCTTCTGCTACTACTCATTACTGCAGCTGCTGTCTCTACCACTGCTTGCCACTCACTGCTACCTCTGCCTCTGGCTGCAATACCATGGTCTGAGGTTCTACACTTAGCCCAGTCCTTAGCGACATCAGCTCCTAGTGATTTCACCAGGTGTAGGGGACCCTCACTGCTACCTCTGCCTCTGTATTGTCTTTCACAGCAACACTGTCACCCTATGAGGGCTAAGGCTCTACCCCCTAGACCTGCACATCAATTATTTCAGCTCTAGTGAGAACTGAACAGAAACAAGGACTCTAAATTGCCTGTCTTGAAACACTGGAAAAAGATGATCAAATAGTAGCTATACTCTTTAAACATAGTCCACACCACCTACTAGAAACATCTACCCCCAGGCCCTATCACTTTCAATTGGATTGGGCATTACTATCACTTGCTTAGCAAGTGAGGTTCAATTTAGGGTGACCCCCTCAATTAAGGCATGTTAAATATAGTTCTGCTGCCTTTTAGTCATACAATAGGGATAACAACATTTCATTACCCCTGTGTTCAAAACTAAAGGGAATTTTAACCCCAAATAGCCAAAATTTATCATTCTCTGCTGATCATCTAGGGAAAGTAGGTGTGTTTATGCAAATATACTCACCTTATATGGTCTTTCCCCTTGTTCATTAATAGATGGCAAGGGAGAGCTCGGCTTTCAGACCATGGTTCACACAGGGATGTAGTAGCAAAATCTTTGTAAAGTACAATTTAAGTGTTCACTGTTGTTATAATTCAGGGGGGAGATTTTGAGATCCTACTCACAATTATTAGCACTTTACTTCAAAGTCCCCCCCCTCGCATTGACTTCAATGGGACTGTTTATAATGTAAGGTACTATTAAAAAATAAATCAGTAATTGTATCATAATCTGGCCCTTACTTTGTTCCGATAATTCAGTTAAAACACAAGTTGAAACAGCCACGTATTGCAAAATGCTGTGAATCTTGGCCATCAGAAGTAACATCAATGAAGGCTGAAAAAGTAGAAATATCTAAATCTAAATCACCCCAGGAATACAGCAAAACTCAGGTTCTGAACATTGATTTAAAAAAAAAGTCAAAGTGAGGCTTCCCATTTCTTACATTATTTCACTTTTACATTCTCAGCCATTAATTTTGAATTGCTTTCATTTGTGTAAAGTGCTGTTTTTTAGCCCCAGTCTGAAGCAAGACTTGCTGGTGTCAGCTATTGCTTGGGGGAAATCACATTTCAGGTAAACTGGGTCATTTCCATTCGTTCTTTACCATTAAGAAATAATTTCATTGCTGCTGTTTAAAATAGTTTTATGTAAATTAACTAGTTCACAAAAGGGAAAACATGAACAGCAGTTAGTTGTAGCCAGGGAATGACTATGAACTGTGCCCATAATATGCCACTATTATTACTTAAATAGGAACCCATGATCAGTGCCCTATTATGGAAGGCAGTACATGGACAAGAAAATCCCTGCACCTCTCCTAATTTAGGAAATGCTTCCCAAGCAATTACAATGAAGAACGTTAATTTGCTAATATCAGGCAAAATTATGCACAGCTGTGTTCAGGCAATACCCCTAATGAATTCAGGAGACGATGAACAGGTATAACAATCCCTCATCTTACCCACTCATGTTAGCTGAATTATTAACTGTTAATAATTTGACCACTAATTTATAGGAGTTCTTTGTACAGTGCCTGTTACAGTGACATTAATTGTAATATTTTACATGATTGAACAGTGTCATAAAATTATGTATTACTTTCACTGTAAATTTAACTCTGTAGCCAGCATAAACCCTGATTGTTATATTTGATGTGTGAGTCACAGTACATCATTTTGTTTATCCCTTGTGGTTCAAACTGCCGCTAATATTTCTTTTATAGCCTTGTAGGGAACATTTTTCATTCTCAAGTTTCTTGAAAGTTACTGAAAATGTGATACTTATATCCATGTGCACATATGTGCATTGGGGATGGTCAGCTAATACAAAAGTGAGCAACAAACAAATACAATGAGTTCACTTGGGTGTTATGTGATCATTATTCATAGAGGGTCTAATTCAGCAGAGAGCCTATCTTTTAACTCGAGTAGTCCCATTGAGATGTCAGTTTTCTGCAGTCTGACAGGGAGAAAAACTGTCCTGGATCATTTAAAGAGATCGATAGCATCAAAGAACCCTAAATTTACTGAATTTATTTATATTCATTGTACTGATTGAAAAATAGCAGTGAAAATTCCTTCACACATACAAGTATTTTCTTCTACCCTTATATGAAGATGGCTAAATTCTACTGGAACAACTCAGCGATATCTGAGGTTAGAGAAGAATTTGGCCCATGTTTTCCATGTGCAATTTTTTTTCTTTATAAATCCAGAGGCAATTTATTGGCTTCACACTATGTGAAATTCTGGATTTGCGAATTCTTTAAAAAACAAAACCTAGGTGAGGAGACAAAACGTTTGTGGGTAACGAACTAGAGAAGCACGCCACAGATTGGCTTTGTGTCTTGGACCTGCCATAAGCTTCCTGTGTGATCCTGAGCAGTTCATATAGGGCCAAATTGTGATCTTATTACTCATATTGAATAAAACCGTATACCACAAATGCTCTCACAGAAGTCAATGTACTATCTGTGAATGGCTCATACTGTGTTTGGTGAACCAGTCTGTCACTTTCATGGAAAGTGAATTCACTCACATTTTTAAGAGGAAAAGGAAACCTCACAGTTTGATGCTTTTGGTAGCTCAGTTGTCTCTTCTATGAGCACTTATAGTGTAAAATGGGTCTCATATTTACTGCTTAGGGTCCCTCACCAATTTCCTTTGGAGACCCTTTGCAGTCTAATAGACCTCACTGTTATTAATGATAGCAATATTTTCTAAACATTGACATAGTGTAATCAGTGTGCTCACCAGCTTACAAAATGTAGAATAAGACAGTGGAGCAGTGACTTATTCCTTCTTCATGGTGAAACCGCCATTCCCTCAGTGATTGTGCAGTTCAACCATACAGTCAAACTCCAAAAGTCTTCTCCTTGAGGTTAAAGGACAAGTCCAAAACTGTCACCCCTCCGTGCAGAGACTCACCACCCTCAGTTCAGGGTACTCACAAGCGACCCGTTTACTACTAAGCGTCTTCACACAGCTCATGCTCTCACTAGGTCTCCCAAACAGGCTTTCTATCCCCAATGTCCCTTCATCAACATATTTTCCTCACTTCCTTGGTTGTCTCTCTAGGCATCTTCCCAGGCTCTCTGAAATTGACTGAGACCCAACAGCAGGCCATATTCCATCCAGGTAGATAGCTCCTCAATAGGTCTTGTTTCTTCCCTGGTCAAGCTCTTATTCTGGAGCAGGGAGCTCATTATTTTGCTAATACATCCTTTCCCAGTGTGCACTATTTCCAAGCCTACAATTCTCCTAGTCTCTCTGGACTAAAAGTCCCAGTACGCCTTGTCTCGGGTCTGAACCAGGAACAGATCTGAACCTTGAACCCCTCAGATAGCCAACTCCACATGAGCATGCTGTGAAGAGGTTACAGCCTACGACAGATAAGGCAGGATACAAGAGAATCAATCAAATGGAGGAAGGTGTGGAGATTTCATTGGTAAAGAAACAAACAGCAAGTATTTGTGAAAGAGAGGTTTTAAAGTGAACTTAAGTGCAGAGTTTTTAATTAGCAAACAGTGAAGCTGAACACAGATTAAGCTCAACAAGTGGAACTTTGTTAAACAACATGCACTGCTCTGTCCATGTGGCTCAGTTGCTTCTAACTTAACTCCCTGTGTTCCCTGTTTTCCTGGAGTCCCCTCAATAACATTCCCTCCAGGGAACATGGACCCTCTGACTCCAGTTTTATTGTTCATGTTACAGGGAGAAGGGGCACTTGGAAGAAGACATTGGCAGTTGTGCCAAGCGTAGCCACCAGCATGAAGGGAGATGTTGTTAAGTTCATGCTATACAAACAGAAGTTAGATAAAAATATAAAATAGTATTGCTGGAAAATTGCAGTATATAATTCCTTTAATTAATAGAATCCAGAACAATAACACACAGTAACCAAACCCAGAGTGAGAGAAAGCAGGCTGCTCCCTTAGGCAGAGAAGCAGACCCCCACCCCACTCTGTTCTAGACTGGCTCTTTCCAGACTGACTCTGATCACATGCATCCCTGCAGAGCTCTCTTGCCTACAAGCAGGGATAGGACCACCCCTTCCCCTTCTTAAACTGATAGCTTGCAATTCCAGCACAGTCTTAAATACACCATAGGTGAAAAGCTGAAAGATGCATAAGAGAGGAGCAGAAAAGTGAGAGGATGGGGACGAGCATGAGGGGGTGTGTAAGAAAATGATATCACAGATGTAGGCAGTTTGGTGGGATCCTTAGGATGAGGACTTGGAATCGAGACACAGGAGGCATGGGAAGGAATTCACACAAGGTGGCATTTGAAAAGAAGATGACAGAATGTTGAACAACATAGACAGTGGAGGAGTAAGAAGCTGGGAGTCCAGCAAGAAGGCCGGCTAAGCAGGAACGTACCATTCCCTCCCCACTGATTTATGAGCCTCCAGGGAAGACACACAACACATCCCCTTCCCCTGGCCAGGACGGGCAGAAACACTATGGAATACTACGGCTCAGGAAGTAACCTCACACCTGGAGAAGCAATACCCTCACGGCAAACGGCGCAGTAAGGATATCGAATACAGGGGAGACTGTCAGCGAACCACATGCAGAGCCCAAACCATGCATCAACAGCCTGTGACTGGCAAACATCATAAAGGCAGTCAGGTCTGTGCAGAACCTGTGGTGAAGCAGCAGAGACTGGTCAAGGAACCAGTGCAGAGGAGCCTCAAGAAGATGCACCACTAACCGATCCTAGCCTGGAAACCGGCAAGCTCCTATTTATCTCTAGCAGAGACTGGAGTGGAGAGGGCACCCCGGGCACTTGGCCTGAGGAGCCCAAACCCTCTGCTGGACTGTCCTCCCTAAAGGCCCAAATAGGAACTGTCATTGTTTCACCTTAAATGTCAACTACTTAGGTCACCTCCACTTTCTGCCAGCCCAATAACATACCCCTTGATTTAGCCATGTGTCTTTCAGTGCTTGGCATCACGCCGTGGTACTCCTGGTGTCCTGCTAGTACTTTAGATGTCTGGGGTGCCACCGTACTGAGCAGTTGGAATAGTTACAGATTTTTTCCTTCCTAATCAGCCTAGATTTTCCTGTTCTCAATGGATACTGAAAGACACAGTTACAGAACCAGGCCCAGAATCCCAGTTGGTGAAAAGCAGCATTGCTTCATTTAAAAAAAACCACATGCACCATGGAATAACACCAACTTACACCACCTGAGGATCTGACCCACAAACTCTTCGGCTATGTAGCCCGGCATTACTTTGGAACAATCGTTATCTACTATTTGATCAGCTTACTTGGTGCCGGTAGATGCCATTACATCATGCTGACTCAAAATAGTGTCCACTGGCTGTCTTAAAAGCTGCTTTTGCAATTCTCTAGCACTTATCAGTTTTGTTGACGTTAGTATGGGGATGATTAACATGCCACTCTTTGTCCTTAAGCATGATAGACCTAATCCAATTTGGGGCAGGGGGGCAGGCAGAAAAGGGAGGCAGCACAACAAGGCAAAATACCCTGGGCTCCTAGACATATCTACTGAGGACGGTGACTGTCTGGGAGCTGCAGCTTTATGAGGCTCTGTGACTAGGAAATGGGAGCACAGAAATACTATCTCCTGGGTAATGTTGTGAACCAAGGCAAATGAATGCATTTTCCATTTTCTAAATTGTCATTTTCCCAGATGGGCTTTTAAAGGTACTTTGCAATCTGAAAAAGTAAAAGAGATTCAGTGGGCTTCAAAGGTCAATGATATTAAAAAATGCTGAATCCTTTTACATTAATTCCTTAATTGTTTTTATTGCAGGGTTTCCACTCAGACATCAAACTCAATCTCTGCTTTCCCTCTCCTAGGTCACAGATGTTTAATATTCCTGACTAAGACATAACGAACCTTTTTTATTTCCTTCTAATATTTAGTCTCTTTAAAACATGATTAGCTTCATCTTTTATGCAACGGGAGGATGACTAAACATTTTGGTGATGGGTTTCCATTAGGTGCATGTTATTACCAAGTCATGCTGAAGAGAAAATTAAACCAGGCTGTAGCATTCAATGATCAGAAAGCACTACCAGCCCACCTGATGTCTTGTGGAGCTGTATGTAAAGCTTAAAAGCTTGTGTCGCTTACCAACGGAAGTTAGTCCAATAAAAGATATTCCCTCACCCACCTTGTCTCTCTAAGTCAAAAGTGTCTCTTTTCCTCATTGTTTGGAATTTTTTTTGGCTTTTGCTTTGAGAGTCTATTTTCCTTCCATTAATAGAGAATATGATTTGCCAATGGAATTTTATACATTTTCTTTGAAAGTTACCTTCTTTCCAGAATTGCGAATGTTAGACGACAGCACGTGTTACAGCATAAGAGTGAAGTTTCAGCTAAGGTAACGAGGGCGAAGCATCCTGATATTGAGCATTGTTAAAGAGAAGGCTCCAGCCTTTTAGAAGAAGAGAGATGACTGCAACACTGAGAGTCATCACTCAGCATCCTCAAGGAAAGAGGCAGCACTTGTGCTTTTACAACCACCACGCGGAAAGCATCTGAAGAACTTCAGTTGTGAAAAGCCCCTCCTTCCTTAGGAATTTTCTACAGCTCAATTTGCTGCTCTGACGCCCTTTTTTACCACTCAGATACACTCAAAAGGATAAAAGCACATAGGAGAGAGGACAAAAGAAAGTAGAACAGAGAGATGCTCAACTATCTGAAAATAATTCAGGAGGCAATGAACTATCGATTGCAGAATTCACCAAGT
Source organism: Terrapene triunguis (assembly GCF_002925995.2). Classification (NCBI taxonomy): domain Eukaryota; kingdom Metazoa; phylum Chordata; order Testudines; family Emydidae; genus Terrapene; species Terrapene triunguis. Next base: position 101,671,674 of record NW_020664409.1, on the reverse strand, counting down.
CACACATAGCAAGGACACTTAGCCCATATACACATAGTACTTTATACTGGAACTTCTGTTTTCTGGTTGTTTGACATGGCAGACACCATCCAATCCTCTTGTTCAGGACGTGTTCTCCTTGTTGTATGTCAGCCCTTGAGTCCTGTTATTTTCCCCAGAATGTTCACATTTAGGAGTAGGAGTCCCATTCTCTCATTCAGTATTCCATTTGGCTATGAAAACCAAGCAGGCTTCTGTTCCAAACACACCGATTGTCATAACAAACAGCTACTATCAATTAAAAGAAAATGTCATTAGCAGTACCCAGCTGGAGCATCTCAATGAGCTTCCTGAAGAGACTCAGAGCATTTGGAACTAGAACTGAGTTTTTGGTTCATTGGTAATTCTCGGAGGGAAAAAATCTTTTGGGGTCACATTGAAAATGAAAATTTTCAGTGAATCAGAAAGTAAAAATTCGTATCTGGTCAAATGAAACATCATTTGACCAAAAACTAAATCTTCTTTTCCAGTTTCAAGCATTTTTAATGTTTTGATCTTTTAAAAATGAAACTGAAAGAATTGTTTTTAAACAAAAAGCAGTTTTGAACTGAAATATTGAAACACTTCATTTTCTCAGAATTGTGTTTTGTTTTCTACATGAACAATTCAGCGAGGCTGACAAATTTGTGAAGTTTTTCAGTATTACATTTTTCACTGAAAATTTTTTCAGTCAAAATTTTTTTGCCCCGTTCTATTTCTTACCATCTGGTGGTTGTTTAGTGAGGTCTGTGGAAGGAGACACTGAACTTAGTGGACATGAGATCAGTTCCGCTACTCCCAGTGGAATCTGTCCATTGACTTCATTGGGAGTTGCAGTGTGCCCCAAGGACAGGATTTTCCAAAGCACTCAGCATTGGTCTAGCTCTGCTTCCATGGAAGTCAAAGGTAAAACTCCCATTTTATTGACTGAAAAGGAGCAGAATAAAGCCAATATTTACCCCAAGTCTCCACATAACAGAAACTCCACCACTGCTGGCTCTGGTTTGTACCCTTATGGACAGTCTCAGCACAAAAGCTAAAATCTAGGGTGCCCAATGGTGACTGAATTCTGCTCACCACACTAAAAATTATGCCTTTGGTCATGATACAGGCACATGAGCAGGGCAGTTTGGTAGGACTTGAATTACTACTGTACATGCTGTACCTGTTTTGTGAATGAAGAACAGAATCCAGTCTTTGGGGCTGTCAGGCCAGCATTTTTCATGAGCATTGAATGTGCTTTTGAAAAGGAAAAAGAAGGCGAGAGAGAGAAAATGTACAAGTTAAAAAGTTACAATTCCTAAAACATATATTGCATTGAAGTTAAAGCATAGTGGGCTTGCGAGACACTGTGGGATTGTGGGGTAGGGCTTGGAGGGCAATGCACAGTTCCTGCATTGCCCTATTGTTGCAATACTCATCCAATAGATCAGGACCTCTAAGAGGAGAGCTCCCATTGGGTAGTCCTAGTCCCTAGAAGTAACTCTTGAGTTGGATGGCTGAAATCCAACAGGGTTGTTGATACCAGCATACAAGGTGGAAAAGGGACCTTTCCATGTCTGCCCTCCATCACAGGCAGAAATGAAAATGCCCCTCCTTCCAGCACAGAGTCTCACTGAATGTTCATGCATCACATTTGCCACATGTCGTAAGTGTCATTAGTGTACATTAGACATTAATTTATTCACAAAGTGTTTGGAAAATTACTTGCCTGTGTGATGGCCGCCATTTTGCCTGACACACTGCGGACTGAACTCCGGAGCTTTAGAGCAAACAGCATGTGCTGCTACAGCGTGAGCTAATGAGCCAAAATTCTGTAGTTGGTGGCTATAACAACTCACATCCTTTTTTGGTCACAACAGAAGGGGACCTGTAAACTGCCCCCCCACATACACACACACACAGTCACACCTGCTCATCAAGGAAGAAAATGGGCTTACTGCAGTGTGGTTCCTTAAAAGGTTTCATGCCATTTGCTTACTGTACTAACAGTCCTCAAGAGGCTTACGCCATCAGCAAAAAAATCTAACTGGGCATCTTTGTTTTGGTTACTTGCCACATATCCATTAATCTGACAAAAGACTGAGGAGTGACTGGCACTGTCTAGAGTCAGGCATTGTGTCCCCCAGCTGATACTGCCTACCATTCCATACACAGCGCTGCTCACACACTTCGGCCTTGAATGGGCAAAATCCTGCTGTCCCTCTCGCCTGTCATGGCTGCAGCTTCAGAAAGCTGAAGATGTTATGCAAACAGTGCAGTGTCATATTTTGCATATACATGAATATTAATTGCCTTGTTTACATACTCCCTGCCATCAGATCCTTCAATTCCTCTCTCTTCCTCCCAGTCAAATCCATTATTTGCCCTCCTCTTGTTTCCCCTGCATTCAATTCCCCTTTCCTTGCTTGCTCAGGTTTCCTCCACATTCCCCCCCCCCCCCGAGTTTCCTCTGTCCCCTTCTGAAGTCTGGCTCCTCCTTTAGTTTCTCCTTGTTTCCTTCTCAAGTTTGCCCTCTTTCCACTTCCACCTGTCTCTCCTTTACCTTCTCCCTTTGAGCTTCCCCCCAGGCCTGACCCTCTCTCTGTCATTCTCTCCCTCCAAGCTTCCCCTGCCCAGAGTATAGTCCCCAATCTTCCTGCAGCCACAGAGATATAGCTAGCGTGACACCCCACATCACACTCCTTAGCATTGGTCTACGCATAGTAAAGAAAGACAGAATTGGATCCTGTAGAAGGATTGATACTAACATTGCACTAGCTCTTTCAAAAGCCTGTTTTGAGCAATACGATTCTCAAGCTAATACTGTGTTTCTGCAACACTGTGCAAAAGATGTCAGCATTAAATATTAAGCTCTGTGGATACTGATCAGATCCAAGGCCACTAAATATCACAGAATCACAGAAGGCAGAGATGGAAAAAAACTATTAACTGTTTCAGTCTCTCATTTTCACAATGCAGAATTGTTCCCTACGATTTTGTCCAGTCTCATTTTTAATGTGCCAAGTACTGTCCAATAAATATCAGGAAGTTTTCCTGATGCTCAGTTTGATTTTTTCCCTTTTTTTTTTAGTTTCATCACATTTCATTCAACAAAATAATGTAACCAGATCCAATTAAGCAGAACTCTGCAATCTGATTGGCTGTTACCGGGATTTACACATTGCAGTTCTCTGATTGTACATATATCTCAACTGTGCAATCATAGTGCAGTGTATTGGTTAACTAGGGGCTTGGTTCTGCCCCCACTGAAATCAACAGGCGTTTTGACATCAACGTCAACTGGAGCAGGATTAGATCCTAGGGTGAGGAAAAACTGTAGCGAATCCACAGCACCCCAACAGTCTAAGAAGCTGAGAATGGCATTTCTGCATATTCCTTGTCACATAACCCCTTGTAATATCTTAAATAATTCCTCTCCCTCTTGGTGTTTGCAGTCTGCAGACAGTTGTAGCCTGTTATCTGTATTGAGAATTTTTCAAGTAGGGCACAATGAATGATGACAGGCCAAGGCTAACATATTTGCATACCTGGGTGACTAAAGTGAAGCTTTGAATAGAAATCAGGACAGGAACTGTTTATATTTGTACATCACCTAGCACAATGGGTCCCACCTGTTTGCGGTCTTTAGATGCTGGTGTGATATAAATGTTTATTACTACAAATTATTATCAACGTTAGCCCAAATCTCTCAGGCTTGTCTACACTGGTAGTACCATCTAGGGTATGTGTAGCCACACATGGCAGCGAAAAGCAAGCTGTGTCCACACTGCAGCGTGTAGCTACATGCGGCAGTGAAAGGCTCCAGCAGTGGGGGAAGCTCCCCTCTGCCAGAGCCTGTGGCAGTGGGACACTACCCTGCTAAAAATAACAGTGTGGATGGGGAAGGCGCTGCTTGGGTGTGTAGAAAGCCTAGTAAGGTACATACCCTAAGGATTCAGGAATGGTTTTACTCTACTCGCTCCTAGCAGTGCCTCACCATCTACACTTCTATTTATATCTGTGCAAGGGGCATGCAGTGTACATATTCTACACACCGCTATAAGTGTCGATATAGCTAAACGTAAGGACTCTAGCATTTGACCCTCTGCATTTTCACATGATATCTGTGTATGTCAATTAATCTTGAATTTACCTACTGTAGCATTTGGGGCACCTATAGAAATGAATAAGAACTCAAGTAAAATGAGATTAGGCTAGTGAGCACACATTCCATTTTTCAGAACGTGCAAAAAAACTAGACCCAGGCAGTGATAATGGACCATGCGGCTTTTGGTATACGTCGTGAAAGTCATCAAATCCTATATTCTCCATGGGGGAAAATGTTTTCATTCCTTGCATTTCTTTCAATACATGATGTGGCTTTTATTCCAGGTCAGTTTCCTTATTTTAAAACAGATATTTGAGCTTCTTTTTCATATTAGATGCTCTTTTGTTTGCGGTATTTTTGACAATTGTTAGACAAGAACCTAATTCACGTACTAGGGCAGCGGTTCTCAACCCGCAGCCCGCGGGCCACGTGCGGTCCAATAAGCACACAGCTGAGGCCCAGCTCAGCTGTGTGCTAAAGGCCGGCCTGCGTGCCGGGGTCCGCCAAGCTCAGCTGCCCGGCACAGAGGGGTGCGGGCTGCAGGCCAGTAGGGTTGCCAACCCTCCAGGATTGGCCTGTAGTCTCCCGGAATCAGCATTGATCTTCCTGTGACTATTGAAAGCATTCCGGGAGATTTTAATAGGCTATTTTAAGAAAATGACATTAGGTCATGTTGGGGGAAAAAAATCTCTCAGAATAGCTTCAGTCAGAGTTGGCAACCTAATGGCTGGCCCTGCAAGCTCCGGGGTCCACGCGGCGGGGGTCTGGGGTGGGCAGCCATCCAGCCCCGCACAGCGGGGTCTGGGGTCAGGGTCTGGGCTGCCGCTGCCCTGCCACCCATTCCCTACTGCCCAGGTAACACATTGTAGGCTGCATATGTGGCCCACAATGTATAATAAGTTGAGAACCACAGTATTGGGGTATAAGTTTTACACTCAAATGCATTGTATACCATATTCGGTATTCTAATTTGCTCTTTTTCATCATAGCCTTCTCTAAAACTCTCTTTCTCTCTGCAATGGGGCCTCTGGTCTCTTTACAAAGAGACAGAAAGCCCATTATCTGAAAAACGAGTTCCAATCTTAACTACCCATGGGCTGCCAGAGAATGTTGCAGACGTCCACATGGGTTGGGGCAAGGGGTGGTCAGGTCACCTTCCTGTAATTGTAAGAAGGCAGAGGTGTAAACCAGTGACACATGGCAAAGGGATGTGATCTTGAAGAGGGCACTGGTATAAAGAATTACTCAAGTATGCACCACTAGTCTTTGACTTTCACACAGCGGGAGACAATGAAGCAAAAGTCTTTGATTTAAGAGAGAGATAAAAAAGAATTAGATAGTTTATGAATCATGGAGGGTCTTGATTGTGACTAGAACTGCATGGGTGCACAAGAGAAGAGACACTGTAAGGAGAGAATCTCTTTGCCTTCTCAGTCTTGGTTGCTTTGCTCTCAGACACCTAAAACTGGGCTGGGGGGGTTAGGTATATAGTAACAATAGACACCCCAAAGGAAGCAGTTCCATTTACTTCCTGCACCAGCCAGCAGAGCAAGGCCAGTATTGGAGGAAGAGCATACGTATGTTGTGAAAGAGTGTCACATAGTTACTGCTTTGAGAATATTCCTGGAGGGAAATTTCTCCAGGGTCTGCCTCTATGGTGGAATGTCTTCAGATTCTGCTCTACTCCCCCACACAGGTAATATCGGTAAAAGCCAGAACAGAAGCCTTTGTTTGCATTAATACTTAATGAAAATGTATAAAACTCCTTCACACACACAGTTATACATTTTCTATCTCTCCACTGGGAGAGAGAAGTCTGTTACTCCAGCTACAAGCAAAGGATGGTCATCATCAGCAACATTTATTTAAAGTCAGCCCTACAGGGGTGAGTTAAACCCACCATAATGTCACCATTAAGGCTGACACACTATCCTAAGCCATACTGTGGCTAGCAACCAGTTAGTGATCTTATATACTGTAGTCTCTGGCCAGAATCAGCCCATTAGCCCCATTACTGTGGTATCCTTCCTTCAGCTGTGGTCAATACTTTGTGACTCAGGTGAACCTTACTCATAAAAGGCCTAGGTAATTGTGCAGTGCTGTGTACAGGGGAGCTGTGGGTTGGATTCCTTTCTGAGCGTCTGCAGACAGTGTTTGGCACCCTGACATATGAGGTATCCTCATTATTTTACCTAGCACAGTTACACATGCTGCTTTAATGGCCACAGCTTTACCCAGACTTTAATATCCAGCCACAGTGTTTGACTTGTTGACCTCTCCCTGCAAAGAATTCCACTGGTTGATAAACTCTGAATTTCTTAACCTTTATGGTGTAGCTCAGACCCTTAACATCATGTGAACATAGGTTTGCACTGGTTGTGTCAGTACTGGTTTAAAACTTGACGTGGAAAGCCTGCCGCTGAATGCTCCAACACTCCTTCCCCTTTGGTTCTTAAACACAGCCATAAACAACCCAGCACATCCAAAATGCTGCAGTCAGGGAAAAGCATATAAATATTTCATCATGCATTAGCTCTTCGAAAAAATGGAGCAAATTACAAATGCCACGTCTCGCTCTCAAGATCTGTATTTTATCTCCTCTCTATTAAGAAAAAATAATAATCAGAGAGATGCTGTAAACTAACACGAGGTCTCCTGAGCAACATGCAGCTTGTCATTAGTCTGCTATTTATATCACAGATGTGGCCCCAGAAGTCACAGTGTAAGGAAAGGGTGTGCAATAATTAGTGCCGGTAGAGTACTGAGGTCACCATGCAAATGAAACAAGTACTAAGCATCCATATGGTGTCAGTGCTCAAGAGCTGCAGTCTGACTTGGGACTATTTTGCTGATTTTCAGTCCTTCCCATGCATGCCATGGAAAAATAAAGGCAGAAGATGGAGAGGCACTACAGTGCAATCTATTACTGTTAATGATTTGTATTATGGTGGTACCAAGAAGCCGCAGGAGAGATCAGGGCCCCCTTGTGCTAGACACTGTACAAACCAAGTAAGAGACAGTCCCAGACATGGGCAAGAGGAGAAGGCAAAATTACTTGGCCAAGGTCACACACATGTAGGGCCAGGCTCTTCTAAGTCCCAGTCTATTGCACTATCCACCGGACTATGCTATAATTCCAATGTTCACTGCTTATTATTAGGCCTGGTCCCCACTAAGCCCCCACTTCGGACTAAGGTACGCAAATTCAGCTACGTTAATAACGTAGCTGAATTCGAAGTACCTTAGTCCAAACTTACCGCGGGTCCAGACGCGGCAGGAAGGCTCCCCCGTCGATGCCGCGTACTCCTCTCGCCGAGCTGGAGTACCGGCGTCGACGGCGAGCACTTCCGGGATCGATCCGGGATCGATTTATCTCGTCTAAACCAGACGCGATAAATCAATCCCAGAACATCGATTGCCTGCCGCCGGACCCTCCGGTAAGTGTAGACGTACCCTTAGTTATACTGCAGTAGCACCTATGAGCCTGCAATGGTCTGGCTGGAACAGCACCCCCTTGTGGACTTTCCAGGTCCCCCAGTGTGGCTGCAGGTCTCCTGGGGGGTGGGGAGGAAGTCTATCTCCAGGGTCTATGGAGGCAGGATCTGGCCCTCTAGCAACTAGTCCCTCCAGTTTTATCCCCTTCTAGGCAGGGGTGAGGAACTCAGCCCCAAAGTGTTCTACAAAGCAAACATAACTCATTACTAGCCCAGCCCCAGCCATCCGGGGACAAGGGGGCGTTCCTGCCCTTTCCTTCGCCTGGGTTCCCAACCAGTCTCTGCTTTGAGTATGGCTCGCTCCTTGGGCTCTTGCTGCCTCTCCCCAGCAGCTGCTCCAGCTATCAGGTGTTTCTCCACATGAGCCATTTCCTTCAGGCAGAATTCCATGCTATTTCCTGGCCAGCCAGCCCTGAACTGAACCAGGTGTCATAACTATTAAGGGAAGGGTAACAGCTCTCTGTGTACAGAGACTCCAAATCCTTTTACCTGTAAAGGGTTAAGAAGCTCGGGTAACCTGGCTGACACCTGACCCAAGGACCAATAAGGAGACAAGATACTTTCAAATCTTGGGGGGGGAAAGGTTTGTGTGTGTGCTCTTTGTTTTAAGGGTGGTTCGCTCTGGGGACTGAGAGGGACCAGACATCAATCCAGGTTCTCCCCATCTTTCTAAACAAGTCTCTCCTATTTCAAACTAGTAAGTAAAAAGACAGCAAGGCGTCTTAGATTTACTTTGTTTTCTCAACTTGTAAATGTACCTTTCTACCAGAGTGTGTATCTTTGTTTGCTGTACTTTGAACCTAAGACAGAGGGGGGTCCTCTGAGCTCTTTAAGTTTGATTACCCTGTAAAGTTATTCTCCATACTGATTTTACAGAGATGATTTTTACCTTTTTCTTTAATTAAAAGCCTTCTTTTTTAAGAACCAGATTAATTTCTCCTTGTTTTAAGATCCAAGGGGGTTTGGATCTGTATTCACCAGGAGTTGGTGAAAGGAGGGTGGAAGGAAGGAGGAGGGATGGTTAATTTCTCCTTGTTTTAAGATCCAAGGGGGTTTGGATCTGTGTTCACCAGGGAATTGGTGAAAGGTTTCTCAAGGCTTCCCAGGGAGGGAATTCTTGTGATGGTGGCAGCGGACCAAAGCTAAGCTGGTAGATAAGCTTAGAAGTTTTTATGCAGGCCCCTACATTTGAACCCTAAAGTTCAAAGTGGGGATCCAGCCTTGACACAGGCCCTGTCTTTTTATTCCACCCCCAGGCTTGGAATTGGCTGCACGTATAGCAGGGAGGGGCTATCGGGGCCCAGAGGCTCTCCTTAACCCCTGTCTGCTGGCATGGGGCCTCTCTGTCCCATCACAGTGCCCTTGTCATGGACCAGGACCCCATTGTGTTAGGTGCTATACGAACACAGAACAAAGATGGGACCTGCCCCAAGAGGCTTAAAATCTAAGTGTAAGACAAGAGACAACAGACAGAATGATATGGAGTATAAGGAAATAAAATGACAATATTAGTCAGCATGGTAGGCAACGGTGTACATAATCTGCTGTCATTCTCCCCTGCTCCTCTTCCCATCCCCTATACTCTTCCCAGTCTCCTTGCTTTGCTTTTCTCTTCATCTTCATGCCCCATGCTCTGCTCCTTTCCTGCTGCCTGGAGTTCCTAGAAGAGTTTCCCGATTCTCATCCACCAGACTCCCTCCCTCTGCTTTCAAAATCTCTTCTTAAAACAGCACTCCTTCACCCAATTCTTCCGACCTTGCGTAACCCCCAGAGCCGTTTGCAATTTATAGAATAATAAATAACAGTCAATATGGTCAAATTCTGCCCTCAGAAACAAGCATGCATCCTGCTTTGAGCAGGGGGTTGGACTAGATGACCTCCTGAGGTCCCTTCCAACCCTGATATTCTATGATTCTATGATTCTGCTGCAGACAGGGAGGTTACCCCGACTTAAATGAAGGTACAATTTAGTCCATTGCATTATATATTCAAGCCCTTTAACAATAGATCTAGACATATTACACCTTACAGTGATATCATCGCATCAGCAAAATGTAATGAATAGAGGAATCCGAACAGGGTTTCCAAGGGCGAAGGATATCCAGCCATGCATTACAAGCTTTACTTCTTTCAGTGTGTCTGGGTGACATCATAAACCAGGACGATGGAGCTTAAGAGTTTGTCAAAAGAACAGCATCATGGAATTGCATTGTCAATAATTGCATAGCAGGCTTGCCTTATCTTCCCTAAATATAAAATTAAGTTGGTTTTATTTGAAAATTCTCTGCCTGGATTCTGTATTTTAGTTAAGCTAGATACGTACGATAATTGCACCATAACAATGAAGAGTGCATATGTAGCCCAGTCCTGAATTCCTATGCAAGCAGAATTCCCATAAATGCCAATGAGAGTCCTGGCCTTTTTTTCAGCTGGAAGACTAGGCAATTGAGATTAAAAAAAAATAAATAAACTGCTGTTAGAGGTATTATGAAAACTCTACAGTGGATGAGCAGGGGCTTGGCTGAGGCGTTGTGCAATTTGTGGTCTTCAAAGGCATTTCTTAGAAGCTTTTAAAGGTTTCACATTTTAATTTATTCCTGGAAAACAGGCCTGAATTGCTGGGATGTTTCTACATGGCCTGCTTGTTGTCCCTCAGGCGCTGCCTAGTCTAGGGAACAAGGTGTTTATTTAGAATGTGTTAGCTAACTTGTTTTAAATGAGTGATGCTCGTAAGTGTGGTACTGCACAGTGTAGCTGTAATTCCCCAGTCATTGTGTGTCTCCCTCTGTGCTTTACCCAAACAGAATATGGCTCTGTTAGCACTGCACAGCCTAGGTTCTGCGCACTAGCTGCAGAGACTCTTGCTTTAAGGTCCCTGGCTCAATCACGGGAACTGGACACGTTGGCAGCCATCGTGGGAGTTAACTGCTGGTTGTGGTGAATCTTAAGACTCTCCCCTAGGGTTGACCATGACCAATTAACATGCTTTTAAAGGTGTTAAAAAACCCTTCCTACACTTACTACCAAGTAGTGTTTGAAAGTGTGTCAATGAAAATGTCTTAGCTGACACGTTTTAAACAAGCTCATTTTTCCCCAAGGGTACATCTCCACTGCAGGTGAGAAGAGTAATTGCCAACTCGGGTAGCTTATATGTGCTAGCTGTGCTCAAGGCATCACCCTAAGAATAGCAGCGTGGCTGCAGTGGCTTGGGGTAGCCACCCAAGTGCATACCTAGGACCTGGGATGTGATTGTATCCAGGTGGCTAGCCCAAGCCTCCACCTGTCCTGCTGCAGTCACACTGCTATTTTTAGAGCCCTTGTTCAAGCAGCGTAGATAGTGCCTCGATGTTTTGTCAACTAAGGGCTTTGCTTCTGGCCTTCAACCCTTGTGCGCAGCACAGGTCCTGTCGACCTTCCTTCAGCACAGGAAGATGGAAACACCAAACTCGCTTGCACAAAATTAAGCACACACAAAAACAAGCAGATCCAGGCCAGATCCTCCACCGGTGTTCAACAGCGAATCTCCATTAACGTCAGAGTCGGCTTTAATTGACAGCAGCTGAGGTCTAACCTACTAAATTTGAGGCTGCCCACTCTCATCTGTATGAGACCCGGCGTTCGTCAAAGTGGGGGGTGCTTCTCATTCACAGAGGGAAACCGAGTTTTTATGACCCCTAGCTATGCATGCTATACAGTATTAAAAGGAAGCCAACTCTCAGAGGACACCATGCCCAGAGAGAGTTATGGGATTGGGGGTGGTAGGGCCAGGCTGTTGGTGCACACTGGTCAGTTACCAAGTTGCAGTGGGGTGTGTAGTGGAGTTGGGGTCGAGCTGGGTCAGGATACCAGGAAGTTGGGGTCAGGCACTGAGTTGAAGGCAGGAGAAGAGTCGCAGAGTCAGGGTCGAGCCATCAGGATATCAAGAAGTTAGGGTGAGGCAGCAGGTTACAGACAGGATGCAAGTACTGGAGTCAGGGGCAAAGTGGCATCAGGAGCCAGAGTCTAATGTTCACAGTAAGGCAAGGTCTGGAGCAGAAGCAAGCAGATAGTCTGCATCATTGCTCAGACAGCTCCCTGTAATGTCTCCCTGGTTTACATACTGGCATGAGCCAATCAGTAGCCACTCAGGCCCCACTGCGCAGTAACTCCTGCAGGCTTTAGCTTTGCAGGGCTCCCCAGTGGAAACCCAGCCTAGAATCCAGGTGGTGATGCCGAAGCATCAGCAGCCCAAACCTTCTACCGTCATAGGCTTGAGTCCCTCAGGTGCTTACGGGGAAAGTGGGGAAGAACTGACCAACAGAGTCTATGTAGGCTGATGCTGCTGATTAGCAGTACAGTGAACTGTTCACCTATCACCAAGCCCAGGAACACAAAAGCCCTGCAAGCTACCCCGTTTACTACCCTTCACCCAGGGAGATTATTCTCCATTGCCAAGCCTCACTGCTCCCCTTATGCAGGTTGGGCTGATCACACAAAGGGCTGAGTCCCCTCAGCTCTCTTTGGGATCTGAGGGCACTTGGCTCCACACATGGTGAGTTCTGTATTGAAGAGCAAAAAGTTTGGGGGGAAAACATAACTCTATCTGCCCGAGGGCTGATCATTTGCAAGCGCAGGACCAAATAGAGCCACCAGAAGAACTCTAGGATGGAGATCACTGTGTCATAACAAGGTCCGTGCTCGAGAGGTGAGAGCACTGAATAGAAGTGAGCATTCCTAAGCTCTTTTTCCCACCCTGCTGTACGGGGAGACTTTGGAAAACCAGTAAAGTGCTTGAAACCACTATGGCTTATTGTTAAAAAGCAAGACTCAGCTTGACCAAGGCAGGAGGGGAGGGGGGTTTAGGGTGCCACAGAAAGGGCAGCTTGACCCCGTGTCCTTCCTGATAAGAATTGTGTTGAAGTTGCTGATACATTTTAGAAGAGCAGGATGTACCCTCAGGAATGTCTATTGGGGTCTGAAGGCTGCAGACTCTGGAAAGACCCACACCTGGTTAATCAGTAATCAGAAGGAGCCTCTTGCTTGCCCATTGGAACTGTTTGCTTGACAAGTTTTCTTTAAGGGACATGTCATTGTATTACTAATGTATAAATAAGGGGAAAAAGCTTGAGATAGGGTGGACTCTTCGGGACTGGCCTCTGGATGCATCTTGTGTTCCCCAGTGGCAGACGGGCTGCCGCTGTGTCACTCGAAAGCCACACTCAGCTTTGGTAATTATCAAGGGTTGGGGGTGTTTTACTAATCTTGTTGTGGAGATGTGTAAGTGCTTGAGATTAAGTAAAGTTTAGCTTTACGTGAAAGCACTTTTGTGTTGTCCTGTTTGTGCCAGCCATCTACTGGTCGTACGGCCGTGTCTCCCCTGATGCATTTCCTGACACCTCCTCGCACAGAGTAAAAGTTACCAAGAGCTTTGGGTTGAAAGAACCCTGGGTAACACTGCCACTGGCTTGCTCTATGCCCACTCTGTGCCTTCGTTTCCCCATCTGTTCAATGGGGACAATGCTTACCTATCTCTTCAATGTGCTTTGGGATCAGGGAGTGAAAGGAGCCACCCACAATTGCTCCCCTCTGCCAGAGAGATGAGACTAATGAGCTGGGCTGGTTTAGCTTAGCACAATGAAGGTTAGGAGGGAATATGATTGCTCACTGTAAATGGGGTGGGAGGGAGTTGAACACCAGGAAGGGCAATGAGCTATTTAAGCTAGAGGACAATGCTAGCACAAGAACTAATTGGTATACACTGGCCATGAGTACATTTCGGTTGGAAATTAGGTTCTAACCATCAGAGGAGGGAGATTCTGGAACAGACTCCCAATAGGAGTAGTGGGGGCAAACATCTGAACTAGCATGAAGCTGGCACATGATAACATTGACGAATGGGATTATACGATAGGGCTGCCTGTTACAGGAGAGGACTGGACTTGATGACCCAGGAGCTCCATTCCAGTTCTGCATCCCCATGACCTGAGGTTCAGAAGACCTCATCTTCCCTTGGTACTTGTTGTCCTCACTCGTGAAGTTACCAAACAGCGGGGTGGCACTGGGCATGGCCCAGTATCTCACTCCCACTTTCTTTTTGACCATGTGGCACTTTCATTGTTTTGAACCTTTGTGTGCCAAGAGCAGGAAATCAGTGGGAAGTAGGATTTTCTTTTAATGTTTGTTCAGGCAACAAGATGCCTATACAGATGGCAGAGAAGCTTGTTTGCTCGGAGTGTGCCGGAGATATTGATAAAGGACAGATCCACCCCCCTTGTGAATAACACCCTCTCTCTTGGAATCTTCAGCTGGCACCAGGAGTCCCACTCCAGAGACAGCTTTGACCTGCATGCAACTGACTCTCTGAAACACACATGTCAGCTGTGGGTTTGAAACCATTATTAATTATTATTATTATTATTTTGATTCATTATGCTTTTCTTGGCTTCCCACAATCCACCAAATATCAGATCTCTAGCCTGGTGCTGCCCAAGCGACAGATTCTCTGTTTCAGGCAATGTCACATTTGTGCTAAATCTCCTTCAAAAGGTGGGCTTTCCCACCTCCCATCCCACCCAAGGAGTCACATCCTAAGCCCCCACTGCAAACCACTCCTCAAAGTCCACCTGGTCCATGACCTACTCCAGCCAGAAAGACCTCACAAGTGTCTGATCTATTAATATATTGCATCCATCTGAACCTGCATGTGCCTTTATACTTTATGCTGCATTGCAGGGCGACGGCCCCGTTATTTATCGATGCCCAGATACCCAGGTGAGGGGCATATGAGAAATACAATGGATGGGGAGGTATTGGTTTAGCATAGTTACCCTCAGGCACAGTGTACTGTACATTGACATCACTAGGCTAATAACGATCAGGAAACATGTACAAATTACATCCATTTGGATTGTATGTCCTCGCACCACACACACATTTAAGCAGAAGAAGATCAAGACACCATCTTTTTCACTGGCCCCCAAACTTCTAGTCACTGCCCCCTGATCCAGAACGAGCTGTACTGGCTGGAGTCAGGGACATACAAGCAGATTTACCAGTTAATGCCTACTTCCCCAGGAGTCCTGACTCACAGTGCATTTGCTGTCCCTGTCTTAGGACCTTACCTAAGGAGAGATCTTCACTCTTGCCAAATTGTGTGATTGGTCCGTCCTCTGGCTTCCCCACTTCATGCACGATTCTGTTCAAACTGGTAACGGATCAAAGCCAGGCTCGTACTGACAAGACATGGAAGGTTTGTAGAAGCACCCTGCACACCAGTGACAAACCATGAGTAATTCACAAGAAATAAGGGCAAGAGTGTGGCTTCACCATACACCCTGATTGAGCACAGGGCAGTGCATAGCCATGCTGCCCAGGAGCAGACTGGAACCAGAACCCAGGGTGGCCAGTTCCCAGCCTTCAGGAGGGAGAGCAGAGATCCCAGGGAGGCTGTACTCTCCCTGGTGCAGAGAGTGCCAGTGTGGGTAGCCTGAATCAGGGAGTGAGCGGTACCTTACACCACCTTGATTCCTGGCGTGAGCATGTAAAATGGCTCAACACTGAGCCCCAAATGCAAACAGTAAGAGCAGTCTGCCTTCCTCACTAAGATCCCGGTGGATAAGTGGCATTGGTGAAGGAGCAGAGGCTTATAGAGCCCTGGTTTGTAATGCTATTGCCATAGGCATTATTAGCAGTAGCTTGCACTCCTGCAGCACTTCCATCCTTTCCATATGAGGAGAGATTAATAAGACTGGGACTTTTCAGTTTGGAAAAGAAACAATTAAGGATGGATATGATAGAGGTCTATAGCATCAGGACGGGTATGGAGAAAGTAAATAAGGAAGTGTTATTTGCTCCTTCTCATAACACAAGAACTAGGGGCACCAAATGAAATTAATAGTCAACAGGTTTAAAACAAACAAAAGGAAGTATTTCTTCACACAACGTACAGTCAACCTGTGGAACTCCTTGCCAGAGGATGTTGTGAAGGCCAAGACTATAAAAGGATTAAAAAAAGAACTAGATAAGTTCATGGAGGGTAGGTTCATCAATGGCTATTAGCAAGGATGGGCAGGGATGTGTCTCTACCTCAGTTTTGCCAGAAGCTGGGAATGGGCGACAGGGGATGGATCCCTTGATGATTGCCTATTTTTCTCCTATCCTCTGAAGCACCTGGCATTGACCACCATCAGAAGATAGGATACTGATCTAAATGGTCCTTTGGTTTGACCCAGTACGACCATTCTTATGTTCTTTCACCACATGACTGAATGTAGCCCTTTCAAGCCCTATTTGCAACAGACAAGTAGTGTTAGGCCCATTTTCTGTCCATGTGTGCAGTGTTTGGTCCGGTAGATCTTCCTTCTTAACAGATAGAGCCACTGAGGCAGAGAAGTTAGGTGACTTGCCCCAGGCTGCACACACAGCAAACCAGTGTCAGATGGAACACATCTAGAGTCTAGATCAAGGTTTCCTTTCTGTTGTCCTGATATGAAACCCGCTGAAGTCCATGGGAGTCTTTCCATTTGTTCCCACGGGCTGTTCCCAGGCCCTCTGGAAATCTCAGTTTTTAACAATTAACACAAAGGGAGGAAAACAATCTGTATTGCTAACAAGTTAAGTAAATTGGATTTTCCACCTTAGTGAACAGATTTTTACAACTCCCTGGCTTTTTATGTTCCAACTGTTGGCATCACTGCGGAGCTTCTGCTTTGAATCATTCTGGGGCATAAATGCAAGAAACTGAAGCTCCCCAAGGAAATGTTTGGTCCTCATGTGATACAGAAAAATGACATCCTTTGAGGTATTTAGCAAAGAGCATTTATCATGAGAATTTTGCTTTGCTCTGCAGGGCTCATAGTGGCCTGGAGAGTCATCCTAATGGAATTCATTACTGTCGCTATGCATGTGTATTTAGAAAGCACCTAGACACCTAACTCATTAAGTCATCAGGAGTTAGTGTGTCCATACAAAGACACTCAACCCTGGTCTACACTGGGGGGGGGGATCGATCTAAGTTACGCAACTTCAGCTATGTGAATAACGTAGCTGAAGTCGACATACTTAGATCGACTTACCGTGGTGTCTTCACTGTGGCGAGTCGACTGCTGCTGCTCCCCCGTCGATTCTGCTTGCGCCTCTTGCGGTGCTGGAGTACAGAAGTCGAGGGAGAGTGCGCTGGGGTCGATTTAACACGTCTAGACTAGACGCGATAAATCGATCCCCGCTAGATCGATCGCTGCCCTCCAATCCGGCAGGTAGTGAAGACATACCCTCAGGAAAATTAATCCAAACAAACTAAAAAGTGTGAATTTAAAGTGGATTAGTTAAACTGCATTAACCCCCTGTGTGGACACTCTCCTTCAGAATTAAAGTCGCCTTAATTTGGTTCAGTTTAATTCACTTGCAAAGTGAATTAAAGTAAACCAAATTAAGCCATTTTACTTCTGAAGGAGAGTTTTCACACAGGGGGTTAATGCAGTTTAACTAATTCACTTTATTCACACCTTTAGTTAATATAGATTGGCTTTCCTAAGTTTCCCTGTGTAGAGAAGCCCTTAGACACATAGATGCAATGAAAATCTTACTAGGTTCTATCTGCATCCTTAAGAACCTAAATGCATTAAATAATCTCGCCCTGGAACAGTCTATGTTCACAATTCACAATTGTATTTCTCATGGAAACTCTGATGCTAAAATCCAATGTTTCTATGAATACCGTAAATTGGAGCTGAGGGTCTCCATTGGTTGAGAAGGCCGAAGAAAATCCCAAGCCTGTTTTATCAATATAGCAAGCAATACAAACTCATCCACAAGTGTGAAAGTGGAGCAATGTACTTATAGGCCCTCATTTATTCTCATGGGCCCTGGTGGTACAAAGTCCAGATGGATAGTTCTGTGTGTGTGTGTGTACACTTGCTAAGGGTGAAATCCTGGCCCCAGTGAAGTTAGTTGCAAAGGTGAAATCCTGGCCCCAGTGAAGTTAGTTGCAAAACTCCCATTTCAGTGATTCCAGGAAAATCTCTCTTTATGAGAGTGGTTCCATGCACCTACATCTTTTAGGATGGTGTTAATAGTTTGGAAAGGAGAAGAGGGGATTTAATAAGGGCAGATTAAACAATGAAGGGTTAGGGGAGAGCCCACTTGACACGCACCTTTTTATTCCATGCAACAATACAAGTGGTTCTCAAACAGACAAACACCTAGAACAGGTGAAGAGAAACTCTCCTTCTGATCATTTTTCACCCAGCACTAAAGCATGTGACACTCCCCACCTGAGTGGTGAGGGATCAGCCCTGCTTGAAATTCCCCTAGGTCTCCCATTTAAAGCTATTAAGAACAACTAGGTGCTGGGTGCACAGCTCAGATTAAGGCAGTACATGGCAACACAATGCACCATTGTCTTTCCAAAGCTGCTTTCTTGTTCTCCACAATCTCAGCTTTTGTTTTTTTTAAAAGGACGTCTGTAGCTGTTATGGATGTGAAGAAAACCTCAAAAATGTTAACCAAGTGTAACTAATGTCTATGGGAGTCTGCAAAGAGCCCGGAACAATAGCTCTGGACTGCCTCATTCATCTCAGGGAGGCATTAACTCAGGTGCCTAGTGATTATCAGTTAAATGTCAGCACTGTCAACTATTTCATTCCACCTATCAGAAAGAAAAGGGAGGCTCACAGCTCTGCACCGTTTACGGTGAATGACGTCTCCTTTCAGTGTCAAAGGTGGGTGGTGTTTGGGAGATGACATTTGTGACGGGGTGTACCAGGCACTTTGAGGACCTCTGCTGGAGGCCCCAGGGTACTACAACACCCCGCCCCAGGAAGAAGCAGCAGAGTTGGGGCCTCCAGGAAGCAGCAAATCAGAGCCCAGCAGGCTCAGATAAAAGGAGTTGCAGGGCCTGAGCAGGTCAGTGCCTGGCTGGGGCTAGAGAGACAAGGAAGGGTGCTCTGCACTAGCCAAAGTGATCCCGATGGGCTGCATTAGCTAAACCTCGGAACCAGAGGAGCTGAGAGCTTTAGCCCTAAGGCAATGGAAAGAGATGAAGACGCTCAGGGAACGCAGCAGCAACCAAATAAAGGAAGCCGTATGTGACTGCTGTTTAGAGGGTCTCTGGGTTGGGACCTGGAGTAGTGGGCTAAGGAGTGCTGGAGTGGCCTAAGCTCTGAAGAAAGGGGGGCTTGGCTAGTTTAAAAGCCAAAGTAAAGGCCTGGAGTTTAAAGGGCCCAGACACAGGACTGAAGACCCTAGTCAGGGCAGACAGTTTTATTGAACTCTTTGCAACCCTGGAAGGGGACTGAACTCGAGAGGTGACCTGGCTGAAGAGCTGGGGCAGTGAGAACCTGTGAAGATAAAGAGTCTCCAGGGAGAAAGTCTTGGGGGCAGTGCTCAGCTCTGCAGAGCCCAGGAGCAGGGGCAAAGAGCTGGGAACTTCAGTAAATCATGGACTGCAAGAGGGACTCCAGGGAAAGCAGCCTGGGAGTACGTTCTCTATTAAAGGGCAGGCAGGGACTTAAAGATAGCTCAGAAGTGGCTGAGAACTGAGCCTAGAAAGCACACTGAAGAGTAAGCCAAGAGGAAAAGAAGAATCATTTGTTTGGATGTTTGTCTAGACTTTCAGCTGGACTTTTGTTATCCCGGAAGGGGTTTGTCCTTTATAGACTGTCACCTGGTTGGAGGGACGAGCCACTGAAGACCTACCAAGCAAGGTCAACAACCTACAGGGGCTGCCAGGAGAAGTAAAGATTGCAGCACCGCACCCAGCCAACAGGAGGCACTGATGATAGGTGAGTGCCCTGTAATACCGCCGCTTAAATGTTTCCCTCACTCAAGAAAGAGCTGATCCCAAGAAGCCTAGCAGGGACCATGAGCAAACTCAGGCCCCAATGAGCTACAGCCAAGCTCAAGCTGGTGGAACTCTTATGTGGGTGGAGTTTATTTTGTGGGTGGAGCTTAGAAGAGTACCAACAACTCCCTCCCCCCCAATTCTACCCCTGACCAGGGTGGTGCGGGGGAAAGAGTAAATTAAGAGAATTCAGAGGGTCCTCCTTAGGAAATACAGAAAAGCTACAGTGCCAAATATATCATAAAAGGTCATTTGGAAAAAAACTAAAGCCTCTCCACAGAAGTGCATTTTTTAATAGGCATTTCAAAGATATAAGGACTAAAGGAAAATATTTCTCTCTTAAGTACACTCATCTCTCAAATGACCAGTCAGCATATGCAGACAGAATATTCAGTTACTGTAATTTAGTACACTACAGAACATAGAGTTCTAAGAAGCAGAAGTCAATAAGAATATTTAATAAACAAGAGCAGCACAGGAAGAGTACACTGAATTATTGCCAGCTTGTTATCCTTAAGGGTCCTATTCCATCCAATTTACTCTCCTTAAAAACTAATTTTCCTTTATTTCGGTTAGGCACTCAACCTTCTCCACTATTCACAACAATCACCTCTTCAGAGAAGAGACAGGGGAAATATACAAAAACATAGTCAGGCGGAGGAGGAATAACGTAGCTGAAATGAAGTCTGAAATTACAGAAATGGAGATAGAACCACTCAGCCTTAGATCACTGTGCACCACTGAAGTGTTTTCGGTGTGATTCCATTGCTTGCAGCATTCTTTGCTCTGTAGATTTTTCTGATGGGTTAACGGTAAAGCAGAAATATCCACACCTTCCCCTTCTCCTTGCAACTTTTCTTCCTTTATAATTGACTTTTCTCCATGCTGTAGTCTTTAGGCCTTTAAGTACATCATTATTGTGCTAACGGCTAAGGGTCAGGGTAGGACCAGGAAAGAAGATCCATGCAACATGAAATAATTGGGGAAGAAGATGAAGGATAATAATTTGGACCTGTCCCGATAGGTCAGCTCCACAATGTCAGTTTCTCAGGTATTATGTTCTCCCTAGGGAGCCAATGTTCATTAGAGATGAGGACTAAGGAACTTGCTGCTAATCACAGTTGGGATTTCCAATCTCACTGACAGAACAAGAGGTCATGCAGCAGACCTCAAGTGCCATCTGTTGCGGTCTGTGTTTGTATTAGAAAAGCAGACAGAGGCTTTTGTGAATCCAACAGTTCTTGATCTCCAGCATGCCCATTCTCTTCATCACTCCTTGCCCTCTGGAGGGTTAGTCAACTCTTTAATAGACACCTGTAGTGGATATGTCAACTTGAAATTGCAAGACAACTTTTACTTGCTTGCCTGAAGGTCAAGCTACTTAGCTGGTTCTTTCTGTTACTCCATTCTTTTCTGTTTCTCCATTCCATTCCTTTCTGTTACTCCATTTCTTTCCCCTCCAACTTATGCTAAATCAGGTTGGAAAAGTCAAATATATTATGAAAAAAAGTCATCCCCGATTCTCCAAGCTTGCTACTTAAGAATGCACAGGCTTGAACAAATCACACATTTTCACCTACAAAATGGGGAAGTGCACATGCAAACAGGAATTTGTGCAAATTGGTACCACTTAAATAAATGTGGAGCCACAGCCAGTTCCCTGTTACCCAGAGTTGCCAGCCCTTTCTTGCTGTGGCAACCACAGCACAACTACTCTTCTAAGCAGCCTGGCAAATACTACCTGACTGCGTTCACAAGTGCACACCTTGCACCTACAGTTGTGCAATGACTATTGTGGCAATGCATTTACGTTTTTGTGGATGCAACTTCATTGCAAAATGGTGAAAATATGGCCATTAGAGTTCAATGTCCAGGACAAGTTTGGCAATTCTCCACCAAAAATGTTATGCTTATAAGAAGCACACGGGATCTTTTTCAGGGGAAAAGGCAATACGCCGTATTTATTGAAGACACAACAATTAGCATATGCATTCAATCACATCACACGCACACACTGTCCCCACCGTCGATGTTATAGTTACCAGTTCAGCGTCCGGATCAATCTAGTGGCCAGCTAGGTTGATCACAGGTAGGGGAAGCCAGGTTCCATCAGTCGCGACACGATGCTCTGGGGAAGTCTTGGCAGGATGAACCCAAAGTTTCATGGCAAGACACCCTGTTTATAAAGTGATTTTCCTTCATTGGGACCAATAAGTTCTGCACCGTCATGCTGTGATCAATTCTTGTCTGATGAGTGCTTGTTTTTTTTTAAATTGTTTTTCTTATTTTTTATTTTGGTTTTTTAATTACCGTATATACTTGTTCATAAGCCGAATTTTTTTAGTAAAAAAGGGAAGCACCAGAGAAGGGGGTCAGCTTATGAACGGGTATAGAGAGGGAGAAGTGAGACACAGCCCTTCCCCCCAATAGAGGGAGCAAAGAGAGGCAGCACAGCCAGCAGAAACAGAAGGGAAGAGGCGGGGCCAGAGTCTCTCCACTTCTGGCCAGGCTGCTCTCCCCCCAGCCTCCGAAGCAGCCGCAGCTCCGGGGCTGGCAGGCTGCAGCCGTGCCGCTCAGCCCCGCCCCCCAGGGCAGGCTGTGGCCGGGCCGCCCGGCCCGCATGTTGCGGATGTGCTGCCCAGCCCGGCCCACTGGAACATGCTGCGGCCACGCCGCCCAGTCTGGCCCGCTGGAGCAGCTCCAGCCAGGTCAGAGACATCCTCCCCTGGCCCTCCCCAGATAAGGTGGGAAGGGATGGGATGGGGAGAGTGTGGGGTCATGTGGGGGGTGGTCACAGGGGTTACTCCCCTGACCCCCAGCTTCTCCTCCCCAAAAAAGTTTCCCCACCAGTTGCTGTCCTGGCCCGTCAGGTTAAGCATCTGGTGTGCCGGGACACTTTGTTTACTTAAGTTTACCTCCATGCCTGCGGACGCTCGAGGTAAACAAACCATCTTGGACCACCAGCGGCTTATCCTGATGGCCCGGAAGCCAAAGTTTGCTGACTCCTGAATTATAGGGTCGGCTTATGAACAGGTTATAAAAAATTTCCATTTTTACTTATCCATCTTCAGGGGGTCGGCTTATAAACGAACCAGCTCATGATCGAGTATATACGGTAATTTTTTTAGGGAATTATCCCATGCTGGTTTTGATCAAAGCTATTTTGTTCCCATTGACAGGTGCCTGTCTTATTTTTAGAGTCATTAATTTGCCCTTTTTTGACATTTCAATAGGGGCGTGTTGCAGCCTCCTGGCGCCCTTGTGTCTGTCTTCGGTTCCTCCCTCGTACATCTGGTTCAGCGATGGCCTTCACACTTATCTCTTAACACATACATTCCTCATTCGCACACAAAACAGAATTAATTTACACAGACCATTTTGAACAGGAAGATCAAATTGCAATGCAAAAGAAAAACAATCATGGCATTCTTTTACTTGTTTTAAAATGCTAAACCTACAACAAAGTGGTGACCTCAAAGGTCTATTACTGAATACATGCTACATTATTATCCATTATTCTTTATTTTTTATTCTAAATTATACCAAATACGAAAATAAATTCTACTACTACAGGTGAATGATCCCTCCCACAAATATCTATTTCTCTCCTGGAAATAGAGGGGATGGTATGTTTCAATGTGCATTTCCTGGAAGGGAAAATCGTCCAGTAAAGTTAATTTATCTCTCTGAATTCTCTGAGCTTATCACAACCTGCTGAATATCTAGCAAAGAAACTATAATCAATACAGTTTTCACAGGCGATGGGGAGAGTTCATTATGTATCCTGGGCTAAATTCAGCCGGGATTGGGGGTCTACATCCTGATACTGCCCAGGGCAAATAGGGTTTAACCAGTAATTTCAGTGGGTGCTGAGCAGTCTATAAATCCACCTCCTTATGTCTCTCACAGCTGAACATCATCCATTAGTGCAAGTAGTAGGGGCCTGGGCTTTCAGAGTAGGTGGACTTGAGGTCTATCCCTTGGGTTGCCATGAGATCCCAGTGACTGTAGTTGTTGTACAATGTGAGCCATGAACTCCTGTGTTATAGAGACACACAAGCCTATTTGTGTGTAGAGAGAGGGAAAGATGAAAAATGTTTGTGGTAAGAAAATCTTCACCTTCCCCCTGACTCACTTCACCTCCTCATGCTGCCACTTTGGTACCGTAAGTATTTTCTTATTGGTTTTTCTTCCCCCACACCCTCCCTCCCCCTTTCTCTTTTTAATGGCATGGAGTGTTTTCCCATTACTTTTCCTGGAATTGTCACAGAGGTTTTTCTAGCCCATTGCCCTGGGTAACCCTAGATGAAAAGTGAGCTTTGCTGTAGGTCAGGACACCAACTGACTGCTAATGGCACAGCCACAAGAAACCACCTCACACTGAATTGCTCTGTTGCCTCAGGAGGAAACAGGTCACATTATTCTCCCCCTCCCCAGCTCTACCATGTTATACACTATTATCAAAAATCAACCCTCACATAAGCAGGCACAACTTCTCTGACGTTTATGGAGATGCATGTCCTGACACCAGGGCTGATTTTTGTTTTATCCGCTCTCTCAATGGACCAAATAGTTTTGTTGACATCAGTGGAGTTACACCAGCAGAGAAAGTTGCCCTATGTACTCCAGTGTGTCTAGTCACCATAGTGTTTAGGGGCAATGAGCATCTCCTAAATGGTTCGCTATAAAATGCCAAAGCTTACATGGGCTGGGAAGAGAACATCAGTGTAAATCATAGGGTTAGAAGGGACCACAAGGGTCAGCTAGTCTAATCCCCAGCCAAGATGCAGGATTTGTTGTGTCTAAACCATCTAAGACAGAAAAGAGAAGCAGCAGCCTGAATTTTTGTACTAGTTGGTCAAAGAGAAGCAGTACACCCCTACCAAAAATGGGATTCAAACCTGCAGAGGCTCACACCTAGGGGGGCTTAACGCCAATGTTTTAACCACTTGACTATTCTAAAAGGAGCCACTAGTGGATTAAATAACCTCTGTTCTTAATGCATAGCCCCTATTAAAGTTAATGGGAAATGTGTACACACATAGTTAAGGATACATCATCTAAGAACCAACTGATTGCATTTGAGGTTGACAGATAGCATCCTTTTAAGTTCTGGCAATAATGGGGCATCCCCCAACTAAATGCTCCATGGACCTGCGTTGCAGAGAGTTACATTAGAGCATGTGAAGGAAACAGGCACTCAGACCAATTTTTATTTTTTAACTGGGACTTGGCAACCATGCCACGAACTGGGGGGTCTAGATCTTTGCCCTAATTAGGACCAAACTGATTGGTAACTTGCTAGGACTGCACATACATTACATAAATGGAGCAGATTGCAGCCACTTGCATCCTTATGATGAAGGTGCATCCGACAGAGACTACACACAGCAGTATGTGCTGCTCCATTGTGATCCAAGTGCCCTCAGGTTATTCCCTATGGGCTTTATCAGGGTCGTCTAAATGAGGGCAGCCACATTTCAAAACTCTGTGGGGCACATTTGGCCATGCTCCCCACAGGCACTTTGGCCATCCCTGCTTTAGAATGATTAAAACCACATCTGCCAACATCCAAATGCTATAAACACTGTAGGAGGAAGACAGGGATATGCTTTCCAGCTCCATTGATTCCGAGAGCTTCCAGGAAGGACAGAATGGAAAGGAAATAAACACCACTAGGGCTACTTCAAGGTAGACACTCGTGCTGCAATTACCACAAAGAGGGTCCCAAAGCCCTATGCTGATGCTACTTCTACTGCTCCAGCAAATGTAGAACTGGTACCTAGATACCATTGGGGGCCCAGCAGCAAGGGGGGAGGAGGAAGAGGGAGAGAAGAAAAATGCAAGAGAAAGAGAGAGCACACAGCAACTCATTTAACTTAGGGCTCTATCCAGTGACTATTGGAGTCAATGGAAAGATTCCCATTCACTTCAATAGGCTTTGAATCAGACCCGTTTTATGTTTTTAAAAAATAGGACCTGTCCAACATGCATCAGGGTGTCAGTCAATTTTCTCACTGATGGCAGGTAGAAAGAAATTTCTGCCTATCGGACAGCCCTCTCCTAACTGCCCAACAGGTAGGCCTTTGCACCCTGAAGCACAGGGCCGGCTCCAGGGTTTTTGCCGCCCCAAGCGGAAAAAAAAAAAAAAAAAAAAACC
>NW_020664409.1:101642817-101645694 GCF_002925995.2 Terrapene triunguis | reverse complement strand
GGGCGGGGGGAATTAAGAAGAGAGAAAGTAATATTTTGCTTTATAAAAGAGTTACTTTTCTTTTTTAGAAGTCACATTTTCACCTTTAAGTGCCAACACCTAAAAGTGAAAGTGTTTAACGTACGTCACTGGCATGAGATCCCAGCGGGACTTGCAGGTTGTGAAGAATCATGCAGAGCAATGCCTTTCTCTGCCGATGCCCCCTTTCCAACATGCCGCCTCCTCCTCCTCCTCCAGTCTTTATACAGCAGATATGCACAGGCTGTGGCACAGCCAGCTTTATGCCGGTGGAGAATTCCCCTGCACAGGAGGAATTCTCAGTCCTGATCTCTGTTATTTTAAGTTCAGTTTACACTGCATAACCAGCAGAAAGTAAATTTGGCAGACCAGAGCATCTGGCACTTAA
Source organism: Terrapene triunguis (assembly GCF_002925995.2). NCBI lineage: Eukaryota > Metazoa > Chordata > Testudines > Emydidae > Terrapene > Terrapene triunguis. Next base: position 101,645,288 of record NW_020664409.1, on the reverse strand, counting down.
AATATAAGGAAAGAGGATTAGATGAATATCTTTAATTTCAAATGCTTGGTAGGAATTTTTTCTTATCACTATTGCAAGTTTCAAAGCATTATTACAGTGTAGTTCTAATCACCTCTCATCTACTTACAATTGGGGTAAATGTTACTGCTACTGTTTTGTCACTATGACTATTATACTGTAACTTACATTAGCACCTGTTATTCTGAAGGATCCCAGAGTGCTCATCGCAGTATAAAATATACATTCATGGGTTATTTCAGCCTAGAGGATATATAAAAAGATTATTTCAGTTCAGCGGTTGCTAAAATGCAGCTCTCTCTGGGCAGGATTGGATAATTCCGCAAGACAGTGCTTTTCATCATTATTAACAACATTTTTTTAGGAAAGACTTGAATAATAACTTGTCCAATTGAAACAAAGATGACAGGCAGGTGGGAAGAGTGTAAATGCATACGACTTCAGACATGCTGCTTCAGGGTACCTCATTAAAATATATGCCACTCATTTTTACTCCTAAATTTATCAGAAACCCTGTGTTGTCTCAGTTATAACTATGATTTATTGACTTTTTTTCATAATGATCTTTTCTATTATTACATAAATTAATAATACTAAATGTATGTAATAGAAGAAAGTATTCCATTTAAGAGCTAGTACTGGAGCTCGGGAGTTCCTGTCTCCTAACTCTGTGCACAGATCCCCACTAAGGATTTATATACACTGAGCAAAAATACTATAGAGCTGTTTAGACTCCGGGCCTCCTCATCAGACTGTCAGTAAAGGTAAGTGCTGATTGTGATAATGAATGCCTGTATATCGCACTGTTCAGCTTGTGTTACATATCCCCTATTGTGCTTCATTCAGAGGTTGAGTTGGCTACTGTTGCTATATGGGAGGACTTTGGCATTTAGCTCAAACCATAAAGAGTTACACTTTCAGCTCTACAGGATCCAGATTCAATCTTTAATAGAAAGAAGGTGTCTTGACACTAGTCTCAACCTCTCATCTCAAACCCAGGTGGGCTGGGTTTTTGGGGAGCAGCTTTGGCTGTCCTACCATACCAATGTGTTAGAGTACCAGGGAATTCACAGACTTGGGAGGGCCAGTTTCCAGGGTTCCACAACCTGTGTCCTGATTGGCAGCATGCTCTTGACCTGGATTGGTTGGTGACTATATATAAACTTCCTACTTCAGTGCTTTTCTTGTCTGAGCAGCAGTTAGTTAGTACATGGATGCATTGACCCTGTCTTCCTGCCCTGCCACCTCACCTGACCACACCAGCTGCCTGACCATATTTTCCCTAGCATTGGATCCCCTGCCAATCAGACCCCTTATGTGAACTCTGACCATGGATTGGGGCTGCCCTTTGACCCGCCTGACTCCTGGACATTACACCTGGGGTGAAATCCTAGTTCCACTGAAGTCAATGGGAACCTTGTCATTGAATTTCATCAGGTGAAGATTTATCCCAGGAGCTGGCTGAGAAACAGGAACACAATTTCACCCCCCCCCAAAATTAATAATAATACTGACTTCTTATGTAGTGCTTTGCATCAGTTCTCAAGGCTCTTTACAATGGAGGTCTGTATCATGCGTATTTACAAAAGGGGAAACTGAGGCACGGGAATTATGTGACTTTCTAACTATCACCCAGCAGTAGAGCCAGCAATTGAACTGAGGTCTCCTGTGCTACAACTCAGGGCTCTATCCACTAGGCAATAATGCTTTCCTTTTTGCAGGGCTCAAAACAGAACTATATATATTTTTTAAATTGAACATTCAGTCACAGGCACTGTCAACCCGATTTTGTCTCGCAAAGGACTCTCTAGACTCTTTGCAGTCCCCTGAGCCATCCAACCACTGCGTGCTTCTAAGCTTTGATTTTAAGCATTGTGCTGGGTTTGATTCCACCCATTTTGATGAAACTGCAGGCTATGGGAAATGAAATTGTTTTAGTTCATTAGCTATAAACATTAAAGGAGAGGTTTTGCTGGAATACCAACTAGGAATAGGAGACAAAGCTAAAAATGAGCCATTAAATCCTCAGATGGGGCCAGAACATCTGCTGCTGTAGCTGGAGCTATGAAATTTTACACCCGCTGAAGAGGTGTCCCTATGGTTGTTTCAGTCACAGGGTTCAAAAGATACCAAAAAATCTTATCGATCAATAATTTGGAAGGGCTAACTCTCTACAGGAAAAAAGAGTTATGGATTCTGAGATTATTAATAATACTTGACACTTCCATAGACTCGCCATCTAAGGATCTCAAAGCACTTAACAGCCCTGAATGCATGAAGCAAGTTTCACAACGCTCCTCTGAGCTGTATAATTACTATGACCTCTGTAGTTGAGCCAGTTGAGAATTTTTCTACAAATTGTTCTTTTCATTGAAAAATGTTGACTCTTCTAAACCAAAACTGCAAAACAGGGACGTGTTCCACAAACTTCCTGACCAAAAAAAAAAAAAAAA
>NW_020664409.1:101594621-101642807 GCF_002925995.2 Terrapene triunguis | reverse complement strand
TTTTTTTTTTTTTTTTTGGTTTGCAAATATTTTTGAGATTTTGAATTTTCAACCCAATTTAAGATGAGGGGGGGAGGGTGGGAATTGATCACTCAAAAATATTCACAGGACCAGAAACCCTTTTCCAACCAGCTCTACTTCATAGTACTCATGGGGAAACTGAGGCAGAAAGCAGGTCTTGCTCTAGGCTCCATATTGAATTCGAGGCAGAGCTAGGACTGGAATCTACATCTCTTGGCTCCTAAACCTGCTAGTCACAAGACCATCCTTTCTTCCTTAACCAGAGGAGTTAAATAGCAAAGTATTATAGTTAGAGCTATTGGATGTTGCTATGATGGATAGGTAGGACTTTATTTAATAAACTCCTCTCCAAATGGGTCACTGCCTTTCAAGGTGTTGAATTAGATCCTGCTCTCTGGAACACCAGTTTAACTGTGGTGATGTCAGTGTAACAGAGGGGAGAACTAAACCAATCATGTTGGGGATATTGGCAAGTGTCAGAGCCCCAGATGTTGTGAAGATTTGGCTGCCAGCCTGCACCACTTCCCTAATGCTGTAGGTAATCTGAATAGTGCAGGAATTCTTAACAGGGGTGTTGTGACCGAGTGTCAGGGGCCGGCAATCAGCCTTCCCTTACCATATAGTTAAATAAGAAGGGAGTCCCTAGATGGAAGGGAGAGGGGACTTAAGATGGAGGAGGGATGATATGAAAAAGGCTGAGAACCACTGGAGTGATAATTGTCCCCCACTAGAAGCCCAGGTTTCAGATTGGTAGCCGTGTTAGTCTGTATCAGCAAAAACAACGAGGAGTCCTTGTGGCACCTTAGAGACTAACAAATGTATTTGGGCATAAGATTTCGTGGGCTAGAACCCACTTCATCAGATGCATGGAATGGAAAATACAGTAGCAGGTATAACTACACAGCACATGAAAAGATGGAGTTGCCTTACCAAGTGGGAGGTCAATCTAACGAAACAATTCAATTAACAGTAGAAGCCCAGCATTTCCTACCTTTGTTTCATCCCATTGTGACTGAATATACAGACATCCACAGACACAGGCAGCGCTGGAAGTTTCTTACTGGAATCTGTATTGTTCCATTCAGCCAGGCAAAGTCATATCATAAACAATTGTTCCAGCCATCTATTTCCTCCCACCATACTGTACAAGAAGCTGGCAATTCCTATGGGCTGAGTACACTGCACTGTCATCTGCCACCTCGCAGCCTTCTGGGAGTAGGGTAAAGCCTCAGCTATTTACTCAAATATTACGCTATAATGTGATAGTACTCAGAGGACCCAACCAGGAATCTGAGTCCCATTGAGCTAGGCACATAGGAAAACACAGTCCCTGCCCCAAAGATCTTACACTCTGCTCTAAGGCATGACACAACAAGTAAGCATAACAAATAGGAGGGAAGAGAGGTGGGAGGGCAGGGAAATGAGGATATATTTGCAAGGTTGTATAGGCTAGTTATGGGCATGATCCAAAGCCCACTGATGAGTGAGAGGCTCCATAGACTTCAATGAGCTGTGGATCAGGTCCTATGGGCCCAGCTGGATGGTTCCAGAAACATTTTGTACCCTTCAGCTCTTTTAATATCCCTTTAAGATCCTCTTATCAGCTCATGTTTACACCTTTATGCTTACACCGGTTTATGCTTTTGGCCCTGAAGGTCCCCAGTCCAATTCCCCAGCGTGCTATTTCTGTGACTACAGTCACATTTTGTCCCAAAGTGCCCGCCCAAGACCCAGGGACCAACAGAGAGCGCACAGGGCGGGAGTTGTCCTCTCTACCGAACCTGCAGAGCGGCTGCTTCCCAGGCTGCCTTGAAGAGCATCTTTACAAAGGAGTAATCCAGGGCTGGACTTACATACAGGAGCCATAGTTCACGTTCTACAGACAACTTGGTGTAGTTTATCCCTAGTAGGGATAACTGGGCCAAATTCTTGCCTCTTGTAATTCAGTGTCACTCCACTGAGTTCATTGCCCAATGACTTCAATGGAGCTAAGTCGATATACACCAGCTGTGGATCCAAAGTTCACAGGGCATTCATACGCACGGAGTACCTGCCAGCCCTAGTGATGGTGCACAGGACTGCTGCCTTTCCAGTGTGCATGTGCCTATTTAGAAGGGTTGCTGTAGGGTCCTGAGACTGTGTGTTTGTTTGTTCATTAGCATTCTAAAATAGAAATCCTGGAAAGATGGAATAATGAACCTTCAAAAAACACTGACAAAGAAGGCGAGGGCATGTGAGCTTTTTAAAATGAGAATGTTGAGTGACTTATTATTGCCAGTAATATAGCTACCAGCTCATTGCTTTATTATTATTATTACTACTACTGTATTTATTGGTCCCAATGTTGCTCTCTCTCACAGGTGTCAATTTGGAGTAAATCCAGTGAATTCAATGGAGTTATAGTGCATAACTAAGAGCAGAATTTGTCCCATTATAATTGCTTTTTGACGTTTTTCTCTTATTTTTAATTACAAATGCTAAAGTCAAGCAACTTTCATTAAATTCTTATTTATGAAAACTGCTGCAAACCATGCACACGAAAACACTGGGTGAATGTTCATTTTGCCATGGTTATGAATATTGCATTCAATTAAATGTGACATGGAGTAGACAGAAATTTAGGAAAATTAGCAAAAAGAAAAGAGTCTGGGGAACAAGGGGAAAAGGGTCTGAGATGGTAACAAAAGTTTAAAAAGAGAGAGTAACAGAGGAAATAAAACACTGAACATTTTAAAAACAAAGAAGGAAGTCTGAAACTAATATAATGCTCAACATTTATTTTTTTTATATGGTTAGATTATAAAACATCAAAGCACAGCACAGCTGAAGAATCAATGGATGCAACACACAACACGTATTGCAAAATAAAAACCTACAAACAAAAGCGCTGTATTGCATAGCTTTCAAGGTTTAGAGGTTCCCTTCCCCCCATTAATTTTGAAAACCCTTCCTCAGACCAATAAAGCATGTGGAGCTAAGGCGGAATACTAGTTGTTGCAAGGACATTGCTAACAGAAGGGTAGATGCAAAGAAATCAGCAGTCTATCAGGGCTGTATAATCTTCGGGGCCTTTTGTAAAGTCAGCTTTTTATTTATGATTGTGGTAGTGGGTAATTTGCCTTGTACTGGAAATTAAATAACAATTGTTTAAAAAAAAAAGCCAGGATTTACGTATTTAAAAACTGAACCATATTTTGTAATTCTCTGATTAGTTTTCACTGATTTTTCCAGAATAAATGCATATGTAAAAGGCCCTGTTTCCACTCAGTGCTGCTACCCGTAGCTGAAAGCAAGTCATTCAATCAATTTATGAGGATAAATGCTTAATGGATAGATAGACTCCCTCTTGACCCAACTATTACTTTATAATTTTGCTGCTTCAAATGTCAGAAAAAAAGTCCCCTCCTGGTAATTATTCTTTAATTGTGTACTATCCTGATACAACATATCCATCATCATGTTACAAAGCGTTGAAAAAATGAGTAACAAAAGACATATAAATACGTGCAGGTCATTAAACAAGATACCTCCTCCAAAGCCAAACAGGAGGATTCTATGATTTCTGAACGGTGCTTAAAAATATAACGGCCGGTGTGTGAGCTGGTGTAAATCAGTGCAGCTCAAAGGAAATCATCAGGGGAAGGATGGTCTAGTGAACAACTCACTGGCCACGGAGTCAGGAAACCTGAGTTCAATTTCTAACTCATCCACAGAGTATGTGTGTGAGCTTGTGCAAATCATTTCGCCTGCCCTGCACCTCCATCTGTCATCTATAACATTGGGATGATGCTCCCCGACCTCACAGGAGTAGCGTGAGGCTAAACTCCAGCGATGATTGGGAGGCGATCAAATCTTACAGTGATGAGAGTCGTATGAGCAGATTTGCAGATTAGAAGGGACCACTGTGATCATCTCATCTGACCTCCTGCATAACACAGGCTGTAGAACTTCCCTGAACTAATTCTTGTTTGAACTAGATCACATCTTCCGGCGGGGGAAAAATCCAGCCTTGATTTAAAAATTGCCAGTGATGGAGAGTCCACCACAACCCTTGGCAAGTTTTTCCAGTGGTTATTTGCCCTCACTGTTCATTTTCACCTTATTTCCAGTCTGAATTTGTCTAGCTTCAACTTCCAGCCATTTGATCTTGTAGATAAATACATCATGTTAACTATATGTCATCCCTAAAAAGCCAGCATTGACCACTGGTTATCATACAGAAGCATATAAACTACTACATCTTCTTCCCTGTACACTGGTGATACTGGAAAATGTATAATTTTAGCTGAGATACATTTATATGGTTACCCCAGTATCTGCAGTGTTCCACTGAACAGCCCTGTACTTACTATTGGAAATGCCTTGATAATGCCTAATCTCTGTACTTATAGCAATAGGTGAATACCAGGTCTGAGTCTCTTCTTGCTTACCCTGGCTTTCCGCCATTGTAACTGCATTGAGTTCAGAGGGCTTACTCCTGCTTTACACCAGCGGGACGAAAATCAGGTCCTTTGTTTAGGATCAGATTCTATCATGCAAAGTAGTACTTTTCTCTGTGAGCTGACGTAAATTGAGATATAGCTCCATTGACTTCAATGAAATTACCCTGATTTACACCAGCTGAGGATCTGGCCCAGTGGCTGAGATTTTCAAAAGCACTTAAGGGAGTGAGGTGCCCAATGCCCATTGACCTACTGTGAGACTTGAGTGCTTAACTTCATTATGCTTTTGAAAATCCCATCAGGGATGCAACCCCATGCTCTGGATGATCCCAAGCCTCTGAGTGCCAGAAGCTGGGACTTGACGCTAGGGGATGGATCACTCAGTAATTGCCCTGTTCTGTTCATTCTCTCTCAAGCATCTGGCATCAGCACTGATGGAAGACAGGATACTGGGCTAGATGGACCATTGGTCTGACCTAGTATGGCTGTTCTTCTGTTCTTATCCATTGTCCTTTTTTTAATGGTGACTGCCCTTCTCTCATTGATGTAATGGGAATTACCATGGATGTATTTAACTATGATGCAGGTCACTGTTACATAGGAGGTGTTTATAATAGACATGACAGCCTTATCCATGTGGCTTCCTTCTGATAACTTTTTTAGTGTGCATTGTATCCACAAAGAGCTATTTCAACTTACTGGATCAAGAATCAGCAAACTCCAATTCCAGTCAGATTACGCGGGTAACTATACATGGTTCTCAGCTTTATTGAAGGCATGCTGGTAACAAGTGGATTTCAAACCATGAATAATGTGGATTGACTTGGCTAACATTGACTGAAATGTCAAGACTTTTTTGTAGAAAACAAAGCATGAAGCATATCATGGACTAATATATATATATGGGGCTTGAGCAAAATCCTCTGATTTTTCTACTGCTCCTACAAAACATCAGCCTTTGCAGGGTGTCAGTCTGGTGAAAATACGAGCATATGTATGAAATTGATTTAGTGCCAGCTAAAGGAACATTAATCTAGCCACAAACTTTCACTGCAGGGACGTGACGCAGTAAATTTCTGCAACTCTAACACCAATGTTGATACCACATGATATATGATACTTCTATTTAGAAAAGAAAACTTTTCTTTCAAACTTTAATTGACCGTCATATTTTTCTAGTTACAAAGTGTTAGTAGATAATAAAGACACTAACTAGAGAAATTATTTACTTATTTTTCAGACACGGAAAGATACCAAGTTAAGCTATGCAGATGACTGTATTCTCTTCATTCCTTTCATAATATCTTGAGTAAAGATTTCCTATATGAGCTATTCTCTTTACAAATACACAAGCAGAAAAAAAGAATTATAATTACTGTAATCCTCAAGATCCTCAAATATAATCTTATTTTCTTACCAGAATGTACTGTAAAAATTCCAGGACAAAAGGGGTCACCATATTGCATTGAACTTTCCTGGAGTGTATTCTCCCATCATGTTAATTAAGGATTATGTACCATGGTGGCAACTGTACATACAGGAATCCTTTTATAAGAGACAAATCTTACTTGAGCAAGTAATCACATTCACTTCGAAATGCACATGACATGTCCACAGGTAAAAAATTCATATAAAAATATATAACCATGCACTAAATTGTACTGAGGAATAAGATCTTCAATCCACTAGACAGGGCTGTCCCTAGGGAGGTGCGGGGCCCGGGTCGGAAGTGATGTCACTTAGAGGACCGACCGTGCTGGGGACCGTGCCTGCCCAAAGAGCCAGGCGAGGCCCTGCCCACACTCCACCCCCACCCAGGGCCCCAATTCGGTGCTGCTGCTGGGCTCGAGAGGGCTGGGGTCACGCCGCCCGCCTTCCCGAGGCTGGGGAGGCTGCAGCGACAATGACATGCACTCTCCCTCCCGGCGCACTCTCCCTTGGGTGGAAGGGTCAGGGTTAGGGGTAGCCTCCCCCAGCCAGCGGTTCACCCACCACCCATGTGACACCGGCCAATTGTGATGGCCCGCGGGGCCCCCCAAACCGTGGGTGGTCGTCCCGATTCGCCATCCCCTAAGGACTGCTCTGCCAAAGGTACTGCCTTGCTCAGACAGTGAGTCCAACCCTGGAGAGAATTACACTTGCTCAGTCTTCCCTCTCCCCTCCCCACTTGCTGGTCACAGTAGTTGTTGAGGTATAGAATCATAGAATATCAGGGTTGGAAGGGACCTCAGGAGGTCATCTAGTCCAACCCCCTGCTCAAAGCAAGACCAATCCCCAACGAAATCATCCCAGCCAGGGCTTCATCAAGCCTGACCTTAAAAACCTCTAAGGAAGGAGGGTCCACCACCTCCCTAGGTAACCCATTCCAGTGCTTCACCACCCTCCTAGTGAAAAAGTTTTTCCTAATATCCAACCTAAACCTCCCCCACTGCAACTTGAGACCATTACTCCTTGTTCTGTCATCTGCTACCACTGAGAACAGTCTAGATCCATCCTCTTTGGAACCCCTTTTCAGGTAGTTGAAAGCAGCTATCAAATCCCCCCTCATTCTTCTCTTCTGCAAACTAAACAATCCCAGTTCCCTCAGCCTCTCCTCATAAGTCAGGTGCTCCAGCCCCCTAATCATTTTTGTTGCCCTCCGCTGGACTCTTTCCAATTTTTCCACATCCTTCTTGTAGTGTGGGGCCCAAAACTGGACACAGTACTCCAGATGAGGCCTCAACAATGCCGAATAGAGGGGAATGATTACGTCCCTCGATCTGCTGGCAATGCTCCTACTTATACAGCCCAAAATTCCGTTAGCCTTCTTGGCAACAAGGGCACACTGTCGACTCATATCCAGCTTCTCGTCCACTGTAACCCCTAGGTCCTTTTCTGCAGAACTGCTGCCTAACCACTCGGACCCTAGTAGGGTGACCAGACGTCACAATTTTACAGGGACAGTCCCGATATTTGGGGCTTTTTTTTATATAGGCTCCTATTACCCCCCACCCTCTGTCCCAATTTTTCATACTTGCTGTCTGGTCACCCTAGTCACTAGTCTGTAGCGGTGCATGGGATTCTTCTGTCCTAGGTGCAGAACTCTGCACTTGTCCTTGTTGAACCTCATCAGATTTCTTTTGGCCCAATCCTCCAATTTGTCTAGGTCCCTCTGTATCCTATCCCTACCCTCCAGCGTATCCATCACTGGGAGGGGAGTAAGATGCTCCATGAAAAGGGAAGCAACTTGATTCCTTCCCAGAGGAAATGGGAGCGTAATTGTGACTCCAGGACAATAATGTCTTTCAAGTTCCAAATAATAATGTCCTCCATTCGTATGAAAGCAAATATAATGACCCCCAAAAGCGCGTCTTTCCTTTCTGGGATTTCCCTTCAGTCTACCTCTCCAACAACGACAGAGTCCAAACCATAAATGCCATTGGAGCTATCTCAACTACACTGGGTTTTCTAGTTTCAGCCTTTCCTCTTCTTCACTCTGACTCTCTGTCCTTCTCTCAAGACATTGACTCACAGGGCTGCTTCCCTTGAATGCTGCTCCTTGGCAGGGCCCAGCCCCTTGCAGAAGCTAGTCCTGGCTCCTGAATACCTCCTTTTCTCCTTTTCCTGAGTCCTTGTCCAGCATGTCCTCCCAGGAGAGGACTTCTACCCATCTTCTCCACTGGGTCTGCTCCCTTGACTGTCCTGCATTCTTTCTTCTGGGTTCCTCCCTCCACTTGGCCATGTCTTCTCCGGGAAGTACCAGGTGATGGTAATGGAGCTCTCAGGGTCCCTGTCACTCTTTTTGGGCCTGGATGGGGTTCTTACACCCACCAGACTGTTACCACGAGAGGCCCAATCTGAGAGGTGAATGAAGGGCAAGGTTTGTGCTCAGAGGTGTACGATTGCCTGATGGTAACTTGCTTGTCATGTAAATCAATGAAGTCAGTGTTGCCCACCAAATTCCGCCTCATCTTTGTATAGAATCACAGGGCTATCTCATTTCCCACACTGGGCAGCACACATGGGATAAAAGGGGCAGCGATTCTGACAGAATCACTCCCCCCACCCCACAACTGTCAGAAAGGCAAGAAGTGTGTGACTCTGGCTGCCTCGCACCAGGCCTACAGAAACTCTTCTGCATGAACATGTAGGCACGGAGTGATTGCCTCAGGCTGGAGGGAGTGGAGCCAAGAGGAAAAGTTGTTGAATACAGCTTTGCCCTGTGAAATTTCCATCAGTTCTAATGGTGGCTAATGCAGCTCACTGCATCATAAACCTACCCTGCTCAGCCTGAAGTAGAAGGTAGGATGGGGGAGCCAGTAGCAGCCTGATTCCCGAGTGAGTGATGAAGTAATGTGGAAGAGGTCTGCTGAGAGCAGGTGACCTGAGATCAATAAGGGACAGAATTCCTGGTTTCTGGGCACCCTTCACAACACTGGGTATTGCTAGTGTTAGGCAGGTGGTTAGACTAGACAATCATAATGGTCACTTTTGGCTTTAAAATCTATGAATATCCTTAAAAATGCACATACAAATAAGCTGATCCCGTCCCTTATATCCAGATCCCAATACCTCAGCAATAGCAAACACAGCAAAAATGTAATGTTAATATCTCTTCTCCTTCCCCCAATTAATTATGCTCTTAGTAGAAGAAACTAAATGAGAATAAACCCAATTTTCACTTTTCATTTCTTTCATACCTTTACTCTTTCTATTTTATTATGATTAAGTCCCGAAAGTAGGATTTATAGTAAACATTTGAAAACAGCTTTTAGGACAGTGCCCGTTATAAATGTGATCAGTGTGTAACAAAACTGTCCGAAGCCGTTCTGATCTTCAATTTAAAAAAAAGTTGGTTCCTTTAAAAACAAAACAAAAATCAATTTGAATGTCTGTGACTCTCATTTGTAACATCCATAGCACTGATCCCATAAACAATGAGGCACGTGCATAACTGTAGCCACCTTACCGACTACTCACATGTGTAAAGTTGCACAGGGGCTTCCATGCTAGCCGGATCAGGGCCCATAAGCATTCTGATCTTACCCTCATGTGAGTCAACTGGAGCCCTGTCATTGGATGCAATGGGTACAGGATTGGGCCCAGGGACACAGGGCACTTCAGTGTCCAGGTTGAGACACCCTCAGGGTCTGCTTGTCAAAAAAGTACCGAGCACCCACCCACCTTCTGAAAATAAGACCCTTTTAGGGTTTCTCAAGTTGAGTTCCTGAAAATGGAGGGAGGCAAAATCACTAGTCACTCTGGAAAACCTCAGCTTAAGTGGCTCCTCCTTCACACTGGAAACACTGTTGTGTTTCCTTCCTATTGTGTTTGTTGAAGTGTTTAATATTTCACATTTGGAGGGTGTGAGGGGCAGGAATGGTTGGTCTTTTTATTCCTCCTTTTCCCTTTCCATTTGGGATATAAAGCATAATGGCTTATTTGTTTCATTGTTATTTTCCTTAATTAAATTTTAAGGCACCCAGGGACCTTAGTACTTATGATAAGAAGACTACCCTACAGCTCTAACGTACTGAGAAATAAAAACGATGGCTGGAGTGTCAAAGCAGGTGAATGGCTGAGAACCTTTTAGACTGGTCTTATTAATGGCCCATAGCAGAGAGACTCTTTACAATGGAAGTAGCTTGTGTCCATGGTTTCTGTGAACCCTTTTCATGCTATGCAAAGACACAACCAAAATAACTGTTTATTAAGCCTGTCTTCTCATTATTCCCTGACTCCCCCTCCCACCCCGAATACCCTAATATCGATGCGAAAGGACTGATTGTTTTTTCTTTCCTTTTCATCATCCGTCTGCTGTGAATACATCTGAAATTCCCAGCTCCATCGGCTGAAATATACTCTGCAACCCCACATTTGTGTCCTCCTCTAATTATCCTTTTAATTTGCTTCTGCTCAACTCCCACTCCTCCGCCCCCTTGCCAGATTGTTTATATTATTTGAAAGGGCGGCTGACTGTCGCTTATCCTGCTCTTTCCAACCCCCGCTTCACCATTTGGACTCTCTTGCCCTTGTTCCTGTTTTGACAGCTACAGGGTGGGTTTGGATTGCAGCCTCTCCAGCTGTTTCTCAGATATTCTCCCCTAGTGCTCCACAGGCACCTCTCACAGAGCCCCCCATTCTGTCTGCACGCATAGGGTAGATTCACTCTACTGCAGTCAGGTTTGATATAATTCAATAAGGAAACAGATAATATTTTGTCTCCTTGCAGCATCTTTCATCCAAGTGCTTTACAGACAGTTATCAGTTCACAGCCCCCATGTTAGATATTTTACAGAGGAGGAAACTGAGGCACAGAGCATTAGCATGACTCCTCCAGGGAGAAAGATGTTTATGTCAGACGTACGAGTAGAATCCACGTTTCGCAGTTCCCAGGCCCATACTTTAGCCACAAGATTCCCCTTTGTCCTTGAATGAGCTGGCTATAAAGTTATCACCAGGATTATCTTCCACGTAACTAAAGGAAGGAGTGGCTAAGTGGTCTAAATGCATGTCTGAAATACCTTGATTCTCAGGGACCAATGGCTTGAAACCTGACAGGACTGTTTCAGTTCTTCATCTTTGTCCCACCTCTGCATCCTCGTCACCGAGGGGATGGGCCTCCCTAAATCTGTAAATCTCCAAGAGCAAAATGGATCGTCTGTAGAGGCCAAGGCTATCCACGCAGAAGCCTGGTGCTTCTGCACTGTTTATGTTCTTTACGCCTTTCATAATCATGGTATCATTGCTTCCTGCCCTTCCCAACCACCAAGGCACCTTGTCTCCATAAAAAGCAATGTCACAGAGACTTCCCATGATCCTGATTGCATCTCTTTCCATGCATGGAGCCTGATCTCCAATGTGCACTCTCAGTGGGCTATCTGCAGGATCAGGGAAAGGGCACAAAACAGTGGAGACAGCATCCCTTTCCTGGTCCCCCAAACCAGATCTGCCCGGTCTAACTCCCCTTTGCTCATCAGAGTGTTGGAGATCATTACACTTCTTCTTTACCCTCCTGCACCCTTCTGCCATTTATTTTGGTCTTGTCTGCTCTGTTCAGGCTTCTGAGTGTCATGTTGATGGATTTGGCCACTTTCTCTATTGTTCTGCATAATGTTTCCTTAGGCCACCCTCTTTTTCTCTTTCCAGTGGTGTCCATATTATCACTCGCCATGGAAGTTGTGTTGGTGGCATCCTTGAAGCGTGTCCTAAATATGTTCAATGACACATGTACGGCCATGTTCACAAGGGATGTCAATCAGTGTAGTGCCCTTGATTACAACCAGCTGAGTCTCTCACTCTTAATTAGGATAATCGGCCACTGAGGGGTGTCGATAAAGAAGTTTGTGCTGTATGGACAGTGTGTAGATTGCCCACTTTCCCGAAGCAGATTTCTCAAATATTACAAATTCCTCAGGGAGGTTTATATGCCACTTGCAGTACTCTTAGCAGAGATGCCGCTCTCTCCTTACTAAATGTGGCATCCTTCAGGGTGGTCTTGCCCGAGCCACTCCAAGCATCATTTTCGTTTGAGCAAGAGAGGCACAAATATAGGCCAGTCTACCCAGCAAATTGTTTTGCTCTTGTGGAGCCACAACAACTGCTCCCAACTTTCCACTGATGTTCGTTAAGCAGCTTGTTCTTTATTCCAGCGTTTGTGCCTGGGAAACAATTAACTAAGGCGTTTCTTGCTGTTACTATTTTTCTGCGGGTGGAATAGTGCCCTTCCAACATAGCTACTGATATGCAATGATGGAAGCACCAAAGGGTGTATGTATATGGGTCCTTCTTTTAAAAAACACATCAGAGGAAATAGCTCTCCTCCTAAACACCACGAGATGCTCACTTTGGGCCTCAATCTGCTCCCACTGAAGTCAAAAAACCTAATGTAAAGAGAATAGGACCAAGACTTTAGTTCTCCCCGCATCAAATTATTCTTTTCTGCTAACCACCGAGGAAGGCCCAGATCTTTGCTGCTTCTGCTGTATCAGGGCCATGGGACATACTCAGCCATGAGTGACAATAAGCCATCTCTGTGTCACAGACGTAGAGAGGTATTAAATACATCTGGTCAGAAAATGGCTTTTTCCCGCCCTCCAGATATTTTTGATTTTTCATCACAAACACCAAAACTTTCATCTGAAAGCTAAAACTTTCCATTAGGAAAACAGAAACATAATATTTGATGGTCAACCCACAACCAAAAAGTTCAGCTTGTGGAACCAAAATGAAACATTTTGTTTCAGGGCAGTTGAATGTTAAATTGCATCCACCGGCATTGCCGCATTGCCTCATCGGCATTGTAGTTTGGTTGTTTCACACCCCTATTCTCGTCATTTGGGCCAGGCTCCCTGACCAGACTACATCTCCCCTTCTGCACGAGGATCTCCCACTGGCTGAGCTGTCGGGGTGATTCATGGTTGTCACACGTTTTGATAGTTCTGAATTGAAAGTTTTGATTTTTGGCCAAAACATTTAAGTTTTCATGGGTTTCCTCTTTCAACAAGAAGTTGAAATTTTCCACCAAAAGCAGACGTCTTTTACAAAAAGTGTCGTTTAATCTTGAACCCAATTTTCTATTGAAAAACAGTTTGGATGGAAAATTGTTGACCAGCCCTAGCGTTCAAGTGCAGGGCTGTATTTTGCTGTTATAAATGCAAAGTAACTCTATTGACTTCTATTGCCTTAATCCAGAGTTACGCCAGTGTCACAGAGAGCAAAATATGGCAGCTTACAAAAGGCAAAAATGATCCTTCTTGCTACATCAAGCAGTGTGTGTATAGAGGAAGGGATGACTGAGCTCTTAAAGGAACGGCAAGGGGAGGCTTTGGAAGAGGAAGAAGCAATGTGGCAGCTGAGTCTGCTGCCAAGTTTTATTACAGTCTAACTGACCCTGAATCCTCCAGCCAGCCAGGGCTGCTGCAGCCACGGAATTTCAGCACAGGAGGGATCATGACTGCACAGTTAATCAAAGAGGCCATCAATCAAGTGATTCACATTATGTACTTAAACCTCCTGCCCAATGTCAAGGTATAATTCATGTGGCTGACAACCTCCCAAAGCAGCTGCGTTCCACTCAGACATAAAGCGGAGACTGCAAAGGGAGATGAAGCAGCAATAAAAGAATCTGTCTATTTGGTAATACACATCAGTGTGGTTTTCCCCCACCATTTGGTGTGGCACAAGCACCTACTAAAACCATCGATATGAGCATTTCCAACTAGCTCAGTCATGCATTTGTACTCATGCAAGACACACAGAGGTATTAAAGAGAGGGTTAGACTTGGAAGTTGCTGACTGTGCCAATAGCATGCAATCAGCATAGGTTTAAAGTGGAAGGAAGTCATGTCCTCTAGTGTGAAGGACAGAGCATTATTGTTATTATTATTGCTCTCTGGCACCAGTTAAATACGACTGGGTGTTGGCCGGTTGACTCTCCTCAAGGGGACTTTAAAGGAGTGTTTCATACTAGATAGCCATCATCTTCCATTGTGAAAGCATCACAGAAGCTTTGATTTGGCTGTGGCCGACTCATGGAAGTGATGGACCTTAGCCATGTTTATCTGCTTTATGATGGGTGAGAAGCTATTAAGAATGGCCAATTAGCCACAAGCCTGGTACAAATTTCAGTTATCTGTGAAACAGTAAAAAATCATGAGCTACTCGGCCAAATTGTGGTATTAGAGAGCAAGATTCACTGGGGTCATTGCAAATCTTTCTGTGGACTTCAGTGGGCATTGCAGCTGGCCCAATGTAAATCCAGAGTAAATTGATTTGCGTGATATTACACCAGATGTACATCACTGTCACCAAATCAGAACTGGGCTCCATATGTACAAACCAGGCTCAGACCAGAAACTTCTCATCTGCAAGAAGGGTTGGGGCACAAGGATACTTAAATTGAAGCTGGGAATTAGCATGGGAGGAAGAGGAAAGGGCTGAAATATGGAGGGAGGAGGATGGAGGAGGAGATCTTAGTGTGTTTAAGTTTTAAATCAATGAAAAAAACTCCACTAAACAAGTAACTAGCAAGCCATGTGCCTGTCTTCATCCATGTTCCTTTGGCCCCAATCCAGCAAAGCACTTAGGCATGTGCTTAACTTTAAACACATGGGAATTCCCACTGATGATGCACTGACTACTGATTGAAAATTACATAGCACTGCCCATCAATAGATTTCAAAGGACTGTACAAAGGAAGTCAGTGTTATTAGCCCTATTTTACAGATGGAGAAACTGAGGCACAAAGAGACCCATGACTTGGCCACATTCACCCAACAGGCCCGTGGCAGACCCAGGCCTACAACACCAGACTTCTGAGTCCTACCCCACTATGTTACCAATTACCTGCCGTCAACAGGATAATACATGTGCTTAAAGTTACATACATACCTAAGTGCTTTGTTGGACCAGGACATTTATGTGTATGTTTTATCCCTTTTCCTCCCAGCCGTCATCTGTCTGTCATTTTAGAGTGTATACTCCTCCGGGCAGGGGTTTTGCCATCCTCTATGTTTAGAAAGTTGATAGCACGTTTGGAGTGTTACAGCAATATAAAGAATAACTGCTATTATCTACAACGGGAATAGCACCTGGTCTGGTTGCTAGGCGTCTGTGCCTAGCAAAAAAGAAGAGGCATTAACCTGCTGCAGAAATACGTGTGTGTGTCAGTGTTCTGAGGGCTCTGCTGTACCGGTCCCAGGGAATGGGACAGGCTTAGCGGAAGAGAGTAAAAGGATGGTCTGGTGATTGGGGTACTAGCCAAGAGATCCAGCTTCGGTTCTCTGCTCTGCCACAGACTTCCTCAGCAACTGTGGGCAAGTCACTTTAGTCTCTCTGTGCCTCAGTTCCCCATCTGTAAAATAGGGACATGGCTCTGCCTGGCCTCACAGGGGAGTTGTGAGGATAAATAGATCATGAGGTGATCAGATATGAGAGTGATTCAGGCAGGCTATAAAAATACCATAAAGAGCAGACTGCAGTGTTGAATAGAAAGGATATTTTATATATAGTTATACAAGCGCTTTCTGTATAAATAAAATACCTAATTCTACAGTCCCCACTACATTTGTAGTCACTCCTTCAATTTCTGGGCTCAGATTCTGTGCTCTGCCTCCAGGAGGTGTAGCACAGAGGGACAGTCCAGGGGAAATATAACTTGAAGACACCTTTGTGACATCCCAATACTGGGGCTGCTCTGGGAGCTGAAACAGTGCCTGGCGTAGCTTGAGCAGCCTGCAAGGCTGCTCTAAGTTATGTCAGCCTCCTCAGGGCTGCTTCTGGGCTGCAGCACAGTCCAGAATAGCTGTAGCAGCATGTACTACAGCCATGCCTCATTCGGCTCCTGACACATCCCCAACATGCCATCTACACAAGAGGTTGTGAGGTAGGGGCAGTGTAAGACTACCTATGGCAGCCCATCGTGGTGCCTTTACTGGGGGATCTTAACCCTTATGAGCTATTTGTGTCATCAGATGATGCTGCAAGGGTGCAGGTGTGTAGGAAGGATGGTCTAGTGTAGCAGTTCTCAACCAGAGGTCTGGGCCTCTCTGGGGGGCCACAGGCAGGTTTCAGGGGGTCCACCAAGCAGGGCTGGCATTGGACTCACTGGGGCCCAGGGCAGAAAGCCAAAGCTAAAGCCCGGGGCCCCGAGCCCTGCCACCTGGGGCTGAAGCCGAAGCCTGAGCAATTTAGCTTTGGGGGGCCCCCTGTGGCATGGGGCCCCAGGCAATTGTCCTGCATACTACCCCCTAATGCCGGCCCTGGCTTTTATATGCAGACAAACAGTTGTTGTGGCACAGGTGGGCTGTGGAGTTTTTATAGCATGTTGGGGGGAGGGGGCTCAGAAAGAAAAAGGCTGAGAACCCCTGGTCTACTCGATAGGGGTCAAACTGGGGTTTGAGAAACTTGGTTTTATTTCTTGACTCAGACGTAGATATCCTGTGTGATCTTGGACAAATGACTGAATCTACCCTGTGTCTGAGTGCTTCATCTATCAACTGGGGATGTTCCAGCAATGAGTGCCAGATAAGTACCTAGACAGGTAAATGGGGTGGGGGAAGGGAAAACCCCCTCCCTTTGAGAGTTTCCCTGAATGAAAACTGAGTACAGACTTCAGGAGTTTGATATTCTGCTCCTAGGTCCGGTAGGCACAATACATCAGGACTGGATATCTGCCTAAACTGATAACAGCTATCACATCCAAAATAAAGTTTACTTTTAAGTACTGGTGGTCATATCAGATCCTATCACTGTGTCAACACTGGGTTGCCAGCTGTCACTAAATGTATTAGATGCCAGTGAAAAAGAGAACCCATCAAAATTGGTTGTCAGTAAAAGTCAGTGGGAAAAAATGTATATGTCAGTAAAGATGATAAGATAATTTGGAGGTGGAGGGAGGCATTTCGCCCTTACTCTGGTTTAAATTCCAGGACTAGATGAATATTTTTAAAATGTAATCTGGATTTACAAGCTTTTTTGATGGTTCAAACAGTGGAATGTGCACAAACTGGCATATACTGTTTCATCATAAAGAGAGGTGAAAATCCAAAATTGCTTTCAGATTGTAATTTTCTAGGCTGTAT
Organism: Terrapene triunguis; assembly: GCF_002925995.2. NCBI lineage: Eukaryota > Metazoa > Chordata > Testudines > Emydidae > Terrapene > Terrapene triunguis. The sequence goes on along the minus strand of NW_020664409.1, from coordinate 101,625,781 downwards.
AAGTACCATTTAATGTAGGATCTGTATTTATTGTCATTTTATTATGTCTGAAATTTTGTCAGGAAAAAAAGTTGGAGTGCAAATAAAAAACAACAAGCCAAAAGTGAATTTGGTCAGGAAATGGGCTTTGTTGTTGTGTTTGGAATTGCTGGGACTGAGTCTTTTCTTCTACTTCCTGTAAATCAGAAGTAACTCAGATCAATTCAGTGGAGATGCAGTAATCTATCATTGGTGTAAGTCTTCAAAGCCATCTTTGGTGTACTACGTGATGTGCTGACACATTTATTAAAAGATCTAAGCAAGTTAAAGCTATGTCCCCATACTAAACATTAATAATACTTTGCATATATAATGCCTTTCCTCTAAGGAGTTTAAGGCACTTTAGACAACTGGATAAGCACTGTGTGATAATCCCCATTTTATAGATAGGGAAACTGAGTTATGGAAAGGTTAAAGAGAGATTTTTAAGAGCATCAAAGTGATTTGTCTACAGCAGTAGAGTTGTTAATAGAACCCAGGGCTCCTGACCCCCAGTTGCCTGCTTCCTAAATAATGAGGGGTTAGTACATTCTTTGAGAACCAGAATTTAATGGATAAGGGGAGATAAATCTATTCATCAACCTTTCTCACTAATTGTTCATCTCTTTCCTTTCTTTTATGGCTGTCTAGATTAGAGAGGGGCATTCACAGAGCTATCTGTTTTTTACAAAATATCTTTAAGGCTGAGATGTTCAAAGTTCCACAAAAATCCCATGCTTTGCGAGAAGCTCGGAGTGAGCGACAGGGGATGGATCACTTGATGATTACCTGTTCTGTTCATTCCCTCTGGAGCACCTGGCATTGGCCACTGTCAGAAGACAGGCTACTGGACTAGATGGACCTTTGGTCTGACTCAGTATGGCCGTTCTTATGTTCTTATGTAGTGTTTAACTGCTGGGCAGGTGTGGATGAACCAGGGCTGGCTGCAGGGTTTTGACCGCCCCCAAGCAGCCAAAAACAAACAAACAAAAAGCCGCGATCGCGATCACGATCTGCGGCGGCAATTCGGCGGGAGGTCCTTCGCTCCGAGCAGGAGTGAGGGACCGTCCGCCGAATTGCCACCGAATAGCTGGACGTGCCGCCCCTCTCCGGAGCGGCCGCCCCTCTCCAGAGCAGCCGCCCCAAGCACCTGCTTGCCAGGCTGGTGCCTGGAGTCGGCCCTGGGATGAACACATCATGAGCACAGTATTATCACCATGTGCATGAGTCATTGCTCCAGGATAAAAATTAGTTTTGACTAGGTACAGTCCTAGCCCTTTACAATCCTGACCATCTTGCAGGGGATTCCTTGCCCTGCAGAGTGAATTCCATTAAGGGATATTGAGCTCCTGTAAAATACAGGCATCCCCTTCCTGCAAGTCAGGTGGGATGTCAAAGGGTCAGGATTGTAGGTAGGAAGACAAATATGAGTCAGACATGGAGTAAATCTGACGGTTGAGAACTGTACCTACATTGCACATGATAAGTCCCCTGGCTAAATACAGTGGCACATAAAGGAGAACGCTGACCAGTCACCCAATATACACACAGGCAAATGAAAACCTTTGGCTCACTGGCTAATTTCTAAATTCCTTCCCTGGCACAGACCCTGCTGAAGGGCATCCACCATAGGAAGGCTGGGACTCTGCAAGGTGACTGAAATCTCCCCACCACAGAGGCAACCAGCCTGGTTTGAAAACTGGGCACTGCTGGCTGGGGACCTGAGCATCTGGGGGGATGCTCTGTTTCGCCTATTTTGAAGTAGCACCTAGATACCCCAACTGAGATCAGGGCCCCCGTTATTAGGCACTAACAAACACACAGTGTGAGACAGTCCCTTCCTCATGCAATCTAAGAGATGAAGTGGCTTACCTCACGTCACGGGCATAGCTGGGAATGACACCTGGGTCTCTGGGTCCAAGTCACACTGATTCAGCCTCAATGCATGGAGACATGACATGAGTCCCAGGGGGAGCGAATCCACCTGTGTCTCCATTGGCACCTCCCTTTGCCACTTGGGGTGAAAAGCGCCCAAGTTCAGGGGGGGAAAAGTCCAGGAATGTTTCATAAATCCACATCGTTCAATGCTGTGACGTGTCCTGTTGAGAGGGAGACTGCAACTTGGATTGATGTCATATAAACCATCTGTTTTCATATGCCCTGTGTAGTTCTGGGGCATTTTGATCCATTTTTAATACCCATCTCATGTTTCCTTACTTCTAAATTGCAGGAACTTTGCTTAGCAAGTTCTCCTTAATTGGTTTGGCTAGGCCAAGAAATACTTGTCTCTTCTCCTTTCAGTCTGAGTCCCATTTGACTGCGTAAGCACAGGTTTCTTGTGTGTTGTGTTAGTTTTCAAAAAATGCTGTCTCTCTCATTTACTGATCCTGAAGTCACCTAGGAGGATGAATATACAGCTAATCTCAGGTGAGGTATTTTTGATGTCCTTTTGTATAAATGCATTAAAAAAATCATTTCAAATTTAATCTACTTTCTTGTCAGTTGCAACTTCCTTTTCAATTCCCTACTTTAATGCCCTAATTTCCTTCTTGAGTGATTGAGTCCTTTTGTTATTGTTGGTCCCTTTGTTATATGAGGAAGTTCTGCAGTCAAATAAGAAGTGTTACAAAGTCATATAAGTTGGTGGAATTCAGTCCGGGGACATCTTGTGATTATCCTATTAAGTCAACAGCTCACAGCATTGAAATCTAAAAAGGTGAAACATTGGAAAGTTGATCACCCAGGAAACTCTCACTGCCAGAAACACACAACGAAGGCAACTGTATGAGCAATTGCACACAAAACTGTCTCTGATTTGTAAATCCCCATGAGGTGCTGAGTGCCTTCAAACCCCACTGAGTACAGCAACTTGAAGGACTGGGCCCGTTAATGTAATTTGCTTGGAACCAGTTTTTATCTCCTAGAACTGGAAGGGACCTTGAAAGGTCATTAAGTCAAGTCCAGTCCAGTCCCCTGCCTTCACTAGCAGGACCAAGTACTGATTTTGCCCTAGATCCCTAAGTGGCCCCCCTCAAGGATTGAGCTCACAACCCTGGGTTTAGCAGGCTAATGCTCAAACCACTGAGCTATCCCTCCCCCAATGAAGAATGTGCCAGTGGAACTCATTGCCACAATATATTATTGAGGCCAAGAGATTAGCAGGATTCAAAAAAGGATTAGAGATGTATGAGAACAACATGATTATGTAGAGTTATAACAGTATAGGTTTTTTTTTTTCCAAACATGAGTTTTAGAAGGGATGTAAACTATAGCGCTGGTTGGAAAAAGAAGTTTCCATCCTGCAAAAAAAATTCAAGATTTTAACATCTTTTTCATCCCAAATTGGGATGAAAAAAAATCCTTTTTTTGTTTTGCTTTTGTGAAACAACGGTCTGCAAAAATAATGTTAGGTTAATTGAAATGCTTTGTTTAGCTTTCTAGCCTTTTCCTTTTAATTTTTTTTAAATATAAAATTAAGTAAATGTCAAAATAAAGTCATTTTGAAATGAAAAATTAAAACTTCTTGTTCTGAAAATGTCAGAAGTGATTTAATCAAAATGGCATTTTCTGATGGAAAACTGTTTCAACAAAAGTTTTCTGACCAGAAATAATGTAAATTTATTTACATACCAAAGAAACCCACCACAGTAGCACTGAACTTCAAAAAATGTAGAAACTAGTTAAATGAATATTAAAAAGAACAGTCATAAAAATGAAATGTCTGCAACCTGCATGGAAACTATTTAAAAACACGATAACGGAGACGTAAACAAAATGTATACCCCAAAACAAAACAGAAAATATGCCACCATGGTTAAACAGGAGAGTAAAAGAGGAAATTAGAGCCAAAAGGCATCCTTTAATTTTTGAAGTCAAATCCTACTGAGGAAAATAGAAAGGAGCATAAACTCTGGCAAGCCAAGTGTAAAAGTATAATTAGGCAGGCCAAAAAAGAATTTCAAGAGCAACTAGCAAAAGACCCAAAAACTAACAGCAAAAAAAAAAAAAAATCAGAAGCAGGAAAACTGCCAAACAATCAGTGGGGCCACTGGATGATCAAAGTGCTAAAGAAGCATTCAAGAAAGACAAGCAGAGAAGCTAAATGAATTCTTTCCATCGGTCTTCACTACAGAGGATGTGAAGAAAGTTTGAACATCTGAGCCATTCTTTTTAGGTGAAAATCTGAGGAACTGTCCTAAATAGAGGTGTCAGTAAAGAAGGTTGTGGAACAAATTGATAAACTGAACAGTAATAAATCACCAGGACCAGATGGTATTCACCAAAGTTCTAGAAGAACTCAAATAAGAAATTGGAGAACTACTCATTATGATATGTAACTGATCACTTAAATCAGTTTCTGTAACAGATGACTGGAGAATAGCTAATATTATGCCTTTAAAAAAAAAAAGGCTCCAGAGGAGATTCTGGCATAACTTCAGTACCAGGCAAATTGGTTGAAACTATTAACTAAAGAACAGAATGCTCAGACACACAGATAAACATGATTTGTTGGGGAAGAGTCAACACAACTTTTGTAAAGGAAAGTCATGCTTCACCAATCTATTAGAATTCTTTGAGGGGGGTCAACAAACATGTGGACAAAGGTGATTCAGTGGTTACCATGTACTTGGACTTTCAGAAAGCTTTTGGCAAGGTTCCACACTAAAGAAAAAGTAAGTGGCCAGGGGATAAGAGGTGGAATTATCTGGAAAAGGGTAAATATTGAGATGGCAAAGTTTGCAGATGATACTGAATTACTCGAGATAGTTAAATCCAAAGCAGACTGTGAAGAGTTACAAAGGGATCTCACAAAACTGGATGAGTGGGCAACAAAATAGCAAATACAATTCAATGTTGACAAGTGCAAAGTAATTCACATTGGGAAAAATAACCCCAACTATATATATATATGTATATATATATATAAAGAGGGGGTCTAAATTAGCTGTTACCACTCAAGAAAACAATCTTGGAGTCATTGTGGATAGTTCTCTGAAAACATCTGCTAATTGTGCAGTAGCAGTCAAAAAAGTGAACAGAATGTTAAGAATAATTAGGAAAGGGATAAATAATACAACAGAAAATATCATAATGCCACTATACAAATCCATGGTATGCCCACACCTTGAAGGCTGCATGCAGTTCTTGTCACCCTATCGCAAAAAAAAAAAAGATATATTAGAATTGGAAAAGGTACATAGAAGGGTAACAGAAATTATTAGGGGGTATGGAACAACTTCCACTCAAGGAGAGATTAAAAAGATGGACTATTCATCTTAGAAAAGAAATGATTAAGGGTGGATATGACAGAGATCTATACAATCATGAATGATGTGGAGAAAGTGAATAAGGAAGTGTTATTTATGCCTTCACATAACACAAGGACCAGGGGTCACACTATGAAATTAATAGGCAGAACATTTAAAACAAACATAAGGAAGTACTTCTTCACACAACGCACAGTCAACCTGTGGAACTAGTTTGCGGGGGATGTTGTGAAGACCAAAAGTATAACTAGATTAAAAAAAATTAGCTAAATTCATGGTGGATAGGTCCATCAATGGCTATTAGCCAAGATGGTCAGGGATGCAACCCCATGCTCTGGGTGTCCCTAGCATCTGTTTGCCAGAATCTGGGCATGGACAACAGGGGATGGATCACTTGCTACATGCCCTGTTCTGTTCATTCCTTCTGAAGCATCGGGCACTTGCCACTGCTGGAAGACAGAATACTAGGCTAGATGGACCATTGGCCTGACCACTATTGTCGTTCTTATGTTCTTCAATGTATGTATGTCATTCATCATGCCATAAACCAACCTTTGAATAATGGAAATTTGGAGGAAACTTTATCTGGAGATAAGTTATCCCATAACTGCCTACTGCAGAGTTCTTGCACATCCTCTGAAGAGTCTGGCACTCTTGAGGACAGGATACCAGGCTAGATAGACCTTGGTCTGATTTAGTATGGAAATTGCTGTGTGTTTTCTTCTGAGGTTGCTAACTATAGTTAAGGTTGCCTAGTTCTTTCATTATTGATTCCAGCCACTCACAATTCTCTGAATCTTTCACTTATGATTAAAATTTCTGAGGTTTGCGCTGTCTCTACCAGAAAGTGAAATGTTGGGGGTTGCCAAACAAGTTCAGCTATTTTTATGTACAAAGTATAAGTGCAGAATATATAGAGACATTGCATCTGTTTTATCCATCCTCTCTTCTAGCATTATTTATTGTGGCTTCATGTGAGGTAGCTGCCATTATTTACGGTTGTATAAACTTTTTGTCTTCATCTGCCCACACAGGCCTTTTTTACTAAGCTGCTCTGTGTGAAGTCTTACATTTTTGCCCTGTTTGTATTCCATTCTCTTTTTAAGATCAAAGCCAATTTGATCATATTTGTGTAGCTTTGGCTCAATTCCTTTTAAAATTTGTTTATCTCCATCTTATGGTGATAGGCTTACATCAAATTTTAGCATGGACCATTCCCAGCCAAGTTCCAGCATTTGTTGTTCAGAGCCCACTTATTTATGACATTCTTGTTGACTTCATGGCATAGATGCAAATGGTGCCACTTCATCCAGAGGATGGCTGAAAATTGCCTGGAAAAAAATCACTGCTGGGAAAAAAGGAGTAACTACATGGAAAATATGTTCATAGGATGTACGAATTGTCCTATTAGATCAGACCAGAGGTTCATTTACTATAGAACACTACCTCCACTGGTGACAATTCCAAAGTCTCCAGTTGCTGATTCAGGAATCTATGTAGTGGACAACAATGGGATAATCTTCCCATAGGCGAAGTTTCTTTCTAACCTCCTTCAGTTAATGGTTGGTTTATGACTAGAAGCTTTTTTGGTTTATACCTTTTATTCTTCTAGGATAGATAGATTTAAAAAATAAACAAATGAAGAAAAAAACAATCTGTTGAAAGGGTGAAAACATTAAGGTTGCAAAGTCAAGCACTCAGAAGTTGGGAGATGGCAGAATTAAGGTTGCATTTGTAATCTTGTGTGTCTGCATTACGGTTGAAGCTCCTTTCTCGAGGTGTGGCACTAGCCTCCTGCCTAGTGCTTGCTACTTAGAGTAGCATCTCCCCTCCCCTCCCCTCATCTAGGTTGGGTCCTGGGTTATTTTTTGTGAGGCCTGGTTCCTCCACCCAAGGTGATTCCTCATGGTGTCTGAGACACAAGGGTGTTGTCCCTTGGGAAAATGAATAATACTGCCACTGCTGGCAAGTAGTATAAAACCCAGTACAGAAGAAACAATAAAGTACATCAACATAAACTCTAGCAAATAAATGGCACACCCCAAACTAGCAATATAACAAAGAGGGACTTTATTGGGAACAGGAAAATAGGATCTGGGGAAGGAAGCACATCAACAAATCAATCAATTCCCCACCTGCCAACATGCACAACTCTTCCCCACCCCCTGCCCTCTCCCTGACACATTTCCAGGCAGATGGGATGCTGAGGATGAGCCCTGTGATGAGTGTTTCAGTGCTGTGAATGTTGGCTGGCTGAAACAAAAACAAAGTTCCTCTTACAACATCTGTGCTCCTGAATGGGACAGGGCCCTCTCCTGGCTAGCTGGTCCGGAGTCCTGTGGGCATCTCAGCTGGCTCTCAGTAGCTGTGTCTCAGTCGGGTCTCTTCCACTCTGGACACTGCTCTCTGCTTGGCTGGGACTGCCTAATCCATGCTCTAGATCCCACAGCAGTTCACAAACTCCCTCTATGGGAGTTAATCAGAAACCCCCTGAGGTATTCTGCTTCTCTCTCAGCTCCCAAACTCACACAGCTGAAATTGAAACTAGTCTCATTTTCCCAGAATCAAGCCATTTTCTCAGAGTCAGGCTGTCCCCTCCCACTGAGGGGCTGGGCAGCCTGGCCTCATCATTAGAGCCCTGCCCGGATACAAAATATATATCCACAACCAATCCATGAGCCGCAAACATGGTCCGCGGATATAAAGCAGATATCCACAGATTTGCAGGGCTTTAGATATAAAATTTGGATCCGCATCCATCCACAATCCACAAACCTCGACCGTGGTTATAAAGCAGATATCCACAGATTTCTAGGGCTTTACTCATCATTGGCCTAGCAAACTGTTTGTCCATCTCACCTCATGCTGAAGCCTCCCTGATGGCCTCAGCGGGAGTTTCTGGACCATTCTGCCCCCACCTTTGACTCCAAGCATGCTGGGAAATGGTGTCAGAGGGCTCTGGTAGCCATTACTATTGTAGTTAATAGGGTAGGACTCTCAGAAGCTTAGTCCAGAATTCCAGAAGATGGCAAACTCCAAGTTGGGGTTATGCAGTTTTTAACTACATGATCACATACTACTTTTTGACAGGATCCTTGCCTCATTCAGTGCACAGGGTAGACTGTTATCTGCAGATGAGTCAGAGTTGTTTAATGAAGGAGGCTGTTGTTGGTAGGACTCCTAACCTCATCTGGAAGGGGTGTACTGAGTAATAGGGGCAGGGGAGAAAGAGAAAGCTGTGTTAAAGCGGAATAACTTCCCAAATGGATGGAATGTGTGATAGACAGTTGCGCTGCTCTGTTGATATAATCAATAAGAAAGCATATGAAGTCGTTCTGAAAATTTTACATTAGAGGGCAAGTTTGATGAAGCTGGGATTTGTACTGCTTTTTGGTCTGTGCTGGAGATGGATGTGAAAGCTGCATGGAGTGTTGGACTGCATTCGTGGCAGTGTCGTGGTCAAAATGAAGGTGGAAAGGAATGCACAAGTCTTTCATCTTAACTTATTACCATGCTTCTAAGGTCTTTAGGTGGATGGGATGTGTCCTGCTGCAACCTTCACTGCCACTAAATGTAGCTTTTGTTTCCAATATACATAAAATATGGAGCGAATCTGTGCTCACACAGGTGAACAGTTGTGAGTATGGGCTAAAGGCATCTCAGACAAAAAGCTTGGTTAGTGTTATTGCTGAAGATATTTAATGTTGTCTTCAAGAATGAGTGACTGCTGCTGCTTCTACAGAGGCCTGTTATTCTCACAGTGTTGCCTCGTGGGGAACACACCACAAAGAAGGGTTCTTGCCTGCAATGGGAAAAAATAATCAGCCCAAGAAAACCAGGCTACTCTTCTATTGAAATTACAGTAGTCAAGATGCAGCCAGGATGTTCAAATAATGAGAAGGATGATTTGGACGTAGACCTTGCTACACTGCTTCACTTTTGGATGTAGACCTTGCCACACCTATTTTTGTTGCACTGGCATTAGATGGTTTTGATGCAATCAGTGTGGCTACACCTTGGGACCATTCAGATGCCAAAGTTACTCAATGGCATCCTGCTTATTAAGCAGAAAATTATGTTGGGAGCTCTTAAAAATGGTGCTCCATGAGCTGCACAGGTTACTTGTAAGCCTCTGCAGGGAATCCAAGTTGTTGGTATTGGCCTTAAAAATAAATGTGTTACTTGAGAGACCGTCTGTCTTGCTCGACCCTGTTCTGCAGCCGCGCTCAGCAGTGGCACTAAGTGGAAGTTCCCCTGATATAAACGACAAGGATTGGCTAGCTGGGCATCTCTGTGCGGGCTGCTTGACTCTGGAGCAGTTTCCCTGCTTTGTCTACCAGATTTACTCACCTCTAGGACATACTGGACAATTACTGGACAGGGCACCCTCTCACAAATAATCTACAAAAGAAGATATCAGTGGCTGGGACACATGCTGAGAATGGAAAAAGAATGCTTACCAAATACCGCCCTTGAATGGAAGCCAGAAAACACAAGAAGAAAGAGAGGAAGACCGCGAATAATATGGAAACGAACAGTTCTGAACGACATCAAGCACCTCAACATGAAATGGGAAGATTTGAAGGGAAGGGCAGTTGACAGGCAAGGATGGCAAATGTGGGTAGCCCAATGAGCAGCAAAGCACGGAATGGACTAAGGTCTAAGGACATACTACATTGGTCCACGGCGTTTGAGGAGGGGCAAGATGATGTTAAGTTCGAGTTACATATTAGCATGTAGGAAGGACGTTTTTGGGACCAGAGTCACTTCCATTGTCAGACAGAGACAAACACCTACAAGATCTTTATCAAGCATTTTTAAAACTACAATACCCACCTGGGGAAGTGAGGAAACAGATTGACAGAGCGAGACGGGTACCCAGAAATCACCTACTACAGGACAAGCCCAACAAGGAAAATAACAGAACACCACTGACCATCACGTACAGCCACCAGCTAAAACCTTTCCAGCGCATTATAATTATCAACGATGTACAACCTATCCTGGAAAATGATCCCTCACTCTCACAGACCTTGGGAGGCAGGCCAGTCCTCGCTTACAGACAACCCCCCAACCTGAAACAAATACTCACCAGCAACTACACACCACACCACAGAAACACCAACCCAGGATCCAATCCCTGTAGCAAACCTCGTTGCCTACTCTGTCCCCATATCTACTCTAGCGACACCATCAGAGAACCCTACCACACCATCAAGGGCTCATTCACCTGCACGTCTACTAATGTGATATATGTCATCATGTGCCAGCAATGCCCCTCTGCCATGTACATTGGCCAAACCGGACAGTCCCTACGTAAAATGGACACAAATCGGACGTCGGGAATGGTAACGTACAAAAGCCAGTAGGTGAACACTTCATTCTCCCTGGACATTCTATAACAGATTTAAAAGTAACTGTTTCTGAAGTGTTCACAAAGAACACTTCAGAAACAGACTTCAAAGAGAAACAGCAGAACTAAAATTCATTTGCAAATTTAACACCATTAATTTGGGCTCGAATAGGGACTGGGAGTGGCTGGCTCATTACAAAAGCAACTTTGCCTCTCCTGGAATTGACACCTTCTTATCTATTATTGGGAGTGGACCACATCCACCCTGATCGAATTGGCCCTATCAACATTGGTTCTCCACTTGTGAGGTAACTCCCTTCTCTTCATGTGTCATTATATAATGCCTGCATCTGTAACTTTCACTCCATGCATCGGAAGAAGTGAGGTTTTTTACCCAAGAAAGCTTATGCCCAAATAAATGTGTTAGTCTTTAAGGTGCCACCGGACTCCTTGTTGTTTTTGTGGATACAGACTAACACGGCTACCCCCTGATACTTGTGACTGTGGGGCACTAGCAGAACATTTATATGGTTTGATGTGGGGGGGGGTAGGGGGTTATTGTTATGAATTGTCAGCGTGATCAGAGCCACCCAAAGCTTGGAGTGAGCACAGCTCACCTCAATTTTTATAAATATAAATGACTGTCCCACTCGAAGCCTGGCTTAGTCCCTTACTGACTGCCCCTTCGTTCAATTGCTGGCAGGGGTGAAACATTCTTAGGGATGTCAGTCACTTCTTGAATTATGCAGTAGTTGTTGTATTTGTCCAGGCACAGAAACAACAGATCATGCTATTGACACTTACAGGAAATGCCTTCCAGAGTACAAGCACATTACCTTCCCTTAATGTCCACCTCACCAGGATGCCTTTTTTTCTTGTAATTTTTCTTTTTTGTGTGTGGGTGTCAGCTTGGTGCTGGTGAACAGTGCCCGCTTCATTGCCTTGGAGACTGAAGTCCTTTGCCCCATGAGCAGGTGAAGTAGGGTAGTGGCACTGCGAGGACCATGCTCAGGAGATAGAAGACAGTTTGTTTTAGGGGTAGGACTTTACAGGAATCTGGCCAGAGGCCCAAGTCCTGAACTCCCAAAACGGTCAGAAGAAAGCCAGAGAGATGTGCTCCAGGATGGTAAGCCTGCTACACACTCCTTTCCACAATTCAATCACTTCACCTCAAAGAATTTGATTCCATGATACATTAGAACCCATATCACCAGCTCAACTAATTGGATGAGGGAAATGGAACTGCTACAGTAGAAATGTAACTGTAAAAAAAGAACTCAATGAAAAATTTTGACTCATCAAGTTTAAGTCCATTTCAATTAAGCTGCAATAAGTTCAGCTTCTCTTAGTTCATTTCCACTTGCATCTGCATGGCTGAGCGGTATCAGGAGATTATTCATAGCAGGGTGCTCTCTGAATGTTTTGGTTCTCCATATAGATAAGGAATCTTTGCTAACTGCAGTGCTGCATATCAGTTTATTGTCTCTGCTGTCCTCACAAATTTTTGAATTCCCTGTCTTCAACCTCTGACTTTTCAAAAGATGCTGAAAGGTGTATGATTAATTCAGCACCAATAATTATTAATGTAAGTGGAGGAGCTGACACATGCTCCTCTATTTCCCTCCAGGGATGTGTTGATTCATGAGCCACAAATCACAACTATTATAGGAAAGCCAACTCGGGGGAGGGAGGGGTGTTGTGTGTCAACTGCTCTCTCTTAGGCTCTAGGTACATGCACAGATAGCTGGGATTTAAAGGCCTGAAAATCAATGGCCACTGAATAAAGTAAAAATAACATGTGAAATGAGTGCAGAGAAATTGTACTGTGGCAATCAGTGTTAGGATGTAGGGGGCTGATCACATTAGGAGGCTGCCGTTTAGACAGACAGCAGGTGCTTCAATGGTGAAGGATTGTAGAAACTACTACATTGTGGCAGCAGCAGCCAGTGCTGCCCTTGCTGTTGTGTAAGAGACAGAGACAAGAAAGAGGAACAAGTGTGGAGAGGGAATGCTGTGTTATTTGCAGAAGAGGTTCCTTAGCAACCATTTTGCAGCAGATGGGTACCACAGAGGATGTGAAAGTAACACCATGTCGCTCTAAGTGGGGAGGGGGCAGTTAGAACATCTCCATGGGCAGGAGAGCAGAAGTCTATCAAATAGTCCTTCTCAAAATAGAATAGACATTTATAGGGATAAGAAGATCATCCACATGGGTGCCAGGGGATTGGAATTCATGAGGGACATAAAGCCTTATGCTTGAGGGCATAAACCAACCACTAACTCTGTCAGGTGAGGAAGAAGTTTCTCAGTTAGAGTAGTTGCTATGTAATTGTGTGTTATGGAGTCTCTTGCACCTTCTTCAGTAGCATCTGGTAAAGGCCTTTGTCCAAGACGGGGCTCTTGACTAGACCGGCCACTGACCCAGTTAAATATGCATGTATCACCTTACACGGTACTATCCCTGATGGCCTTCTGCCTTCCCTGTTAATATCTTCTTGGCTGTCAATGAAACTCCATATCTCATTCCAAGAATTAAATCCCGGAAGGGGCCTGAGTAATCAGGAGTTGTGGGAGTATCTCAACGATTGTGGAGCATCCTTGTGGTCCAGCTCTCATCTGCAAAAGCAGACAGAAGCTTGCTAATGTATTCTTGTGAATCCAACTTACCCACACAGGTGGGTTCTTACCCCCTGTGTCTCCATTCCCTTCTGTTAATATAAACTCTGAGAGACATTTTAATCATTAATGTCGGTGAAATAGATTATTAGAAAAAGGAAAACTATAGATGAACCTGAATTTGCTCCCATGCAAGTCAATAGGTTTTTTTTCTCCCATTGATTTCAGTAAGTGTATTATGAATAGTAATGGTGTTTAACATTTATATTGCAGTAGCACCTAGATGCTTCAACCAGACCCCACTGACCTGGCTACTATACAAACATAAGAAATGACATCTCCTGCCTCGAATATCTTATAACCTAAAAGGTGAGACATGACAGGTGGATGAAACATAGCCTCTGTGTAGACAGAGAAATTGCACTGGTTTAACTTAAACCAATTTAGTTAAGCGAGTGCGAACCCCTGTAAGGACACACACACTCTGGTGTAAGAATGATTTCTTTTGATTTAGCTTGAACCTGTTTCTAACCGATGTAAGCTAGCTTGAAACAAACCCTGGTTTAAACTGAAATAAGAGTGCCCCCCCCCCGGGATGTGCACTAGTTTAACTAACTCGGTATATAAACATGTCTTAGCTTGAACCAGTGCCTCTTCTGCATGTAGACATGCCTAAGGCAGGAGGCAGGTCCTGGAAGGACGGAGGAACAAAAACAGCAGGATGTTTTTAGCACTGACCAGCTGCGTGTGCCATTTTTAGCAAATCGGTAGCAGCAAACACAACTCACCACCTGCCTAGCCATTATCAGATGGCAATTTTCTAAATGCATTATGGGCAGAGATGTAGAGGGGAGCAGGCAATACATATATACAATATCCTTCTTTAGCTACTGCTGTTGCCAGGAATCTATTTTTTTGTTTTTTTGTATTTAGTGCTTCAATGTCAATTTCTCCCACCTCCCAGGAATAAGCTGCTACTGACATTTCCAAGGGGAAATTATATTTTTGGTGTTATTTGTGGTGTTTTTTCCCCTCTGTCTCAGTCAATTCATTTAGCTGGTAGGAAGACCGAGCCCACATTTCAGATAATATGCTTTTTTTTTTTTTTTAATGTCAGGCATTAGCAGGAATGACGTTTCAGCACTGATCTGGAGAAAAAAGCCACTGGAAAGTGTCTTTATGGTGCGAGAAATCCAGTGTAGCATGAATAGAAGCATTTCCACCACATTTCCGTTCTGATTACACACCTCCTCAGAAATCGAGATAGCTTGTTTAACTCATCAATCTACTGGGTGCAGTGCCACGGATATTGCAAGGAAGCTGTGCAAGACCTTCTGTGCTGTATCACATTGTACGGCTTGGCATACTTATCTGTTGTGGGGGGAAGTTTGAATGTCACGTTTCTGTATGGCTCATACTGTAACTCCTCCAAAGCTGACTTTCAACCTTCAGTGCACCGGATTCAAACATAGTGATTTTCAAAAGGATTTTTTCCCCTTCCTCCAGTAGTAAATCTTGCCTTTCAGAAAATAAAGGTTCTCTGTCTTATTAATAATTTTTGGGATAGAGTCCAGCGCTGCCTGCTACACTGGCAATATCCCACCATAAAGTGGGAAAAGTGGTGGGAGGGCTGAATTTCTCGGTTTGGCTCTTGCTATTTCTTAGTAATGCTATGGTTTTCAGTTAAGGCCCTTTAACAGTAAAGGGAAAATGTAGCTATAATAGTACTGGCAGTCATCAGACAGCACTATGAAAAGATGGCTTTACACATTCCCTTTCATTGCCTAGTGAAGCAGCTAGAGCTTGGAGAAAGACTTGTTCTTAGTGGTGGTGAAGTTATTTTTGTCACCACCAAAGTTGGAGATGTTTTTTTGCTGTGAGTCTTTTCTTGACTAGACGCCTTAAGTGCAGAGCTGCTGCTTACAGGTTATGCTCACTCAAGCCAACACAACCACAACGTGATATCAAAGTCATCCCTATTGTTAGTTTTCAGGACGGGCTTTGGAATTGTGATACACGTTTTAAATGCTCAGACACTTAAAAATATTGTGGGGGGGGGGGGGGGGAGGGATGAAGATAGCTTTGTCAGTGTTGGGTTCCATTTTAAATAGAGTTTTTCAAAAACAAGGGGGAAACCTCACAAACTTCCTCTGGAAATTTTCTTGCCCCTTTTATTATGAAACAGTGAAAATGTCAAATTTTAAAAATTCAGTAAATCTCACTCAGCTCTAAGGATGGTCAAAACCAGGGAACATCTTTTGCAAAAACAATAAAAACATCTTGAAATTTTTCCCATTTTTTCCCTTCACATTTCAAAATTTCAGCATGCTGTCAACTCCAGGCAGCAAGAGGAAAAAAGCAGCTGGTCCCAAAGACCCGGTCTGACAATGTCCTCTTTCTTGCAGGACCCATTTGACGGCCACCATAAAGTCAACAGACAGCACCACAGCTCATTCAGTGTGTGGTGTGGTCTTCAAGGAGATACTGCATTGGAAAGGTGGTTTCCAGGGAACCTGCATCTGCTCTGAATGTCCGAGAGTCTCTGTTCCAGGCAAGACAAATAGTCCTTGCTGACAGCTGTGCTCTAGTCAGGTGTGTAACACCAAGCCTAGAAGTTCTCTAATGGCCTGAAGACCACACTTAAGCAGGTAGTGCTAAGATTGACTCATGGGATTGTAGATGAGATATGATATGCAGTTTTCCTCTTCTGATCATTGGCTCACATCCAGACCAGGTTGGTATCAGACAGTTTTCCAGTGATCTCTCTGCAATGCAAAAGTCAGTATGGTTTCCTTAGGAAATCCCACTTGGAGCAGATCAATAATGCCTGCCTCATTAGAAACTCAGCTGAGAGGTCAAAGATTGAATGGGCTAGAAGAATGAACCATCCTCTCCCTCTAGAGTTGGGCATTCCACATCAAGATCCAGATGAAGAGTGAGACCTGAGGGAAGCTTGGTCTGCTGCTGCCCGTGTTGTGTCTAGCATACGTGCATAACGTATCCCAGTCTCCAGAGCTGTCTGTCAGACTTTCCACCAGGAATAAGGTCACTTTTAAAAATAAACAAAGCTTCTCCTTGGTAGACGAAAGTGACTTTTATTGCATGTCTAAGTAAACGGTATCTAAACAACAGTAAGATTGTGACACAAGCTAACCGAAGATGGCAAATATAGGCTGACACTTTGTCCTTAACTTGAACTGTTCAGCAAGACAGTCTACATTTAAAGCAGAGATTTGGCCTTAACTTGCAATCTCCTGGGCTTTGTCACTTTGTTACGTGCTTAATGCATTTTAAGGCAGTTTCCGAATTGTTTTTTTAGCACCACAGGGGTTAAAGATGAGACAGAACCATTCGTTATTATTGGTATAACAGGTACCCCATCAGGGCTCCATAGAGCTAGGTATTGTACAAACAAATCGAAAAGACCAATCTTTACCCAGACAGTTCACAATATACATGTCCAACAGGACAAATCAGACAAATAGGAGGGGAGTGAGTGGAAGAACGTGCTAACAAAACAAACCAGGCTGAATAGAAAACCTTTACAGATTTTGACAGGAAGTTTTACCCGTACATGGGAGGCAGTGTGTGAGAAATCATAGAGGTGCTTAAAGGATGAACATACAGGCAGATTAGGTCACTTGCTCCATCATTAATGATCTAGGATTGTTCCCTGGTGTATATTGCTTTGTCTAGTCAATTCAGTTTGAAACAGAGGTGGGCCTGAACTAAAATCATGGATCTAAACACCTCAAAAGTATTGGAAAATTCCGCTCCAAATCCAGAATTGATGGCTCAAACCCATCTCTGACTAGTTTTAGATCAGTCAGGTGATGAGTCCTCTAAAAGAGATGCTCTCTGCTGGGAGAGCAGCTGGGAGAGCAATACAGCGGTGCACAGACAATCCAGGAAGTTTTTGGAAAGTGTAGGGGACAATTTCCTGGTGCAAGTGCTGGAGGAACCAACTAGGGGCAGAGCTTTTCTTGACCTGCTGCTCACAAACAGGGAAGAATTAGTAGGGGAAGCAAAAGTGGATGGGAACCTGGGAGGCAGTGACCATGAGATGGTCGAGTTCAGGATCCTGACACAAGGAAGAAAGGAGAGCAGCAGAATACGGACCCTGGACTTCAGAAAAGCAGACTTTGACTCCCTCAGGGAACAGATGGGCAGGATCCCCTGGGAGAATAACATGAAGGGCAAAGGGGTCCAGGAGAGCTGGCTGTATTTTAAAGAATCCTTATTGCGGTTGCAGGAACAAACCATCCCGATGTGTAGAAAGAATAGTAAATATGGCAGGCGACCAGCTTGGCTAAACAGTGAAATCCTTGCTGATCTTAAACGCAAAAAAGAAGCTTACAAGAAGTGGAAGATTGGACAAATGACCAGGGAGGAGTATAAAAATATTGCTCAGGCATGCAGGAGTGAAATCAGGAAGGCCAAATCACACTTGGAGTTGCAGCTAGCAAGAGATGTTAAGAGTAACAAGAAGGGTTTCTTCAAGTATGTTAGCAACAAGAAGAAAGTCAAGGAAAGTGTGGGCCCCTTACTGAATGAGGGAGGCAACCTAGTGACCGAGGATGTGGAAAAAGCTAATGTACTCAATGCTTTTTTTGCCTCTATCTTCACGAACAAGGTCAGCTCCCAGACTGCTGCACTAGGCAGCACAATATGGGGAGAAGGTGACAAGCCCTATGTGGAGAAAGAAGTGGTTCGGGACTATTTAGAAAAACTGGACGTGCACAAGTCCATGGGGCCGGATGCGCTGCATCCGAGGGTGCTAAAGGAGTTGGCGGATGAGATTGCAGAGCCATTAGCCATTATTTTTGAAAACTCATGGCGATCGGGGAAGGTCCCAGATGACTGGAAAAAGGCTAATGTAGTGCCCATCTTTAAAAAAGGGAAGAAAGAGGATCCGGGGAACTACAGGCCAGTCAGCCTCACCTCAGTCCCTGGAAAAATCATGGAACAGGTCCTCAAGGATTCAATTATGAAACACTTAGAGGAGAGGAAAGTGATCAGGAACAGTCAGCATGGATTCACCAAGGGGAAGTCGTGCCTGACTAACCTAATTGCCTTCTATGATGAGATAACTGGCTCTGTGGATGAGGGGAAAGCAGTGGATGTGTTATTCCTTGACTTTAGCAAAGCTTTTGATACGGTCTCCCACAGTATTCTTGCCGCCAAGTTAAAGAAGTATGGGCTGGATGAATGGACTGTAAGGTGGATAGAAAGCTGGCTAGATCGTCGGGCTCAACGGGTAGTGATCAATGGCTCCATGTCTAGTTGGCAGCCGGTTTCAAGCGGAGTGCCCCAAGGGTCGGTCCTGGGGCCGGTTTTGTTTAATATCTTTATTAATGATCTGGAGGATGGTGTGGACTGCACTCTCAGCAAGTTTGCAGATGACACTAAACTAGGAGGTGTGGTAGATACACTAGAGGGTAGGGATCGGATACAGAGGGACCTAGACAAATTAGAGGATTGGGCCAAAAAAACCCTGATGAGGTTCAACAAGGATAAGTGCAGAGTCCTGCACTTAGGACGGAAGAATCCCATGCACTGCTACAGACTAGGGACCGAATGGCTAGGTAGCAGTTCTGCAGAAAAGGACCTAGGGGTCACAGTGGACGAGAAGCTGGATATGAGTCAACGGTGTGCTCTTGTTGCCAAGAAGGCTAACGGCATTTTGGGCTGTATAAGTAGGGGCATTGCCAGCAGATCGAGGGACGTGATCATTCCCCTCTATTCGGCATTGTTGAGGCCTCATCTGGAATACTGTGTCCAGTTTTGGGTCCCACACTACAAGAAGGATGTGGAAAAATTGGAAAGAGTCCAGCGGAGGGCAACAAAAATGATTAGGGGTCTGGAGCACATGACTTATGAGGAGAGGCTGAGGGAACTGGGATTGTTTAGTCTCCAGAAGAGAAGAATGAGGGGGGATTTGATAGCAGCCTTCAACTACCTGAAGGGGGGTTCCAAAGAGGATGGAGCTCGGCTGTTCTCAGTGGTGGCAGATGAGAGAACAAGGAGCAATGGTCTCAAGTTGCAGTGGGGGAGGTCCAGGTTGGATATTAGGAAACACTATTTCACTAGGAGGGTGGTGAAGCACTGGAATGCGTTACCTAGGGAGGTGGTGGAGTCTCCTTCCTTGGAGGTTTTTAAGGCTCGGCTTGACAAAGCCCTGGCTGGGATGATTTAGTTGGGAATTGGTCCTGCTTTGAGCAGGGGGTTGGACTAGATGACCTCTTGAGGTCCCTTCCAACCCTGATATTCTATGATTCTATGATTCTAGGTCAGCCTAGCGGCTTGTAGTTTCATGCAGAAATCACTGGTAGACGGTCTAAGGTCTTTATTACGCAGGTCAGACTAGAGGATTCTAATGGCTCCTTCTGGGCCCAACTGTATTAAGACCTTGAGCCCAGTTTGAGGTAGGAGTTGTGTTCTGAAAATTTTTATGTTTGCCTTTCAATAGCATTACTCATTATCCATCTAGCGCTCAGATCTATCATATTTTATTATCATTATTATTTGTATTAATATAGTCCCTAGGACTCCAGTCATGGACCTGAATTCCATGGTGCTAGGTGCTGTGCAAACTCTGAACAAAGACTGTCCCTCTCCCAAGCGCTGACAATCTAAATATAAGGTAGGGAAGTACAAGGAAACAATGAGACAATACTGGTCAGCATGATACTTTAACAGAGGAAGTTGGCATTCTGGACTGATTGGCTGTTGGAGTCAACATCTTGATAGTGTATGAGGGGTGAGAGGTAGGATGAGCTAAGCCAGGAATGGCCTTGAACAGGAAGACCTGCAGTTTATGTTTGATAAGATAAAGAGTGAGCCAGTGCAGCGATGCAAAGAGAGGGCTGACATGGTCAAAGTGACAAGCTAGGAAAATGATCTTCCCAGCAGCACTCTGCCTGGATACAGGTGGGGCAAGATTGCATTTGCCGAGGTCAGAGGAGGATGTTGCAGTAATCGAGACATCAGATGATGAGCATGGATGGGAGCTGTAGCTGTGTGGATGGACAGGAAAAGCCAGATCTTAGAGATGCTATGTAGAAAGAATCTGCAAGATTTAGACATAGCCTGGATGTGACGACCCTGGAGTACTGACCTCAGTGTGTCAATGTGAAAAATTATATCTGAACAGCCTTTTAGGAGGGTAGAATTTTATTCTGCTCTCCTTCTGAATGTGCTGGGCATTTTATTAAACAGTGTATGCTCTCATTAAAATTATTGTCAAAAGTAGTGTCATTTTAGACCGATGCAACAAAACAAGCCAATCCGTAGGTAAATTCTCCTGTGAATCACTAATACCTACAGGCTCTTTTATTTTCTTTTGGTTGAACAAGAAATTATGGCTATTCACTGGAAGTAATTTTCTGTCCATTTTGGTCCCTTTGAGTTGTATTCGAAATGTAAGATGCTGAGCAATATTACGTGTCCCCACATAATAACACTAAGTGGCATTCAAGAACACCAAAGGTAGCATCTCTCTCCCTGATTGAGCCCACAGGGTTACCTGTGCAGAGCATGATTACAAGGACCCAAGCAAAACATGGTTAGCTAACGAGTGCCGGTTCTGAACCCCATGAAAAATGCACCCCGTGATTTCACAGAGGGGGACACAAGCTCATTAAGGGTGTTGTTTCCTTAAGAGTCAGCAGAATCGGGAAGGAAACTAATTCCAGTAAAGGTGGGCCTTGTATACAACTTCATTTGATCTGACAGGAACAGACACACTAAATTGATTGTACAGCTGCTCTTGCCAGAGACAGACTCCCTCGAGCCCCTAGCCCTGGAGAGAAATTTAACTCCTAGCCAGAAGTGCCTATGCTGTGCTTCATAGGCCATTGGTGATCCCTGGAGCACGTGAAGAACAGGTTGGTCACATAGTGTGCCCTCCTTATTTCCAGCTGCTAAATAGCATTAAAAGACAACTAAAAACACATTAAACACTTCCCTGCTGCTATCCAGCCCTCAAAGCAATCGCTGCAGAAGCCACAAGGATGTTACGCAATCTGAAAGAGAAAGGGCCTGGGGCCAGAGCCTCAGCTAGGGTATATCAGCCTAACTCCGTCGGCGTCAATGGGGATCTGGCCCATTAACTCCAATGGAGCTATGCTGATTTACTCCATCTGGGGATCTGGCCTGTAATGTGCTGTCTTGTCCCCAGCCGACAAAGGACTCGCGGCCACTCCCAGAGTCTCTTTCCAAGCAGTTTTATGTCCCTAACATATGCAAAACCACAAGATAGTTCTTCAGCCCACCCTGGGCTAGAACTCCTGGGGAATTTCCCCCTTGCCTTTCAGTCCCTCCTACGTCAAGGCCTATGGCAGGATTCTTGTGCACTTTTCTCGCTGAGCGCGGCTTTCTCCCTGGAGGCCCTTTTCCTAGCCACTCTGTGACATGGCCCATTGATTCCAATGGAGCTGCATGGATCTAAACCAGCTGGGGGTCTGACCCGCTGACTGCAATGGAGCCACACCCATTTATGCCCCCACGGGGATGGTGGGTCGTGGGAGAAGAGGTACCTACGGGACAATTGGTGTATTAAAAAGGGGTCTATCGCACTGTGCAAGTCCGCTGCTGCAAGGTGGAGCTTGGCTATCAACCCCTAGCCTGTAGCTAATCATAAGAACAAGAGGCTGGTCTCTCTCCCCAAGTGGCTAGGGAAGGGGGGTATATAAAAAAATCTTTGTTTCAAAGATATGAAAAGGAGGAAAAAATGGGTAAACACAAAAGACGATCACAACTTGTTTGAAAGGGATTTGGGGGCTAGGGTGGCATGGAAGGGGACATGGGCAGGAGGAGGAATCTGTAAACTGGCTGCAATGAACCAGGGGTGGGGACAGAAAGAAGCATAGAGGGATGCATAGGAAGGGGAAAGGCAGTGCAGGGTACTGGGGTAGCCTCGAGTGGTGCATGAAAAGGGATAAGGGACATGGAGGTGGGGGAACTTGAGAGTCATGAACTTTGCCAATCTGGTCCCTGTGCCAGCCTCCCTTCAGCCCTAACCTCTGCAGCTGAAATGAGCTCCCTGCCCCCTGCACCATCCCGATTCAGTCAGAGGATTCAGGGTAAAGCAGGGGGGTTGCTACTGAGCTTCCACTATTTCCCTCTGTGCAAAGGTTCACTCATGGAGTCAGAGAAGAAGACAGTGTCCTCTGACTCAGGTGACCAATCCCATGCCAGGGGTCAAAGAGAACTCCCACTAGGCGAGAAGTTGTCAGGGGGAAAGGGGCTGCATGCACTGGATAGCTCCATCTGACTTGGCTAAGTTCAACACCACAGCTTCCGATACTCTGGTTGAACAGCTGCAAGGCAGCGTAACTAACTAACTAACTCAAAAGCCCTTTCGCAAACATGAAACCCAAAATGTGTTTAATTCAGAGTTCATTGTTTCTTTCTTCTCCCCACAAGTACTGGGCCACTGTAAGATATGAAGAAGCATCGACTCTATTAGGTTTTAGCTATTCACCGTATTAATCATAATCCAGCTCACCTCTCAAAAAGTAAATAACATCTTTAAGATGATCAGACTCAGTTTCGAGCAACATTTTTCTTATTAAAAAAGCACACAAGGCTGGGAAAAATCAATTGGAGAGTTAGACTGGGCTGAGCGTAGAAGGTGTTTGTTATCACCCGTGTAGTCACTGCAAAAGATGACAAAGCTGCCACATTATGAGCAAAAGTAATTTTGCAGGGCTCAGGGTGGATTCAGGTTTCCATCGTCTTCCCTTTTGTAAGGGAGTGCGCGGTGCATTCACATCCCTTCCCAGCAAAATTCAGCTGCTTTCATGTCAGACTATTTAAGTCTCTCAGGGAAGATGCGGTAGGTACAGCATATGACACACGGACACTGCACAGAGTTCTACAGCACTGTGGCTCTTTACTTAATCACCTGAGAAATGCACAGATCTATATGAAAGCAACAAACCCTACACATATTCCCCCTGTCCAGCACACCTTTCCTTTGGGAGTCCTTGGGGAACCATCTGAGTTGAGGTAGGCCCCACCCCGCCCAAGCTCAGCCCACTGCTAAGGCAGCTTCCCTTGTCTTAAGCAGAAAAAAAAAAAAAAAGGCCAAAAAGAGAGAAAAATAGAGCAGCTACTGCCCTTCATAACCTTCCAGTTTCTTAGTTAGGTGCCTCAACAACAGAATTCCTCAAGGGGGCTTTGTTGCTAGGCAACGTCTCCCTGCTAAACCAGTTCTCTAAGGCTTGGTCTACACTAACCCCCCAAATCGAACTAAGGTACGCAACTTCAGCTACGTGAATAACGTAGCTGAAGTTCGAAGTACCTTAGTTCGAACTTACCTTGGTCCAGACGCGGCAGGCAGGCTCCCCCGTCGACTCCGCGGTACTCCTCTCGCCGAGCAGGAGTACCGCAGTCGACGGCGAGCACCTCCGGGTTCGACTTATCGCGTCCAGACAAGACGCGATAAGTCGAACCCAGAAGTTCGATTGCCAGCCGCCGAACTAGCGGCTGGGTATAGACGTACCCTAAGATAGGTGGCAGTCTATGGTCCAGGACATTTGTAGTTCAATAGAGGACCATCCAAATTTAATGACCTATTGTCAGCTCCATACCACTACTCTGTGGGAATTTCAGTCCAACATGGAGGTAAAGAGGCAGAGAGGTAACGTGAGTTGCCCAAGGTCACAGAGCAGATCAGGGTCAAAACCAGGAACAGAATCCAGGACTTCTGATGCCTATCCATTGGACCATGTATTCCTAATGCAAGCTAGTCAAAGTCAGTGCAGGGCTGAACCTCACAACCCAGTTTTTGGTACCCAAAACTCATCAATATCTATTTCACTAAATGTTGTAAATAAATTTGAAAAAAAAAATCCAATTACAATTTTCCCCTTTTTTTTTTCCATGTGAAAACTGGCTTCTTTGTAACCCTGTGAAATGAAAACGACTTGGAAATTACAGAACTTTTTGCAAAACTAGTTTTCCTTATTTTGGCCACATCTGCTCAGGATACTGAGCACGTCAGCAGGAACGCTCCAAGTATCAGTTTCACATATCCCCCAAACCCACTGCTGCAGGCTTCTCTCCCTCTTATGGCTAATTCGTGGCCAGAATAAAACAGTGCTCTATTAGTGACTTTGAAATATACACTAAGCTTAGCAGTCTATTGCTGTTACGTAGATTAATGTGCTATTATTTTCCATATTTGATTTACTCTCCTTGTTAATCCTGATGCAATATTTAGGCACTAAGGATCAATAGGGCCTCTAATAGCCACATATTTACATTATTATAATGTGTAAGTCATGCCCAGAACTCTCGGTATTCAGTTGACTTTGTTTGATGTCTTCTCTAGGCAATTTCAGAACCTTCACCTGGCCTCTGCATGTGATCTGATAACTAGTATCAAGTGAATATTTATAGTGAATATTTGAATGTAATCTGTTTAATTAAATTAATCAATAACACTGTTATCCTTGCTATTAATTTTTAGAGATATTTAGTTGCATATTGCTGGCTCATAGAGTTATTTTAATATCAGAGATACTATTAGTTGACCTCTACAATAAATTAAAAGTGATGCTCAGACGTTTCTTTGCAGAGAGAGTTGAAATGAAGCCATTATATTATAGGTTTCTTGTGATCTAGGGGCAAATTTTGTAACTCTCTTCAATATGGTATGCATTGTCGTCCCTGTCATTATAGAAGAATTTCTGGCCCCATTGAAGGCAATGGAAGTTATCACTCATTTTAGCTGAGTTAGGATTTTATCCTATCTTTTTAATGGCATTCAGATTTTGCTGATCTTTAATCACATGATCAGAAAACTCTACCCAGCACTTACTCAAAATAATTTTTAATTCAAAACTACTTATACCTGTGAAATTTTAGTTATTAGCAGCACTTTCTCAATGTTGAAGTCAAGTTCGAGGTATCGTCACAAGGATTGCTAGTGCGGTGAATAATATCTATGCAAGATAAAAAAATTGGAAAGAGTCCAGCGGAGGGCAACAAAAATGATTAGGGAGCACATGACTTATGAGGAGAGGCTGAGGGAACTGGGATTATTTAGTTCGCAGAAGAGAAGAATGAGGGGGGATTTGATAGCTGCTTTCAACTATCTGAAAGGGGGTTCCAAAGAGGATGGATCTAGACTGTTCTCAGTGGTACCAGATGACAGAACAAGGAGTAATGGTCTCAAGTTGCAGTGGGGGAGGTTTAGGTTGGATATTAGGAAAAACTTTTTCACTAGGAGGGTGGTGAAGCACTCTAATGGGTTACCTAGGGAGGTGGTGGAATCTCCTTCCTTAGAGGTTTTTAAGGCCTGGCTCGACAAAGCCCTGGCTGGGATGATTTCGTTGGGGATTGGTCTTGCTTTGAGCAGGGAGTTGGACTAGATGACCTCCTGAGGTCCCTTCCAACCCTGATATTCTATGATTCTAAGACCAATATAAACCAAATTTTCTACGTGGACCATAAATTGCCTCACAAAGGGTATGGCTGCTGCATTATTGACCACAAATACAGGGTTTGTGGGTGCATTCAAATGTGTGTGGGGAGGGGGTTGTTGTTGGGTTTTTTTTGTGAGCATCTCTTATCCAGGGATGAAAATGGGGTCACCTCGAAAACAATCATTGGGTTGACTTTGTCCATTTGGAAACCGGGGTTATTACTTAAGTGCCAACTGCATGCTTGGCTCTGTCTCGGCTAGCTATGAAAGAAGATATGATCCATACGGGTAGAGCTTCCAATCTAAACAGATGGAGAACACATCCTACTGGAAGAACTAGAAGAGGATGCTAACTTAGGCCCTGTCCAATGAAGTCAATGAAAGCTGTGCTATTTATTGAAGTTATAATGGGGGTAAGTCCTTTAATGACTTTATTTTTTGGCTGTGTAGGAAGCAAAAGCTTTTGTTGAGGTTTGCCAACCTTAACTGATTGGGTTGAAATTTTCCATGCTGGGTTTCTGCCTCGGAGTGACTCTTTTTTTTTTTTTTTTTTAAAGTTGCAAGATAAAGCAGGAGTTTCCCTGCTATTGCTCTTCCCATCTGCCAGGGGCCACTGTGTGGCATCAGAACTGAGATCAGGGAGACCGTCTGTCCTGTGGCCTTGGTCTGGTGTCCTGGCAGCATGGAGGAGAAGGTTGGAGAAGGTTGAAATAACATTACTGAAGTGCAGAGGGTGAGGAGTTGGACCTGGGGAATGTCATGGGGGGGGAGGGTTAGACAAGGGGTGGGGATAACTGAGACAAAAAGTTGGGTGCAGGGAGGAGCCGAGGGGGAAATTGGGATGAGTGGGCAAGGGAGCAGGAGGATGAGGGAACGGGACAAGGAGTCCAGGGGGGAGGAGGAGAAGACATACCTGCAATGCAGAGAGGGGGTGGGGATGGGGAACTGCGATACGGAGCCGAGAGGGGATGGGGACTAAGACAGGGATGAGCAGCTGAAGCAGGTGTCAGTGATGTGAGACTGTGACTGGAAGTTCAACAAGGCTAGGCTGAAAGGGACTGGGGCAGAAGGGTATATAACCACTAGACTACACTCCCCTCAGAACCCAGACTGGAGCCCAGGGTTCCTGAGAGACAGCATTCCTCTGCTGTCAACAAATATCCAAGAAATCCTCTGGCAAAGTGTGTGCCTCATTTCCCTCTAGCGGCTGGCCCACACAGAGGATGACAACCTACTACTGCTATTATTTACTCTGTTAGCTCAAGTGGCAGAGCTCTATGCTGTGGATCTAATGTTTCTAACCTCTATCCACCTATGTGACTTGCCCAGCATCACATAGAAACTCTGCGCTGGGGAAGGTATACATTTGTCATTGAGGCATTCAGCTGCCTAACCCAGGAGACCCCCCGCCCTGCCTCATTCAGTACACACCTTCCAACTTGTGCAACAAAGAAGATGCCTCCTATAGATAACAACCTCCTTCACAACCTGATTTGGTCACACAGCAGGTTCATCTTGTTCACTGAAAAAGGCAAGGGGCCCTGGAGTAAAAACAGTATGTGATTATGTAATTAAAGGCTGTATCCTAATGCAGACACACAAAGGGATTGAATTAAGGTTGCACGGGCACCCTTGGTTCTGGTATTTCCTAATAGTTGAGTGCTTAACTTTGCAACTTTAATGATATTCTTTTAAAGCAGTTTTCTTTTTGGATGCAATATACATCTTTACTAAATACAGCAGACGGAGATAGCAATTCAGTGACAGCGTTTTTATTACCATATGTTGGCATTTGCAGGCTTTGCAGAAAAGATGAGTCTTAAGGAAAGATCTGAAAGATACATTGGCCTAGGAAGATCATCTCAGGCATAAGGGTAGCAAATGGGAAACAGCTTTCATTAGCAAAGATGGGGGCTATGGTAAGAGAGGAAAGATGCAAGCAGGGCCAGAGTTAAATATAAATCAAAAAGGAATATAGGAACATGCTAGTACATAGATGTGCTAGGAAGCTTCTCAGAAATGTCCTTCCTGCATGGTATTGGACAGGAGACCAAACCATCGTCTGACTATTCTAGTTGCAGATGCAGACAGAGATGTGATGCAGTTTACAGGGACCAGCACCCTGGCTGTGGGCCCTTGAACCAGTTATTGCTGTTTTGATTCATTGTGAGATTTATTCATAGGCAATAAAAGCATACCATTTTGAAGGCAAGCAGTTGGCTGAAGCTATTCCCAAGCTGATCTGACTCACCAGGCTAAACAGGACAATTCTGAAGTATACAAGCACAAAAGCCCCAGGTGAATACCATCCCAGTTACACTCATTGGAAAATGGTATATATTTCCCCCCCAAAATATTGAGTGCAATCAAACATTATTTTGTTCCAGAAAGGTCTGGTTTTATGATGGAAAAAAAGCAGGACCAAGTACTGATTTTGCCCCAGATCCCTAGGTGGCCCCCTCAAGGATTGAACTCACAACCCTGGGTTTAGCAGGCCAATGCTCAAACCACTGAGCTATCCCTCTCCCATTGAAGAATGTGCCAGTGAAGATGCTTCTGTTCCTGGCTCTGTGCTCAGGGTGTGGACCATGAGTTGTGTTGTGATAACTTGAGCCCCCACTTTCGAGGCTCTGGTTAGTAACGGAAAGTTCACAGATGGACAAACACCCAGGCTTCTTAGCAGAGGAGCAGACTCCGTGTTTGTCTGTTCCATGAACCAGCCCTTTACCCACAATGCACTCTCGCCCTTGAGTCCTTCCCTGGAGCCAGGGTATCTGCATGGCCTTCCAGATCACCGCAGCTCTTCTCCCAGTAGCACACAGCTCCTCCTGTAGCTATCTGGGAAGTCCCTTTCCCTTGGGAGCCTCCTCTCTCCAGGAGCACTCTCCCCTAACTGAGCTCTGGTAAGCTTTTAGTAGCTTTGGTAGCCACTTAGCTGTCCACCAGCTACCTAGGCAATTAATTACTTATGGGTGGGACAAGACCACCCTTGTTCTCCTTAAAGAAGCCCTCACTCCCCTTAGAGGGGCTATCCACCCCATGACACACATCCTCCTGGTTCCCTATCTTTCTGATCCCCTAATGTTCTCCTTAAATGCCGCCTAGTTCTGGAGAGATGCCCATTGTACACCCTTGCTCCCCAGGTGTAACACATTTCTCCACCATAGAATTTTGGGGGAGATGGAAGGAAACTTGGTTGCACATTGAATGTTGTTATTTTCTACTTGGGGTGGGGACAAAATATACTTGAAATGGCCCCTCGCTTAGCTCTCCAGGCTCACCCATACCTCTTGTTTTAGGGAGAAGCTGCAGCGAGGTGATATATATCCCCCGTTAGCTATTACCAAGTTCGACACATTAAATTGTAGCTGAATAAAGGTCAGTGGTAGGCTGAGAAAACAGACTAAATTACACAAGCCACCTAAGTAAAGAAAGACATTGTGATGTGGCATTAAGTAGTACATTAAATTAACTCTAGCTTGGGAAGTTCATCACAGACTGTGTGGCAAAACCAGCCCCATGAAAACATTGCCTTCCAACAGTCATTGCTGGCCCAACCTTAGGGGGTGCTGGGTGCCTCATGGAAAGACTGAACGCCATCAACTCCCAATTAAATCTGTGGTCTCTGTCCTGCACTGTTGATGTCAGTGGACTGGAGTCGAGAGACCTGAGTTCTATTTTTGGCTCCGCCACTGAGGTCCTGCATGGCCTTAGCCCAAGTTACTTAATATCTCTGGGTCTCTCGGCTGTAAAATTAGGGTAAAACCTGCTTCCCTTTGCAAGGTGCTGTGAGATGCGTAGCTGAAAAGGGCTATATAAGTGTCATTATCCATCACTGGAGGCAGGCCCACCGACAGCAATTCCGGGCCCCAGGGCAGAACAGTCAATGCGCTGCCACTGTGCATCGTGCAGGGCGGGCTGGAGCCAGGCCCCACGCTGCTGCTGGCCCGACATGGTGTCACCACATGGGCATGGAGCTGGACCACGTGCGGCGGCTGGTGCATGCACACACAACCCGGGCCCCCATGGACGCGGTCTGCCTGACATTTGGGCGGTGCTGTGCTGCTGGGTGTGCTCTTCCAGCACGGACAGGGCTTCCACATGCCCGCCCGCCTGCCTTCACCGCCGCCACCGGCACCAACACGCGCACGCCTAGGAGTCCTGTGGCCCACCCAGGCGATTGAAAAGCAGCAGCTGGGGGCCCTCAGGCCCTTTTAAATCATCCAGGCCCCCGGGCAATTGCCCCCTTTGCCCTCCCCCCCAGTCTGCGGGCCTGACTGGAGGTAGGACTAAGCCAGTGGTGTTGTGGGTAGTCGGTCCTCGCAAGATGGAGCCCTGAATTAGTCAGTCAGCGGATGCACAATATCTGCGATTCACTCCTATAGGAATTGGGAGAGGAGAGGTCCTACTAATATTCCAATTGTATTACAGCACAAGCAAAATATGCAGAATGGGACTGATTCCTAATGGCCCCCTTGGAAGCAGGTAGATCAGTGTTAGCTTACAAAGTCCGTGTGAGGTGCTAAATTAGGGCCCTATCTGGCCGCACTTGAGAGGAAGCAGACATAAGGCACCAGACTGCTCTCCTGCATGGCTATCGAGGCCTTAAGCTGATTCTGAGCATGAAGGTGGGGGAAGGGGAGAGCAGAGGTTGTGGGTGCCCGATACTCCTCTCCTGCAAGTAAGTGGGAGCGGAGGACATGAGATGGCAGGAGGATGGTGCGTGGGGGGTAATGGGCCAACACAATGTATGCCCTCATTCCCCATCTCTACAGGCGATTGGGAGGATTTATGACGCGGGGTACCTCTGAGTCACAAGTCCTTCCTGGAGCACCTGTTGGGGTGATGTAGCTACATGCACTGCCCCTTCCCCAGGGCTGAGAGCAAACTCTACATCAGGGGCAGTGAGTTGTATGGGCCCATGGTGCCCGTGCTCCAGGAATATTTGGGGCCAGGTCTCTCCCCGAGCCCTGCCTGCCGCCCCCACATGCCTCCCCCGGATCATCTCCCAGCCCCGCCTGCCACCCCCAGGCGATTTAAAAGGGCCTGCAGACCCCCGTCACCACCACTGGCAGCGAAGTGGGGCTAAAGTGTCTTCCTGCCCACCCTCACTCCGCTCAGCGTGTCACTCCTGGAAGCGGCCAGCATGTCCCTGCGGCCCCTTGGGGGAGGGGTTTTGTCCGCGTGCTGCCCCCGCCCCTAGCGCCGACTCTGCCATTGGAACTGTGGCCAATGGGAGCTGCGGGGGCGGTTCCTGTGGGCAGCGGCGCACAGAGACCCCTGGCCCCCCTGCCTAGGAGCCGCTGCCAGAGAGGTATGCGGGTCGCTTTTGGGAGCCGCCCAAGGTAAGCGCCTCACCCCCTCCCGCATCCCAAAGCCCTGCTCCAGCCCAGAGCCCGTACCCAAACTCCCTCCCAGAGCCTGATCCCCCCCCACATGCCAACTCCC
The DNA here is from genome assembly GCF_002925995.2 of Terrapene triunguis. Classification (NCBI taxonomy): domain Eukaryota; kingdom Metazoa; phylum Chordata; order Testudines; family Emydidae; genus Terrapene; species Terrapene triunguis. The sequence continues at coordinate 101,594,646 of NW_020664409.1, read as the reverse complement.
TCCCAAGCCTGCACCCCCTCTCACA
>NW_020664409.1:101353183-101589621 GCF_002925995.2 Terrapene triunguis | reverse complement strand
CCCCCCCCCCCCCCCCGCCCCTCCCTTGCTCCAGGAACCAACCCTAGCTCCCGCCCCGCTGTGCTTTTGCCCCCGGCCCCTGCCTTGCCTCCAGTCATCAGGGACTAATCCTCCCGCTATGCCCCACTGTGCTCATCTTGCCCCTGGCCCCTGCCTCGCTCCAGCTGGGGACCAATCCTCCCCCCACACCATGCCCCACTCTCAGAGTGGATAAAAATCAATGACTTTTTTAAAAAAATAAAAAAAATCTGATTTTTTTATTTCAATCGGATTTTTGAGGAAAACACCTATCTAAAGATAGTTTTAATTAAGATACATTATATCTCATCATGGAATAGGGATTATAAATTCTAATTCTATAGTATGAGACAATATATTCATGTAATGTTTAAGAAAAGTTTTGTAATTGAGTTCTAACAGTTCATGAATTAGGGACCCAGTCTTATGGGGTTCCACAGGCTTCTGTATAGATTATTTAGGTCAATCTTTCTATCTACCCAATGGGACTCAGTGCTCAGTCTAGAAGATACCATCAGAGATGCTTAGTTTTCCAGTTCTCAGCCTGTGGATTTGTGTCTCCAGAGGTAACATGCTTGTTAACAGCAAAAATGTTTTAAAATAAATAAATAATATATACAGGTGAGAAATAACAGACCTCAACTCTATTGTCCCTCTGCACATTTGTGTACACAGAGTCAATCCCTTACCTCTCTTTAAAAGTGAAAAGTTTCAAAAAGTTCAATGCATAGAAGATTGTTGGGGGTGGAATAGATCTGGACAAGGAGAAGAAGTCTGGAGATAAATGTGAGAAGCGAGGGACATATGCTTTTTGTTAAAATATTATGTTTGCTGTTGAAGAAAAAAATCCAGAATACTTAATGTTGTTATTTTAGTTAAATAAAACAATTTAAATGTCTGTCAGGTGATGTTCTCCTAATACAGCCTGGCAAGAAAATCCTCCAAGTATTAATGATTAACCTGTTGAATTGGAGCTAGTTCACCTCCCAATGACTTCATAAATATCTACATCAATTACCTTTGGTAAAAGAAATAACCAGACAATCATTCATTTTCTGATATAGCTGTAAAACTCATCTGAAAAGTTTTCAAAATAAATCACTGTTTAAAAATGTATAGTGTGTACCTTCTAAAAATGAAACCTACATCTATCTCTGAGTTGTAAAGAATATGTATTAAGGTTATAACAACCAACAAGAAAAGACGGTTACTCACCGTTGTAACTGTTGTTCTTCGAGATGTGTTGCTCATATCCATTCCAGTTAGGTGTGTGCGCGCCGCGTGCACGATCGTCGGAAGATTTTTACCCTAGCAACACCCGGTGGGTCGGCTGTGGAGCCCCCTAGAGTGGCGCCGTTATGGCGCTGGATATATACCCCAGCCGACCCAGCGCCCCCTCAGTTCCTTCTTGCCGGCTACTCCGACAGTGGGGAAGGGAGGCGGGTTTGGAATGGATATGAGCAACACATCTCGAAGAACAACAGTTACAACGGTGAGTAACCGTCTTTTCTTCTTCGAGTGCTTGCTCATATCCATTCCAGTTAGGTGACTCCCAAGCCCCACCTAGGTGGCGGGGTCGGAGTGAGACATTGCTGTGTGCAGAACCGCTGACCCGAAAGCAGCATCGTCTCTGGATTGTTGCACCAGCGCATAGTGAGTAGCAAATGTGTGGACCGAAGACCACACTGCAGCTTTACAGATGTCCTGGATTGGTACTTGGGCCAGAAAGGCAGTCGAGGAGGCCTAGGCCCTCGTGGAATGAGCAGTGAGACGTGGCGTCGGTACACCGGCCAGGTCGTAGCAAGCACGAATGCAGGATGTAATCCAAGAGGACAGGCACTGTGAAGAGACCGGTGAGCCTTTCATCCGGTCGGCCACCGCAACGAAGAGTTGCGTCGTTTTCCTAAATGGCTTTGTACGGTCAATGTAGAAAGCCAGGGCCCTGCGAACGTCCAAAGAATGTAGACGTTGGTCTTGACGAGTAGCGTGCGGTTTCGGATGGAAGACCGGAAGAAATATATCTTGGTTTACGTGGAAAGGTGACACCACCTTCGGAAGAAAGGCAGGGTGAGGGCGAAGCTGCACCTTGTCCTTGTGGAACACCGTGTAAGGGGGCTCGGATGTCAGTGCCCTGAGTTCCGAGACGCGTCGTGCTGAGGTGATGGCTACGAGGAAGGCTGTCTTCCAGGATAAGTACAGGAGTGAGCAGGTCGCCAATGGTTCAAACGGAGGCCCTGTGAGCCTGGAGAGGACGAGGCTGAGGTTCCACGTCGGAACCGGCTGTCGCTGCTGTGGGTACAGCCGGTCCAAGCCCTTGAGGAATCTAACGACCATCGGGTTAGAGAAGACCGAGGACGTGAGTTCTCCTGGGTGGAAAGCGGAAATGGCGGCGAGGTGAACCCTAATTGAGGATGTCGCCAAGCCTTGCTGTCTTAGGGACAGAAGGTATTCCAGTATCAAGGGGATAGGAGCCTGCGCGGGAGACGTAGCTCGTTGCTCACACCAACAGGAAAACCTCTTCCACTTGGCTAAATAAGTAGTCCGCGTAGAGGGCTTTCTACTTCCCAGCAGGACCTGTTGGACGGCCTGGGAGCATTGCCGCTCTGTCCGACTCAACCATGAAGCATCCACGCCGTGAGGTGGAGTGACTGCAGGTCGGGGTGACACAGCCGGCCGTGGTCCTGAGAGATGAGATCCGGAGTCAGGGGGAGCGTGATGGGCCTCTGTACTGACAGCTCCAGCAGTGTGGTGTACCAGTGCTGTCTCGGCCAAGCGGGAGCAACTAGAATTACCCGTGCATGGTCCCTGCGGATCTTGAGCAGCACCCTGTGGACGAGCGGGAATGGAGGAAAGGCGTAGAACAGATGGTCTTTCCATGCCATGAGGAAGGCGTCTGACCGAGAGCCCGGGGCTCGCCCGTGTAGGGAGCAGAATGCCTGGCACTTCCTGTTGGTCCGAGACGCGAACAGGTCGATCTGGGGAAACCCCCACCTTTGGAAGATGGAATAAATGATGTCCGGGCGAATCGACCACTCGTGCGTCTGGAAGGACCTGCTGAGACGGTCCGCCAGCGTATTCTGGACTCCAGGAAGGAATGACGCCGTGAGATGAATCGAGTGGGCGATGCAGAATTCCCACAGGCGAATGGCCTCTTGGCATAGGGGAGATGAGCGAGCTCCGCCTTGCTTGTTGATGTAAAACATGGCCGTGGTGTTGTCGGTGAGAATCAGCACGCAACGGCCCTGTAGGAAGTTGAGGAAAGCCTGGCAAGCCAGGCGCACCGCCATCAGCTCTCGGACGTTGATGTGCAGGGCTAGTTGGGACGCGGACCACAGGCCTTGGGTATGGTGCTCCCCCAGGTGAGCGCCCCAGCCTAGAGATGAAGCGTCCGTAACTAGGTGGAGGGAGGGCTGCGGGGCGTGAAAGGGTACTCCTGCACAGACCGCTGTGCGATCCGTCCACCAGGCGAGAGAGGCCAAGACCGAGGCCGGAACCGTGACCACCATGTTCAGGTCGTCTCGATGAGGACGGTAGACCGATGACACCCAAGCCTGCAGTGGGCGAAGTCGCAGTCTGGCGTGCCTGGTTACGTATGTACACGAGGCCATGTGGCCCAGAAGGACAAGGCATGTTCTTATGGTGGTAATTGGAAAGGCCCTGAGACGTTGAATGACGCTTGAGATGGTATGAAATCGGCTGTCTGGCAGTGCGGCTCGGGCATGTCTGGAGTCGAGGATTGCTCCAATGAACTCTATCCTCTGAGTTGGTACTAGAGTGGACTTCTCTCTGTTGAGTAGAATGCCCAGCTCGTGGAACGTTTTTGTCACTATGTGGACATGAGCCTGCACTTGGCCTCTGGTGCGGCCGCGTACCAGCCAGTCGTCCAAGTACGGGAACAGTTGTATCCCTTGTCGACGGAGGAAGGCCGCGACGACTGCCAGACACTTCGTGAACACCCTGGGAGCCGAGGACAAGCCGAAGGGAAGGACTGCGAATTGGTAGTGTACCCCGTTTACCACGAATCGCAGAAAACGTCTGTGGGGCGGGTAAATTGCTATGTGAAAATAAGCGTCCTTCATGTCGAGGGCGGCGAACCAGTCTCCAGGATCCAGTGAAGGGATGATGGTCCCCAATGACACCATGCGGAACTTCAACTTTACTATGAATTTGTTGAGTCCGCGCAAGTCTAAGATGGGCCTTAGACCCCCTTTTGACTTGGGTATCAGGAAGTAGCGGGAGTAAAACCCCCTGCCCCTTAGCTCCGATGGAACCTCCTCTATGGCCCCCATAGCGAGGAGCCCAAGAACCTCCTGTGTAAGGAGTTGCTCGTGAGAAGGGTCCCTGAAGAGGGACGGGGAGGGGGAGTGGAAGGGGGGGGCGAGGAAAACTGGAGGGCGTATCCCCTCTCCACCGTGCGAAGGACCCAACGGTCCGAGGTTATACGGGACCAAGCACGGTGGAAACGGGAGAGGCGATCCCGGAAGGGGGGAACCGGATCCTGGAAAGTGGCTAAGGTGCCGTCCTCGACCGCACCTTCAAAAGGCTTGCCTAGGCCCAGAAGGTGGCCTAGGTTGGCCCTGGTTTTGACCGGTTTGCGGCCCGGTCGACCTTCGCCTACCACCTCGACCCCGCCTCCTAGCGAAGTCCTGTCTTGGACGAGGCGGGGGAGGGTAGAACCGCTGAGGCTGCGGTCTGAAGGGCCTGCGCTGAGGCCCTGGGACATGCATCCCCAGGGAGCGCATCATTGTTCGAGAGTCCTTAAGGTTTTGGAGCCTCGAGTCTGTTTTCTCTGAAAAGAGGCCCTGTCCCTCGAATGGTAGGTCCTGCAGGGTCTGCTGCAGTTCCGGAGGCAAGCCCGACACCTGGAGCCAGGAGATTCGGCGCATTGCTATCCCGGAAGCCAGGGTCCTAGCGGCCGAGTCCGCTATATCAAGGGACGCCTGTAGGGAGGTGCATGCCACCCGCTTGCCCTCCTCTACCAGGGCCCCGAACTCGTCCCTCGAGTCCTGGGGAACCAGTTCTTTAAATTTCCCCATCGAGGACCACATATTGAAGCCGTAGCGGCTGAGGAGCGCCTGCTGGTTCGCTGCCCGCAATTGCAGTCCGCCAGCAGAATAAACCTTGCGTCCGAACAAATCGAAGCGCTTAGCGTCCTTCGATTTGGGCGCAGCAGCCTGCTGGCCATGGCGCTCCCGTGCATTGACTGATGACACCACCAGTGAGCACGGTTGGGGGTGAGTGTACAGATACTCATGTTCCCGGGAAGGCACGAAGTACTTTCTCTCAACCCCTCTGGCCGTGGGCGGAATAGAGGCCGGGGTCTGCCAGATAGTGGTGGCGTTGGCCTGGATGGTGCGGACCAGCGGTAGTGCCACCCTGGAAGGAGCATCTGCTGAGATGATCTGCACTATTGGGTCATGGACCTCCGCAATCTCCTCCACCTGTAGGTCCAGATTGCGAGCCATGCGCCGCAGCAGGTCCTGATGGGCCCGAAGGTCTATCAGAGGCGGCCCGATGGTAGACGTGCCCGCTACGGCCTCATCAGGAGAGGACGAGGAGGATACCCCCGGTGGCAAGGGGTCCAATGGTTGATCCTGCTCCAGGTGTTCCTGGTGTTGGGCATCTCCTGCCCCCAGGTCCAGGGCCTCTGCAGGTGCGGGCACTGGAGCCTCCACGTCCCTTGGAGGAGGACGGGAGATGGTGGACTCTGGGGCCCTAGGCTCCGAACGGCCAGAGCGGGAGGCCGATAGGGGAGCTCCTTGTGCTTGGTGGTAGGCCCAAGGAGTCCAGAAGGACCAATGCGCAGGTCCTTGTATAGGGTCGTCGGTCTCCTGCAGGTGGCCGGGCTCCACTGTTTCAGAAGACCGCGACGCCGATCTCGACGGCCACGGCGGTGCCGAAGCCGATGCCGTCGGCACCGGATGGTACGGTGCCGATCGGTGCCGACCGTAAGGGGACCTGTCCCTGCGCGGTTCCGGCGAACGGTGCCGGGACCTGGACCGGTGCCGATAGTCCCTCCGGTGCCGGGATCCCGATCTGGAACGTGACGACGATCTGGAGGAGACGTGGTACCGGGAGCGGCCTCTCGAGCCCGAGTGGCGCTCATACCGGTGCCGGGAGCTGCGCCTCGACCCCGATCGGTGCCGGTCGTCACGGCGGTGCCGGGATGTTGAGCGGCACCGCGAGGAAGATCTGGGCCGCGAGTACGACCGGTGCCGAGGTGACACTCGGCGCCGGGACTCAGAGCGGCGTCGGGACCTGCTTCGGGATCTGGATCGGTGCCGAGAGGCTTGTACTGGCGACGGTGGGCGCACCAGGGCAGGTTTCCCTCTAGACTGCAGCACACGTGGGGCTACCGGTGCCGGGAGTTGCGACGGCGCCGGCTCAGTGAGGGCGATCAGGTCTCTCGCGGTAGCGAAGGTCTCCGGGGTGGAAGGGAGACAAGGTTCCACCACCAGCCTTGGTGGTGAAACAGTCCGCACCGGACTCAACGGCCTCGGTGCCGGAGTCGACGGTGTGGCCGCCTGTCTTTGGCGGTCCAGCTGCGGACGCGGCTCTACCCCCGGCACCGGGGGAGCCGGTATCTTCGCGGCAGCAACGTCCCGTGTCTTAGCGGTCTTCTTATGGCCCGGCGAAATGGATCGGTGCCGAGGCTCTTTGGGCGGGCGCGGTGCCGACGTCGGTCGGTGCCGAACAGCCTTTTCTGCCGCACCGGTCGGGCCCGCCGGGGCGCTGCGCACCGAAGCGCTCGGTGCCGGGACAGGGCGCGCCGAGGGAGGATCCGGACTCAGAGCCGCCTCCATGAGGAGCTGTCGGAGCCTAAAGTCCCGCTCCTTCCTTGTCCTCGGCTTGAAGGCCTTGCAGATAGGGCACTTATCTGCTGGATGAGTCTCTCCCAGGCACTTCAAGCAGGAGCTATGCGGGTCGCTAGTTGGCATGTGCTTCCCGCAGGACGCGCACGGCTTAAAGCCAGGAGCCTTGGGCATGGGCCCGGCTGTGCGCCGGGGGGAAAAAGGGGAAAACACCCCCTCAACCCCCGATAACAACTTACAACTATATATATATACACTATACACTAACTACTAACTAACTTGAACAACTATCTATATAACTAAATATAACAAGAACAATGAAAAGCTAGGGAGTGTGGAGATCAGCTAAGCCGCGCTCCACAGTTCCAACGACCGTCAGGGGCGGTAAGAAGGAACTGAGGGGGCGCTGGGTCGGCTGGGGTATATATCCAGCGCCATAACGGCGCCACTCTAGGGGGCTCCACAGCCGACCCACCGGGTGTTGCTAGGGTAAAAATCTTCCGACGATCGTGCACGCGGCGCGCACATACCTAACTGGAATGGATATGAGCAAGCACTCGAAGAAGAATGCACTTTTATGTAGAAAACCATTATTAAATCGAGTCTTCCTGACTAGTGATTTAAATCAAATCCACCCTGCCCGCTGTGCTCTTGCCCCTGACCCCTTCATTCTCAAGGGGGGTCCACAAATACGTTTGGTGCCGGGCCCACAAAAAGTTAATCTGGCCCTGTGCCTGCTCATTGCCAATTCAGTATGGGCCATCTGTGTCATTGCCTTGATCCCACAGCAAGTGCAAGCGGTGGACTGTCATGGCAGTAATTCTGCACTCATTGGCCGGCAGACACATTGTTTAAGAAAGTCATTTGCATTGTATAATGTGTTCGCATTATACACTAAGGGTCAGATGGATCCACAACTGGTGGAAATCCGGATAGCTCCACCAATGTCCAAGGAGCATCTAAAAATCTGGCCTTTTCGTTTCAAAATAAAAATAATAAAAGGCACATTCAAATTAAACATACGGCACCCTACTGCTAAGCATAGGCAGGATGAGTCATTTCCAGGACATCTGGGAAACTACAAGTATTTGAGTGTTGTAATCAACAAGAACTTAATTGCATATACTATTGACCTGTAGTACATAGAGATGGATTTAGTATCAAACATTCACAATGGGATTTGGTAGCAATAAAAATCTGATGCAAAAGAGATTACTAAATGCTTTTGGGGAACAGGTCGTCTGTGAAGATATAATAATTTGCGGGTAATCCCAACCTATAGCCAAGTCAAGGCTCGTCAATCTGCAGACAGCAGAGAAAAGGAATTTTAAAGCCCTAGTGACCGACAAGAGCTCGTCACTCCAATGGATCTCAAAGGCTTGAGAACCAGGAACTGCTTCAGCCACTGCAGAACTGCAGCCATCCCTGGGGCGGAACGCAGCAACTGTTGACCAGCACACAGCAGTGCCATGTAAGAGTTTGCCAGGAAGTGAAAAATAACTTCTGCTCTTGGAACTGCAGCAGGAATTTCACCAGAAAAAATGCGTAGTAGTGACCCCAAGTTGGAGTTTCTGAACAGATGGGAGCTAAGTTCCCTGTTCTTGTGAAAGTGCCACAGGATCTTTCAAATCCACAAGTGATGAGGTCTTTGGTTTTGTGTCTTACGTGAAAGACGGCTGCAGTTCCCCTATGCTCTGCTTTTGCTGCAGTGAGTGCAGTTCTGGTGTCAAAACTGCTGCTACCTTTTTTGTTTTAGTTTTGGAGCTACATTTGGTCCAAGCTGAGCTTTCCAGAGCTAATCATCTGGGTTTGTTTCCAAAAACAGAAGGATAATGATCCAAATATGAATCAAGAGCTGTGCAACCCACTGAGGTAACAGAGACTTCAACCAGGCTAATAAATGCTGGCCTCTAGATGGACTTTAAACGGTTGAACAATACGGTTCATTTGCTTTTCAAAGGGCAAAGCCTGGGGTCAGGGATGAGTGCAGTTATAGGAAAACCCCAAAGGCAAATAACTCATCTTGCCAGAGGACTCAGTAGGTGATGGGTCCTAACATGAGGGAATTCAGATACAGCTGATTAGCTGATGAATTAATGTAAAAGACGAGAGGGAATATCTAAGCAGCGCTTGCCTAGATCCAGAAATCACTGTTATAAACAAAAGTCAGGTCATTCATAACCATCTACTATAGATTTGAATGGATCAAAAGGGTGCTCATTTTCCCACCATTGTACTTTGCATGCCCTGTTCTGATGCTCAGTAGTATTCTGTTGCTCCGGTGATATCCCGGCACGCGGAATATTCGGTGGCAAAATGGCTTTGACTTTGGATGCTTAGGTCCAAATCTAGGATTTGGTGTCAGGTGAAAATTGGCTTGCAGGTCCCTCCTCAGGCCCCATTTATGCATATGGCAAAACCTCTGTTCATGGCTGTATTGCGTAATTGGCATCCTGTGCTAACGAGAGGGCCAAGACTGGACTTTCACTGGTGCTGGGTTTAGGTTCGGCACCTGACAACATTCTGTCTGGCTCTGATCAGCACTTGCAGTCCTTAGGTTTCATGGGCACTGAAGTCACACACCTGGATTTCTTATTAAACACAGCCACAATTTTTAAAAAGCACTCTCCGCCCCCTGCCTCCCCCCTCCAAATACCTTGAAGTAAAAGGCAGCTTTTGAAAATAAACCATGACTACTGGTGACTAATTCCATCCCATTGCACCCACCAAGATCCATCCAGAGACCAGTGCTGAGGCTTGATCAGCATAAAAATCCCATTAAAAAAACCCTGAAGTCATGTAACTTTTCTTGAACACATTAAATGTATAAAGTGCAGCTTCACAATGATATCTAGGGCTTCTGTTGATTAGGGTTTATTTTAGCAATGTTTGAATTCTATGTAAATATCCCAAAATTGGGGGAGCTTACTTTTTGTGTATACACATAATCCTATTTCAAACACCACTAGTTTGAAGCGCACTAGGGAACCTTTATCGCACACCAGCAGGGTCTTCACAGACCAATTAATACGCAACACGTTAGTGCATTTTAGAAATAATCTCCGCTCCCGTATTCCACATTACTGCCCTGAGTAGACAAACCTTTAGATACAAGCCAGGGGGCAGGGACATTGCTTCTGTAAACAAACTGCACTGGGAAAGGGGTGAAGCCCGCATGACTTGCATAACCATTCCCAATGTTTTCCCTGCATTTATTGGAGAGACAACAGATTACGTTTTCTGTATCAGGCGTGTTTTATCAGTGTCGATCGGTTAAAACCTAAAATCAGAGGCCATAATTACAACTAATGCAAGAATACAAGGCATGTACAAATGACACTAAAAGGCACTGTCAACTCTCTTAACGAATCCATAATCTGAAAGCATTTACCTGATTTTTGGGAAGGGCTGCAAAATAATAGGTGATTGGGTGGGATTTTCAATCACACCTAGGTGAGTTACAAACTCAAGACCTATTGAAAGTCATGGGACTGGCATGTTCTGGGGTGCAATCCAGACCAGTGAGGGGTTGTGTCACCACCTGCCCTGTAACCCCAGGTGCCTTAAATGCTCTGTCGCTGTGGCTCACAGCCTGGAGCCAGCAGGCAAGCATACACTGAGTGTCTGTACCTTAAGCAGCTCCGGCTCAGTGCTCAGATTCCAGTCGCCAGCTTGTTACACCCCAGCCACACTCTGGTATCCACCAGCCTTGGTTACTACAAGTCAAGTGACTCCAACACACTCCCATTTCCGAATTTTCCCCAAATTGCCCAAATTTAGACCCCATTATTTTTATGTATAGTTGGGAATATGTTTTCCAGTGTTCATTACTTTGCATTTATCAATATGAATTTCATCTGCCATTTTGTTGCCTAGTCATCCAGTTTTGTGAGATCCCTTTGTAACTCTTCACAGTCTGCTTTGAACTTAACTATCTTGAGTAATTTTGTATTGTCTGCAAACTTGCCATCCCACTGTCCACCCTGGGGACACCACTGTTTACCTCTCCTCATTCTGAAAACTGACCATTTATTCTACCCTTTGCTTCTTGTCTTTTAACCAGTTACTGATCCATGAGAGGACCTTTCCTCTTATCCCATGACAGCTTACTTTACTTAAGAGCCTTTGGTGAGGAAGCTTGTCAAAGGCTTTCTGAAAGTCCAAGTACACTATATCCACCAGATCCCCATTGTGCATGTTTGCTGACTCCCCGTCAAAGAATTCTAATAGATTGGTGTGGCATGATTTCCCTTTACACAAGCCGTATTGACTTTTCCCCAACAAATCATGTTCATCTTCGTGTCTGATAATTCTGTCCTTTATTATCATTTCAACCAATTTGCCTGGTACTAAAGTTAGGCTTACTGGCCTGTAATTGCCAGGATCACCTCTGGAGCCTTTTTAAAAAATTGGCATCACATTAGCTATCCTCCAATCATCTGGTACAGAAGTTGATTTAAGTGACAGATTACATGCCACAGTTAGTAGTTCTGCAATTTTAGATTTGAGTTCCTTCAGAACTCTTGGGTGAATACCATCTGGTCCTGGTAACTTATTACTGTTTAATTTATCAATTTGTTCCAAAACCTCTTCTATGGACACCTCGATCTGGGACAGTTCCTCAGATTTGTCACTTAAAAAGAATGCTCAGGTGTGGGAATCTCCCTAAGACCCTCTTCAGTGATGATTAATGCAAAGAATTCATTTAGTTTCTCTGCAATGGCCTTATCTTCCTTGAATGCTCCTTTGGTACCTCAATCATCCAGTGGCATGCTTCCTGCTTTTGATGTTTGCAGTTTGGCAGGCTTCCTGCTTTTGATGTACTTTCCCCCCCTTTTTTGCTATTAGTTTTTGTCCTTTTCTTTAGGTAGTTGCTCTTCAAATTACTTTTTGGCCTGGCTATTTATACTTTTACACTTGACTTGCCAGAGTTTATGTTCCTGTCTATTTTTCTCACTAGGATTTGACTTCCAGGTTTTAAAGGATGGCTTTTTGCCTCTAACCGCTTCTTTTACCCTAATCAGATCACAATACATACAGGCAGGTACTTAAAATTCTGACCATTGTTGAAAGATACAGATGGATCAGGAAGCCTGTCTTAAAATACAGCTGAGACTTTTTAAATTTTAAAGCCTATTACATAGAGCTAATGGGAACAATACATTTACAGATACATGAAATAAGGTGGCGCTCTGTTCTGCCCAGAGAATGTGAAATGTTGCAGGTACTCAAAGGAGAGTAAATAATATATTGCAGTTGGCTGGGGGTTTTAATAGTAAAAAACTCATTGAAAAATAAATGCCTGGGTGTAATTGAAAATGCTGCCTGCTCTCTACGACGTATCTGTAATAGACTAAAAGAGCTGCAGATTAATAAGCACCACCGTTTATCAAGGAGCCATTTGATTAGCGGCATGCCCACATACACTGTGCTCCATTTGGCTTATCAAAAGAGAACTCTTGTGTTATAGTCAGTGAATGCCAGTGTTGTTGGGCAGGGGGATGGACACAGAGGGATCATCTCTCTCCTATTATAATTTATTGCATATAAGCCGTATATTTGTTATCGTGGGTGTGTTTGTTGGGGAAGAGGTTGTTGTTTTTTATTTAGTAACATGTAAGCAGTGGGAGGGAATGAAGCGAATGTCAATTCGTGCAGGCTAGTAAGGAAAGTCCCGACTGAGGAAAGCACTTAGGCATGTGCTTAACTTTAAGCACATGTTTAAGTCCCATTGATTTCCCTGGAACATAGGTATGCCGGGTGGGGTTTTTGAAAGCATCTAAGTGACTGAGGAGCACAAGTCTTATTGAAAAATCAATGGGGATTGTGCCTCTAAGTCACCTGGGCACTTCTGAAACCCCAACCCAAGCTTGAAGTTAAGAACATGCTTAAGTGCTCTTGCTGAACACGGATGCTGTGCCGAGCAAGGTGTCTCAGTATGTGAATGCAGGTGGAAACTCAAGTACATACATGTTGCTAGGAGAGAAAATTGAGATGCTTAAGCAATTGTGTCCACTCCCCGTCACCTGGTGATGCCTATTGCTGTAGAACATCTATTTACAAACCAGGTCAGACACGCAGAGCTGCGAAGTAAAAATAGAAAAGCTATTACAGAGCAGACAGGCTCTGAGACGCGCGTTTCACTGCAAGGGTCAGGGCCACGGATTTGGGTTTTTCTCCTATAAAGTGAGATCATGTGTAAGCGACGTGCCTCACAGCTGTGGGGGGAGGGGGAGAAACCAAACGCCTTTCTATAGTCACCGTTTAAGCAGCTTGTCAGCAGCTGCAAGGGGCAGACCCTTCGGGCTGCCGTCAGCCTTGCCCGGGAGTGATCAGTCTCTAGATGCGCGGTGCAGGCCACTGCTGAGAGCCCGAGCTCTGGAGTTCTGCTCAATGCTAAGCTGGCTGAGGAGCATATTAATCAGGCTCTCCCAGCTGGCACTTTATAACCTGAAGAATCTTGTTAGAAGCTTCTTGGAGTCTTTCCCAGGCTGCGACCTGAACTGTCTCTTCAGGTCGCAGACTCTGTTACATTAAAAGCGTGTGGATCCCACTTGGACTATTGTCTGATTTAGCTACTCTTGTAACTTACTGCAGGGCCTGCTTGGCAGAATATTTACCCGAGACAAGGTCTCAGGGCACATCTCTTCAGTGTTTAACTCGCACCGTGTGACACCAAATCGACTCGACCACTTGTTTATAGAGCCCTAGTGGGCCAGGGGCCATCTGATGTGGTGAATCACCTACCTGTATTCATTGAACAGGTAGTGTCAGTGGAGTGCTGTCCTTTGCTTGAGTGATATTGCTGTGCCACCATGCCACCTTGGGCTGTGATCACATCCCATCGCAAAATCAGTGCTTGGGACCCAGTCGGCTGAAAGAAACAGGAGGTGAATAAGGAGGTGATCCTCATCCCCTTGTCAGCATCGATCCAGCACCCAACCATGGTTCTACAGGCTTGTGTTGGAGGGGGCACCTAATAGATAAGATTACAAACAGAAGTTCTGATCCCCTGCATTATGTTTTGATTGGATACAGTTTTCTGTACTCTTCCTAGATTCCAGTGTACCGTTGCTTTGCACTTGTAAACAGCCGCTGTGTTCCACCCCAGAGCTGGCTGCAGTTCAGGGAACTCCTTTACAAAGTGCTTTAGGAATATGAACTATTCTTATCACATTTCTTATATAGCTCATCTTGGTAGCCTAAGATCAATAGTCAGTATTCTAATATAGCTAGACAAACGTACCTTGGAGAGGTGTAATAATTCCATGACAAATCCCTACAACTGAGTACCCCTTCTTGTCACCTTGTGGTGCCATTCTGCTTTTGTGTCTTACAGTCTGACTCCCTTCCCAATGCTGATCTTAACAAGTAGCAGAGAGTTTGCCAGCATAACCAAGCAACAGCAGACTTGCCCCCTGAAGAGTATCCTTTATCCTAGTTAAAAGTGACAGCATCACATTATTACAATCCGCTAGCCTTAGAATAATTAGAGCATGGGTAGTGGGTACTTACTTGCCAGTGGGCCTCAATAATCTCCTACATAGACCTTCTGTAGCCAGGGCCGGCTCTAGGCACCAGCAAAACAAGCTGGTGCTTGGGGCGGCACATTTTTAGGGGCGGCATGGCCGGCGCCAGAATGCCACCCCTGCCGCCCTTAAAAATGTGCCCCGGCCGCCCTAGCTCACCTCCGCTGCTGCTGCCGCTCGCGCGCCGCTACTCGCCCTCCCTCCCATGCTTGAGAGCTTGGGGGGGAGGAGGCAGGGCTGGGGATTCGGGGAAGGGGCGGAGTTGAGGCGGGGCCGGGGGTGGGGTAATTAAAAAACGGGGGGCGGCCAAAATTGTTTTAGCTTGGGGCGGCAAAAATCCTAGAGCCAGCCCTGTCTGTAGCCTATTCCTTTGCTTCTAAAATTGCAGCTATTTGGATGGTGGTCCCTGTCCTCTAAGAATTACATGGGGATCACCAACTATTTGGAGTGTAAGCTCTAAGGCAGGGACTTTCTGTATAGCTGTAAAGAACCATGCAACCAATGGCATTTGCATGCTCTGGTGGCACTTCTTAATACGAAAGGAACTCTTGAAGGAAACACTGAGTGATGCAAAAGCAGACGATGAGCTTTCAGGTAACAGAATTCAACTCTGGGGCAGATAGTGGCCCACAGTCACACCACTAAATTCAGTGGGATTGCACAGGAGTTAGCTCTGTTGGCTGAACTTGCCTTTCATCTTAAGAAACAACATCATTGTACCAAATTTAGTGTCTGCAGCTTTCTATACAGCTGCACACCCACACCCACCCGAGGTTCCAATGGAAGCCACATCCCGTAGCTGCTGGTACCATGTTGTCATTCATTACTAGGGCCCTTTTGTGTGCTCTGACCCTATACTAGATTGATTTCACAGGGGAGACCAGTGTTTCTCAAATTGGGAGTCCTGACCCAAAAGGGAGTTGCAAGGTTATTTTATGGGGGTCACGGTTTTGCCACCCTTACTTCTGCGCTGCCTTCAGAGCTGGGCGGCTGGAGAGCGGTGGTTGTTAGCCAGGTGCCCGGCTATGAAGGCAGAGCCACTGCCAGCAGCAGCGCAGAAGTAAGAGTGGGAATATCATCCAATGCCACCCTTATTTCTGCGCTGCTGCCTTCAGAGCTGGGTGGCCGGAGAGTGTCGGCTGCTGACCGAGGGCCCAGCTCTGCAGGCAGCAGTGCAGAAGTAAGGGTGGCAATACCATACCATGCCGTCCTTACTTCTGCGCTGCTGCTGGCAGCGACTCTGCCTTCAGAGCTGGGCATCTGGCCAGCAGCCGCCACTCTCCAGCTGCCCAGCTCTGCGCTGCAGAAGTAAGGGTAGCAGTACCGCAACCCCCCCACACAATAACTTTGCCCTCCCCCCCGCAACTCCTTTTTCGGGCAGGATTCCTACAATTACAACACTGTGACATTTCAGATTTAAATAGCTGAAATCATGACATTTATGATTTTTAAAATACTATGACCGTGAAAGTGACCAAAATGGACCATAAATTTGGTAGGGCCCTATTCATTACTTCCCATCCTGGGTCTACTACTGATGGGGAATTCTCTGGTTGAGTCTTGATCCTATGGCTACTGAACTGCTGAGTACTCTGAAGCTTCATTAGGTCATTCATAGTAATGACCTATTACACTTACAGGACTTTCCCACTGTCCTTCCCAAGGCAGAACGCTCACAATCACTGTACACATGCCTGTTAATGTGCTACACAAAACAAAACTAGACAACTAAGCTTTACATTTCTGGGGTTGAACTACAGGGCCTTAACCTCCCGACTGTCTTTATGGCATACTACAGCAGTTCGTGGACTTATGTAACTGAGCAGTCATCGTTTGTGCTAGCCACTTGTCACATTACAATGGCAATACAGAAAACTGCAGGCTATGCAAAGATCCTGAGGGTCTAATGTCAGAGTTTTTCCCATTGCCTTTTAAATCCCTTTTGAGTGGTTTTTAAACAGCTGAACAATGCAAATGAGCTTATCCTTTCAAATACTGAAAAGGCAAGTCTTGAGAGTGGTTGCAGCAGCGTTAATTGAAAGACCTTGGCTGTTTCGATCGCCTTGAAAGTTGAGCTGAGTTTTCTGTGCTCTCTTCTCAACTGCTTTGGAAAATAACAGACTCAGGTTTTTATACCAGAGTATCAGATCCCTCCCATATTCTCTTCTAAAAAACAACAACTCCAAAACCCTAAATTTGGATTTGAAAAATTTGCGTCATACAAGGGACTTGTATGTCTTTTGAGTAATCTCTTGATAGGACACACGGACACACATCCTATTAAGTGGCCTATTTAACAACATGGGCTAATTATGGATTTGCACTGCAAATGCGTCATCTGAACTCTGGGCCTGTTTCTTAGTTACTCCATTCCTGTGATTGGGGATTTGTTTTGGTGGGAGCAAAGGTAGATTTAAGCCTCCTTTGCACTCTCCAAATTACAGGGCCATGTAGACACTGGCCTGGCAGTCAGTGTAAGTTAGAGCAGCCTCAAGGCTATTCTAACGTACGCTTTGTTCCATAAGTCCTCAGAGAAGCAAAGAATAGCTGTAGTGTAGCACACTCTGGCCACACTATCACATGCCCTTGGTACACCCTGTATGCATGGGACTATGAGAAAGACTGGTTCAGAGCCTTTGTACCAGCTGAACACTGGCCAGGAATAGCCTCTGTACAACAGCTAATCTCAAGAAGACATTTCTGCCTACTTTAATGCTGCTAGAATGGCATAAATGAACCTTAGAGTAACTGGGAATCAGCCCTTCTCGGTCTTTGATGAAACCAAGATCCTGACAACTTGTATTCATTAGAGAGCCCATGGCACTCTCTCCAAATAGGGTGTTAATGCTGGGACATTGCCCAGATCCAATTAAAGGTAATGACATCATGCCTGCCTAAATACCCTCTGCCGTTTCAATTACTTTTCCTGTCCTGAACTTGTGCAGTGTTGCTGGGCACTGTAATACAGCTGCTGACTTCCAACCTGGAACTGGCTGCCTTCCAGTAGGGAGTGAAATGGTCCAAATGTATTACCATTGACTTACTTCAAAAGTCTTTTGGGAAGGTTAGTGAGATCCTCAAATGATAAGCCCTGTGTAAGTGTAAAGTCTCCGGTTCCCATTGGCAGAAGTGTTACGTCACGATAGCACTGAATTTACTCTGGACACCAAGTAGGCAGTGCATCCAGCTAGTGCCTAGATAACTGGGCTTTCCCTCAAAGGACTGACTCTGGGATAATGGCATACCAAAAATGGGCTATTACTTACTCAGCTATACAGAACAGCACAATTGGCTAGGTATATTGAGGGGGTTTCCCTTTCATCTGATGTGACAAGTATGGGCCACTGTTGGGGGTAGGCTGCCAGACCTGATGGACCAGTGGTATAATCTGAAACGGCAAATCGCTCAAATACTTTTTTTTTTGGCACTTCCAAAAGGTACTTATCAAAATAAGTTTTTTAAAAAGTAGATAAACATTAGTCAGAAGTTCATACCACGACTTTTCAACGGGGCTTCAATTGTGGCACTTCTAAATGTTTCAGTGTATGCCTTACACCATACTGAATGAGTTATTGTTCTAATGCAAATGACCCTGACGACATGTAGCCCTGAGCTACAGAGAAGGAGATTAAAATGCCAACCTAGGACTTTGAAGATCTCAGTTCAAGTCCCTGCACTGCTACAAACCTCCCCTTGACTTTAGGCAAGTCACTGAGCCTCTCAATCCTCCATGTGCAAAATGGGGGTACTAGTACTTCCCAACCTCACTGGGGTGTTGTGATGATCAATAGATTAAAGAATGTGAGGTGCTCAGATACCATGATAATGGGTGCCCTATAAGTACCTAAAATAGATACCAACACATAATGCTGACAAATGATCTTACTAGACAGATGGTAACAAGAGGGCTGACACTTTGAAAATGAGCAGCTATCATGTGGTTGCCCAAGCAAATCTGTTAGTTTAAATAAAATAAATATATAAAACCATTGTCTAAAGGGACTAGAGAGCTCAGGAATTTGTATTGTGATGCAGAGCCTTTCACTTCCCAAGTCTTAATTTCCACTCCAGAGCAGACCCATGGTAAACAAGGGTTGTTAGAACCTAATGATTTGGGGAGGGGGAGTGACCTATGAAAAGGATATGACGGTGTTTTTCTCCTCCTTTAATTTCTTCAAAGACACCATGATTTTTTTTTATTTTTTTTTACAAAACCAGTTTTACAATGCCAGTCATGATCAATTAAAAATTAAGGTCCAAATTACAATCACAAAAAACAACAAGAAACTTCCCCACCGTTCCTGACATGCA
This sequence comes from Terrapene triunguis, assembly GCF_002925995.2. Taxonomy (NCBI): domain Eukaryota; kingdom Metazoa; phylum Chordata; order Testudines; family Emydidae; genus Terrapene; species Terrapene triunguis. The sequence goes on along the minus strand of NW_020664409.1, from coordinate 101,570,951 downwards.
TCGTTGTTGTTCACTGAAATGGAATAACTCACTCAGGCACATGTACTCTCCTCCCTCAATATACTCTTTCATCAACCTTCAGATGCTTTCCGTTTATTAAGTAGCAATCTTTTGCTAGTCAGCTGAATCAGTAGATGTTGTCCTGTAATTTACTAATGGGTAGAATACTTCTGAGGTCCCCCAATAGAAAAACTGTAGTGTCCAAGGGAATACCACTGCTCAAAACATATTAGCTTTTTGATATACTTCAGGCCAAATTCTCAGTAGGTGTAAAAAGCTGAAACATCAGAGGAGCCAAGTTAATTTTCACAAGCTGACAATCTGGCGCATCATCTCAGAATGTACGTACAAATGACCATTCTCAAAATGCATACAGCAAGGTAGCACTCAGCTCATTTTAGACTTGTCATTTGCTTTGAACTCTATATTTAGGCACTCTGAATGGAATTCTTAAACAAATAGACCAAAATATTGCCATACAAACACGGCAGCAAAAACCACAAAGGGTAATCTGGCTTCAGGTAATATTTTGATGCCCTAGCAGCTGCATGCATGGGAGACAGAAATGAGTGATCTTAAGCAAGAATAGCTATTTTACATAAGAAAAGGATTGTTGAGCAGGCCACATGTGGTCATGCCATGGGGAAATACGTAACTAAACCAGGAACCATTCTATTCATCATTCATAAGAAGCCAATATGTTTCTCAAGGAGATGCCGTGTATACAGGTCTGTCTCATCTTACGCGGGGGTTCAGTTCCGCGGTTAGCGCGTAAAGCGAAAACAGCGTATAGCCAAAATCCCATTGAGTTCAATGGCAGGCGAAATTGCCCGCACTACAGGTATAGTATTAAAATTGTTATTATTATTATTTTTTTTTTTGCCGACCGCGTAAAGTTGAAATTGCGCATGTTAAATGCGCGTAAGATGCGACAGACCTGTATCTTGTCTCCTACTAACACAGGACAGGATGCCACCACTATAATTCTTAATTCAACAGATAATGAGGCAATATAACATCTGGGAAAACACAGAAGGGAAAAATGTGAAATTAATTACCCCAAGGAAGATTTGGGAATGAAGACACCGACTTGGGGTTCTTTCAACAAACAAATCATCACTAATAGGACAAACTGCTATCAACCAGACCACTCAGCACTTTGCAGGAGATGGAAGCCAATTACTAATAAGTCAGTAGGTTCTCTTAAGTGGGCTATTCTGTATACAGTAGTTAGTAATTTAAGTTCAAGAGTGAGATTCTGGCCCCATTGAAGTTAATGGTAAAACTTCCATTGACTTCATTGGGGCCAGGATTTCACCCTATATATTTTATTTGCCTAAATTACATCTCACTGTCCGTTAAAATTACTAGCCTATATTTGTGTTCCACACATCTATATAATACTATTAATATAATAAAAACAATCTGTGATAAAAAATGTTCAGGTTTGCAACAGCACAAACTGACCTGTACAAATTGATTGAAGTTCGATTTTTGCCTCTGACTGGCAGAAATAAAATCAGAAGCTTGTTTAGCTAGCATAAGGAGTCTACAGTAACTTTCTATCTTGAAAGGACAAGAGTAATTTTCACTGTTTAATATACTAAAAGAGAGTTCTGATGATTTTTTGGCATAAGCCTTCATTAAACTAAATTATTTTGATCCTACAAGGCGTTTGGCAGAAGATTTGAGGTGTCTATTAAACCCATTCCATAATTTGCCATGTTTATTAACACTGTGTCATTGTGCCATACATTCTTAACGTTTTCCAGTGAACAATTTGGTAGTTCAGAGTAAAACTACATATTGAGTCAGCTTTATGTTTGCTGTCGGCTAACGTTTCTACGCATTTTTAAAATAAGGGTTTGTCTGCAATATCCTCTCAACTCCCAGTTTGCAAAGAGTCTGCCTGAGCACATGGCCAAATTTCTTGGATGATCATTGTCATGGGCGCTTCTATTTTAAGATAGCCAGCTTAGTACAAAATAATGGTGAGCAAGGTGTAAGATCCTAAGCAGAACAGAAAGACAGGGGGAAAAAAGGAGGAGGGGGAAAATAGGAGGGCAGAGAAGAATTTTTCATTTTACTAAATTTATTTTCCCTTGTAAAGAGTATAATCTACTCCCAACTATCAAAGTCAAATTCGATCTGATTTATTATTGCATATAGATCCATTTTATCCCTTTTTCCCCCGAATATATAATTGCTTCAGCTGTACAGATTAAGAGCTCCAAATTGAAAAGCAGTAATAGCTATGACTTCAGGCTTATCCTAATTCACACTGTCATTGGAAATTAGTATTAAATCTATTAATGATGCTCAAATTTCCAGGAGTTGTTTCTTGTGGCTCAGTTATAAACATCATGAGCATCAGCCCCTAATGGGGAGATGCTCACCTCAGAAAAACCACCAGCATAATTACTGACAAGATAACATGGAGACTGAAACATCCACTGCTAGAGATGGTCAGGTTCTCCACTCTCTTATACCACCTTTATGTTTTCCCACTGAGATGTGGTATAAAACTGGTTAACAGGACAGCAAATCAGGCCCACTGTCTCTTGGTGAGAGTTAAAGCACAGTGCCAGGCACACTGCTGCTGCCCATACACATGTATAACCTCTTGTGAAACACACATTGGGACCAAGGGCCAGATCTACAAAGGGATTAAGGTGCCTAAATCCAAAATTTAGAACCTCAACCCCCTTGTACAGCTGCCACCTAACCCTGTCGGTGCCTAAAATCGGCCAGTGGGTATGTGCACAGCTGCCTCTGTCCTGACACCCAGCTCACATCTAAGCCCCAGTGGGATCCTCAAAATCGGCATTCCCCAACAGACCCCAATCTGGTAAACATGCTCAGAGGCCGCCCTAGATCACAGCCACTGGATGAGGCTTGGCACAAAACATAGCTAAAGGAGGTGGTGCTCCCCTTTGCCCAGTGGTAAGACCACTTGCACTAAACACAAGAAACCTAGGTTCAAATCCCCACACTACCTGATATAGCACAGGGACTTGAATCAAGCTCTCCCACATGAGTCCCCTAGGCACTAATGGGCGAAGAGGAGGAGGAGTAGTGGTGGCTGCTCCTTTTGATTTGTAAGAAATGGCCAACTTGGCTGACATACTTAACTCCAGGAGAGGGTCCACTGCAGTGAATCCCATTTGGGAATAGGCGCCTAAGTCCCAGAGGTGGAAGTGGCGGTTTAGGCTACACTCCTCTCTTCAATTTCCTATTGGCTAATCTTGGACTGCTCTGAGCTCAGCATGCTGGCGCTTTGTGGATCCCATTCTCAGGCCCCTGCTTTCCCTGTGCATTGCGTAAGGAGACTGGGCACCTAACTTGGGGCTGTGGATTACAGTAGGCAGCAGGGAATCTAAAGTTAAGCATTCCAAGGGTGAGCCTAAATCCCATGTATGGATCTAGCCCCAAGGATGAAATCCTGGCCCCACTGACATCAATGGCAAAATGCTCATTTAACACAAGTAGTTTGTCACACAAATATGGAAGTCTACTTGGCATGTAGATATAGGTATTAAATTTAGGACAATCTTAACCAAGTTGCCTGTGTGCATATGAATTACATAGCCTGCAGTCAGACCATCTTGTGTTGTGATCAGATTCCTCAAGGTTAGGCCAGGCCAGTACTTATGTAGGAAATACTAAGAAAATACCAGAAATGCTGGAAATAGCTTTGGTAATTTAGTACTGGACACTTTTCCCTCTGAGTCAGTGCTAATGTCATTTCCCACCATGATATTTGGAAGCTGTGCTGTTACAGATGCAGTTTAATTAGATAAGACTTAGAACTGAAAATCTGATACCTTATTTGTAAGAGATCACTGTGTGACTAATCCCAGTGTCCTCCTGACCAAATTACAATTAGAGAAATTGTCTTCTGCTCTCTAAATTCCCTCTGCAGAGTCAGAGAAATGTATTCATTTTCCAGTCTTACATACCTGGGTAGAGTTTGCTATGAAAAGTTAAACAGTTGCTATTTCACACCAGAGATGCCTGCATTTTGGTGTGATGTGAACTCACCCCTATGCAGTGATTACCTACTTCATTTGAAGCTTGAGGCTTGTTTATTTTTAAATCACTTGTACGTCTTCTGGAAGGAGCGACGGCAGTGCAGTTGTAGTAGAGTGAAACAGAGTAAAAGGGAAAATTCTTGGAAGATGTACAATATATTTTTGAATAACTGAAACTTTACGGTGATATAGCTAAGTGGTAAAGAAGAAACAGGAAGACTATCCTTTTTGACTACACCTGAAGCTCCATCCAAACCACCAAAGGAGAAAAGAACTAAATGATACTCCTTTTGCTTAAGGTAGCTTTGAGAAATCAACGTGAAGAATAATCTAAGATATGAAATCAATTTTCCCACCTCCCTATAAAAACCCTTAAAGACAGTCTTCAACAGCCACTAAATGGTAATAAAACATCTCAATGTGCATTGATGGAGATGAGGAGTTTGAACAGAAGACACTTATGTTTAGTGATATTCCTTTATTTTGCAAAAAAAGTAATAGATTGCCTTGAAAATATACACTTAGCTAAAAAAGAAAAGTCTGGCCTCAGTATCGAAATGGATTAATCAGTATGCGCACTGGCTGAATTTGTTGAGTTTCAATAACTATCAGAAAGGAAAATGCATCTGATGGAAGTAAATTTCTGAAGCATGGGTGGAAAGCATTTGGATTTGCAGTCAGCTTTGCAGTAAGAAAAGGTTAAATTACCAGAAGTTTATTTGTGTTACAAATTATCACAATAAGGACGAATATAAAAATGAAAAAGCATTGAGGAAACAGGTCTACCAGGTACAAGAGTGCAAATTTATCAAGACATAAAAACTAGCTTGAAATTCCTTTCACTGGAAAACATGTGACCTTATATTATAAGAGTAGAAAAGATACTTCTGTAGATGTAAAATTATAATCACAATATACCATGGAGTAAGTGAAAGAGAATGAACAATATAATACAAAAACAACGAGGAATCCTTGTGGCAACTTAGAGACTAACAAATGTATTTGGGCATAAGCTTTCATGGGTTAGAACCCACTTCATCAGATGCACTGATTCATCTGATGAAGTGGGTTCTAGCCCACGAAAGCTTATGCCCAGATAAATTTGTTAGTCTCTAACGTGCCACAAGGACGCCTCGTTGTTTTTGCTAATACAGACTAACACGGCTACCACTCTGAAACCAATATAATACAGTCCACAGTGATTATGACCTTCATGTTCTATAAACAAATTACTTAAGGAAATTGAAATTGGGTTTTTCTCTCTCTACTAATCAGTCTTGCTTCAGGCACATCTGTTTACACTTAGCCTATGAGCAATACAATAGCTTCTGTGTAACACACTTGTTTTCACGTTTACTTGTCCATGCCGCACATACAGTAGATAAACCACTTCCAAAAGTGAACTATGGGTCTAGTCATAAAACTCCACACAAGGTTCGCTCATAGCTGCTGTGTAGGAATTACAAAGTCACTGAAGGAACATAAGGATGCATTATTGCTTTGTACTGGAGATTTAAATGGAGATTCTTTATTGACTTCTACATAAATAACATTGTTAGGTCATTAAACAATTAAGGGCTTTTATAGCAGTTGTTAAAAATAAAGGATATAATATGATACACTTTAGTACTACAGTACGTAAAATACTGGAAGAGAAACAGAACTGCATTTTCAAATTCCAAAGCTGATTTCATCGTTGACTAGGCACATTGGTGAATATAATAGTCTAAGCAGTCCATAATAATCACGACAGAAGTCCCTGGAAAAGAGGAAAACAAAATACGTTTATGTACATCAGGAAACAAATAATTATTACTGACTCTCTGGAGACTGTCAGATTACAGGCAGTGGAAACAGATAATTGGAAATACAATAAATGTATGTAGATTTATGGAAAAGAATGCAAAAAAGGAGCTAATTGTTTAAATTTAGTACACAGATGACAATAAAGCCTGCGTGCAATATGGAAAAATTAATAATTATATGATTAATCAATTGTTAAGATATTATTCACTTATGCTATTGGATTTGACTCTAGTGATATGCAGTGATTGACCAAGAGATGTGAGAACATAAAATTCTACACTGAATGAACTAGCTCTTCTTAGTAATTAAGTTTGTCACACTGAAACAGGATTATCTAATATCTAAACTACCTTCCTTGGTAGGTTATTCCATTATTCCAAAGAAAGCTGGAGATATAATAGAGGAAAATAAGGTCAAAGTGTGCTATTTTAGAAAGTAATGAGAAAAGATTTATACTGAAAATACTGAACCTATAAAAGGGTCTAAAATTCTGCTTCAATGTAGTTTCAGTTTTTTGTTTTTGACAAAAAAAGATGCGCAATCAAATCCTTGCAGAAAGATCAAAAATATGGACATAAATTATAAAAATATTCCCTATCCAAATATTTTTAAAATATAGTGATGCTATGGTCACTATTCACAAGGGTTCTTCTGTGTAGAAGTCTGTGTAGATTTAGATAAAGTCATAATAAGAGCTATTAACTAAAATTGGGCTGAAGTGTGTAAGGGCTGCAGTTTTCATTTGATTGGTTCAAAAATTGCATATCGATTAACATCAGACTTTTTATACAACCTTAACTCTTACACTGAAACTATTTTTTTAAAAGCTATTTTGAGGATATGGACAAAAATCATGTTAACGTAGTAATTAAGTGTTTGACCCAGAAAGCTATGAACTTTCAGAGAAGACAGCTTCAACATACCCCCACTCTATTGTGCCTAGGCATGACAGCAGCTGTAAGAGTCAGCCTTGCTCACTAATTTTGGATCTCTCTAATTATTCTGGCCAAGGCAGATAGAAGTCTCAGCTGAACTTTTTAACGTTTACAAGTCTTATGGGGCCTTTTGGCTAAATCTTAAACTAAGTCTTGAATTTGTTCCAGCAAACTTTGCATGTGCAAATGCAGGTTTTGTATATGCAAATGAAGAGACCTCCTAATGTTACTGTGTTAAACAGTAACTATGTATGCATTATTTAAAAATATATAGCTCCATTTATACTACAAATTGCAAATTAAAGGCACCAAGTTGCTGAAAGCTCCAGGAGCCATTTATTAATCAATTAACCTGGAATTTAAATGTTTCTTATGGGCTTAGTATCTAGAACTACCATTCAAAGTAGGAAATAAACCCCTCAAAAGTTAAAAGTTTCTGTCCTAGTTTCTGTCATTTTTTTTTTATAGCACAGCACATAAATCTGGGTGAATTATTTTTTAACCTAGTATCTGACTAACCTCATTAGAAACAGTAATCCACAGCAAACATGCACACAAGCAGTAGATTCAAGCTCTGTAAATACATTTTTAAGGGATTTGACTTTCCCCTTCACCAGTATTCAACATGTTTCTTGTGCAGAAATGTTCATTTTGGTTCACCAAGTCATCCTGTACCAATTTTTTTTCCTATCAAACTATTCTCCACGAAGTTATTCTCAGAAAAATTATAGATTGGGACCTCTCTGATAGAATCTGTCAACATGACTTTCTATCAGGATTGAAGTTCTCTGTGGGGGACTGATGGCATAAAATTATACTCATTTCCTTCTACGTTCCTCTATTAGATCAGCAATTCCTTTACCTAGTTAGCTGAAATTGATATTTCAAAGTTAATTCTTAATCTGAAGAATAGAAAGAATCCAACAACAGATAGGGGCACAATGGGACAGTTCAGTATTAAGCTTTACATGTCAGACTGCCTGAAAAAAGGTACTTTTCTTTTTGGCAGACTCTTAAAGTAACTTCATAATTCAAAACAATCACTGCCCTCAGTGATTATTTAAGGATTAACCCAGAGCCTCGCTAAGTCATTGGCAGTCTTTCCATTGGTTTCAATGGGTTTTGAATTAGGCCCTTAAAATTCTTTTCTCTGGTACATCATTGATCAGAGAGTTTAAAATATACGAATAGGTACATACCAGAGCATCAACAGATTTAGGTTTTTGTTCTCTTGGCTCCCCAAGACGTTTAGCGTTTCCTGACAAGAGAAAAGATCTGTTTACTAAATACAGAAGAAGACTTTAAAATATAAACTACAAACAAACAATTCAAATTAAACTATAATTAAAAAGACAAACTGAATCTTCAAGGAAAAGCTTTTGAAAACATTTGTAATGTTTAAGCACTGTTCTCAGTTACTAGAATTTATGGAAAAAGAAGATATTACAAGCTACTAGTTATGAGGTTTTACATTTGTTTAATAGGGAATAGTTTGTCCAAATTAAACTGACTGATCTAAGGCTTTTTAGATTACTAAAACAAATTAAACTTTTTAAAATGAGAATTTAGGTGAGCTTAAAGCCTTTCTAAAATCTAAAATGAAACTTTCTAATTTGTATCCTCCCTGATTTTATTGGTTATATTAAGATAAATTAAGTGAGATTAAAATCTTATTTGATTTATTTACCTTTGCAAATGAAGACCGTTTTAAGGGTTACACATCCTCTGCCTCTGACGAAAGCGACCTCAATTAGTCAAGTCAGAAAGTCTTTAAAAGCTTTGTGTTTATTGCTTCCAGCACGGAGCGAGGTGGTCATTAAGGTACCAAAATTCTCATAAAAATTCCAAAGTTGCACTAGTGAAAAAATGCTCAACAAGATGAAAACTAGTCACATCTTTTTCAGAAAATTCATTAGCTATTTTAAACCATTTTTAACCAAGATTATTTTTTTTATATGTGGCATTCAAGCAGATCCATACCATTTGGATATTTAACCAGCATTTAAATCTATCGTGAGTATATAAATGTACATTTAGGTTTATACCATTTTTAAAAAAAAAAAGCTGTACAGTGTTTAGTATGAGTGTTTTATGTTGATCATTGTTAGATGAATTTCTCCCTGTTTACTACTATTTATGAAGGTTTATTATAAAATAAACTAAAGCATAAAATTACTCTCACACACACTGATTTTCTTTCAAAAGTTTATTTAGTATCAAGCAAGAGTAAATTTTGCTTAACACTACAGAACATTTCAAGACTTGAGTTACAAAATACCACATTATTTGCATTTGTAATTTGCTTCCCTTTTTACGCATGTTTGCAAGAGAAAAAACTAGCAAAATGGTTGAAAAATAAAACTAAAAGAATTAAATTGCTGAAAAACCTTTAAAATAAAAGGTTACGCTTATGTTAAAAGAATGGATTAACATATTTAGTAAACCTAGTTTTTGTTTAACACTAGTTAATCAGAGGTTATTTTTTTGATCACCTATTTTTCAAATACAGTCTGGAAATAACAAAGTTCCTTGTTTTACATATCTTTCTGTCCAGGTTGTTCTTTCAACAAAATAGTTTAAGTTCAGTCCAGCCGTTCAATTTTTAAGCACTTTGATTTACTAAAAAGGGATTGTTTATAGAAAAAAATTACTTGGAACAGTATACAGGACTGGTGGAGATTGGATATTTCACAACATCAGACAGTACAATCAGTATCTGGCATATGGCTGGTCTCTGTAGATTCCCTTTGTTGTCCTTGCTGAAGGTGCCTTGTGTCTTGAGTTGGTCCATTCTTCTTGCCCTGAAACAAAGAAAAGCAATCATAATTAGACCTTTCCTAATGATCATTGTGGCAGTGTTTGTTTTTACTTATAATGTTTTTTAGTTTAATTTTGGAGTTCAGTGCTTTTGCACTGATAGTTGTAGCGAATGAAGTCTAATCTTTAGCCAAAGATCTGGTGAACTTCCCCACACTGCTTTTCCACCATGCCTCAGTTCTGACTGGGATTAGCTGGGGGTGAGAATGTGTTTAGGCACCTATGATATTCAATATGGCCTCTAATGAGGCTGAAAAGAAGAGTGCAACTTTGGTGGTAGATTGTGTTGTGCGTACTTATCCTAACAGGACCTGGAGTAAGAACATGACATTCTATGTAGGCTACTGAACAGCTATAAATCTCTCCCCCCTCCAACTTCTTTTGGTCACTACCAATTTAGGATTACTTTGAATTAGAAAGCTACAAGTGAAAAGTTTCATAATTCCACTATGAACACCTGTGGCTGCCCTTCTGAAAACACAACCTAACACAGCATTTCAGATAACAGTGGATTTCACAGAAACAAATACATTTCCTGTAAAGCGCAAGATCTACAGAGCTGGATTTTTTTGTAATAAACTTCAAAGAGCAAAGGAAATTGCTTTCCTCGCTTGTAACAACAAAATGAATAAACACACAAATAAAGATTTTCACAACACACACTGAACTGTATTATTAACAATAATAATGGACCAAATCAGAGTTCTAATGTGTTAGACATAGAAACACATAGCTCCCCAAGGTGCTAACAATCTTACTGCAAATCTCGAAATATGATGAGGTACACTTAACATTTTGTACTAAACTTCTGGTAAACAAGTTTGCCCTGACAAATAACAAGCTATCAGTTTTAAGTAACAAAAGATTTAATGAGAAAATTTTATTTTTTTTACCTTAAATACTGTAATGCTACAAAATGTTACATCTTGTGTCCTGCATTAGGCAGGTTGTAAGCTTTATCACTATTGATTTTTCCCTTAGTGAGATACTCTGAGAAATCAGACCCCTACTGTCAAACAGTTAACTTTAATGCTGAAATATACAATGATTTAAGCAATGCAGTCCACAGAGACCAGTTTAAAGAACTGTGAGGGGCAAAAATTGCTTGAAGTGACCTCCTCTTTTGATGCACTCATCTAATCAATTACTTTCCCTCAAGTTACTTGCATCAATTCCAGTAGATGACATGTGGCAAACTTATATGTTCAAAGTGTTTGTTATGACAAACAAATCTTAGCTGAGGTCATCATTGCTTTAGGGAGGAGACATCGTAAAATGCACTTCAAAAGATATACCAGGAAATGGTTTTCAGTTATGTTCTAAAGAATGTCATAACATCCATTAACCACAGTCATGATTCACTTGCACCAGTCACTGGCAATTCATGAGTTTTTGAGCTTCCTGACTGATCGAAAACTGCATTTCTCTGATCTCTAGCCAGAGGTATGAAGTAAAGGTGCCTTTTAACATGCTTTATGCTTCTAATCCATAACAGATTCCTTTAATTAAACCTGTCACCGCTGCACTTCTGATTTGAAAAAATTAATCCTATCATTGTGGCATATGCTTTTTGCTTTATTATGTGTTGTCTTGCCTTCACACAAGTACTCCAGTACCCTTGTGTCTATTACATACCTAAAATACTTTATAACTTTTATATAATTACTACCTGCTTGAGTTTACAGAACTGGAGCTTGGAAATTAATTTATACACCAAAAGACCACAAACTAAGTGTGCAATGTGCTCAATTCAGCCCTGATTCAGCAAAGAACTTAAGCATATGCTCAAGTCCCACTGACTTCAATGAGTCTTAAGCACATGCTTTACATTAAGCATATGCTTAGGTACTCTGCTGAATTGAGGTTTTATGGCCCAATTCTTTGCCATCCTTACTCACACTAAATATTATTGTACGCTGAAAATAATCCCATTGATTTGGGGGAATGTAGTAAATAGGAGTAAGGGTGGACAATCTAGCCCTTAGTGCTTATTTTTACTGTTATATGGCAAAGATAGCAAACAAAATTACAAAAAACAACAACACCCCCTTATCCCCCCCGAAACAAACCAACAAATATGTCTCAGTAACCATAAATCTTCAACGTCTAAAACAATGGGACTCCAGACCAGCACAAGAGTTGATGCAAGTGGATCCTGATGCAGGATTGCAGCATTCTTCATAAAAAAAATTTTTGTTTTAAATTGATTTTTTTCAAAATTCTTTAAAATACACTGATAATTCCACTTACAAAGCTACTCACCATAAGAATCATATGTTTCCTCACTAAGTCCATGTCCATAATCATAGTAATCTGTTCCACTGTATGAAAAAAAAGACAGACAACGTAAGTAATGCTGTTAGAAATGTAGTGTTAAGCAACATGTCTTAAATCATGATGGACTAGATTCACAAGGGACTTAGGCACTTTGCCTTTTTAGGTGCCAAAGTCCCTCATTTAGGTGGCAGTGACATTCAAAAAACCATTGTTTAGCTGCCACCTGATGCTGCCGGTGCCTAAGTTTCTGCCAGAAGGCATGCAAAATCATCTAAATCTTGACACTGCGCAGCTGCTCGGTGCCCTAGCTTATTTTACAGGGACAACATCCCACAATGCTTTTATGGTCCAGACGTTCATAACTATGTATAACCTTTTGTATGATTATTGCTTTAAAAAATATTTTACATGTGATCAAATGCCTACGGCAGGGGTAGGCAATCTATGGCACATGTGCCGAAGGCGGCACGCGAGCTGATTTTCAGTGGCACTCACATTGCCCGGGTCCTGGCCACTGGTCTGGGGGGCTCTGCATTTTAATTTAATTTTAAATGAAGCTTCTTAAACATTTAAGAAATCTTATTTACTTTACATACAAAAATAGTTTAGTTATTTGTTATAGACTTATAGAAAGAGACCTAAAAATGTTAAAATGTATTACTGGCACACGAAACCTTAAATCAGAGTGAATAAATGAAGACTCGGCACACTACTTCTGAAAGGTTGCCGACCCCTGGCCTACGGGATGTTTGCAGGACACTAAGCAACAAATAAGAAACACCATTTAAAATACAAAATGGGTGATTGTGGTAGTTTGGTATCCAGTAGCCAGATAAATCCAGAGCCAGTGTGGAACACATGGCTATTTGGAAAGTAACTAAATTACAAACTGCTACAACCAAAGCCTTGTCTTCACTAGGAAAAAGGCTGTGTTCTTATCTTATGTTGGCTAACAAGTGCTAACTAACACAAAGTAAAATCCAAGTCAATCCAAAGCAATTTGTAGTTTTAACAGGAGTTCGCAGGTAGAGGTAAATGCCAGGCTCTCACATAATCTTTTTATGTACAGAGTAAACAATACATGTATTGCAGTTGCATTTAACTTGCAGAAAGAACTACAGAGCTGAGACAGGTAATGAAATAGAGTTGTCAAATTTTGGAAAATACCTGGGCCAAAAGTGTAAAAATTCAGACATATGCAAATACAAAACAATAAGAGCAGTGAATGAGTCTCTGTTATTGCCAGTCTAAAGCTGCCTGAACTAAAAATTCTGCTAGTGTCTGCACTGTAAAATTCTGAAGACCTATATAAGAGCTAAAATTCTCATCTATGGTTTGTCAGCCCACGTGATACAGACCTGTATATTAAGGACAAAAATGTGAAGCATACAAAGTAGCATAAATTTGTCCTGCAACAGTTCAGTGATAAAACAATCTTAGTTTTGACAATCAAGAACTTTAAATTGACATTCTCTATCATTTCACACAGCATCAGATTATTTATTGTAAGACTGTCATCAAGTCTAGAGGTCTATAGCAGCTGAGCCCCATCCCTGTGCCTGTCAATCCTGTCAGAATTACTTTTGCAGTGTTTCATTTCACAGACCTAAAATGTCTATTAAACAAAAAATGACTCACATTTTATGGCATGTAAACCGCAAAACCAATCAACACTGGAAGGGAGAAAATCACTTATTTGCATTATAAGTACATCAAAATTTAACTTTATTACCTGACAGACTGTTCAGCATTAATAATCAGGTCAAATAATAATGTAAAGTGCTCAAAGTTGCTTAAGGAAGTGCAATGCTCTCTCTCTTCCCTGCACCCTCTCCTCTCAGGCTCTATAACAAAATAATGCTGCTAAGCCCTTGCATGACTGACTTCTGTCTGAACTTGAGAGTCTATAAACAAATATGAAATTTTACACAAGAGGGCAATGGAATGTTTGTAACACGGTGAACATATTTTGTGTAAATGGTTGTAGGGAGAACTGAGGAAAGGAGAAAATATAAAAAACGGTAAGACTACCTATATATCGCAGGCCTTCCTATAAATGGAGCCACGTGAAATTCTTTTATTTTTATAATTTTTTCATTTTATTTTTTGGGAATTTCGCGTTATTTTGTTTTATCCCCAAACCCTCACAATCCGCCCCCTTTGCCCTCTGTTGTAATAACTGGGCCTACACATTTACACGCATTGTAAACTTAATTGTAAGACATGACAGTTTATAAAATGTCATGTTAACTTATAACGACAAATGGAAAAACGGTGCAAAAGGGACACAAAAAGACTAAATTAGTCCAAACAAAAAGGCCTATTGATATAACTCAAGGACTGAGTTAACATCATGTCTGGTAAACAAGAGAAGTGTTGGACCAGAAATCAATGAACAATATGAGGTCTAATTAATGAACAAAATAATGAGAGAATGGGCTATTCCACCTATCACTCCATTTGTTTTTTTTAAAAGAAAAATACTTTTTGGGGAAAATTAAGGGAAGAACAGAAGCAAATGCTGGCTGACTGAAGAACTAGAAAAGGGGAAGGAGGGAGCTTCACCATGACAACTGTCACTCCCACTGTTTCATTGGATCCCTGACCTTCTTTGTCCTAATCCTGAGAAATGTCCTGACCAGGCTGGGCCAGAGAGAGGGAGCCAAATTTCATTGTCACTCCACTGGCTCCGGCTAAGTCTCCAAATACCACCTGGTAAGTGAGACTTTGCCATCCCCCTCTCCATGTGTCCTTTTTCCTTCCCCACCTTATTTCTTTTCTTTCCTATCTCTCCTTTTCCTTGTGTCTAAGAGGAGTCTGGCTTAGCTGGCCAAGACTGTATATTTTGCAACACCGCTGTGAGCCTTTGACCAGAAAAGGGCAGCTAAATGCAATTCCCTGAACAGCCCAACATTGGTACAAGTTTGCCAGGTCTCAATATGGCTAATAAGATCACATGCTGTGCCCGTGTTTCTCCAGCAGTGAGGCTGCAAGTGAGTCAGCACCAGAGACAGAGGCTGCATTTTCTATCTTTGCTGTTCTCTTCTTTCCCCTCTTGTGTGTTTTTGTCTTGCTTTGTCTTCTAGAAAACAGGACTGGACTTCAAATAACAACAGCGACAATGATAGCTCCAGCCCATTTCAACTCACTTTTTCTCATTTCCCTAGAAAGGACAGTTATTGCCATTTTAAATGCCACCGAAAAGACTATAATATGGGGTAGGGTGAGGGGAGGGTTTCCTTTTAAAAACTCTTTCTAGCTAAAGGGAAAGGGAACACGGGTTGTTGTTAGAATAAAATTTACTTAATACTCTATATGTTAAATGCTTTAACTGTTTTTTTTCTCTTTTCTGTATCTTTAATTAAAGATTAAAAGGAATTTTAATGGTGTGTTTGTCAATGGTTCTAAGCAGGCTGAGGGCTCTGTACACAAAATCCTGAATCTTGTTTAACACTGTTAATGTTGGACATTGACAGGGTCATGGTAACACCTTTGACTCCTTGGGCCTCTTTATAACATCTACATTAATATAACACCTCTCCCCCCAACAACCCTGACTCCACCTGCCCCCCCAACCCTTGCCCCTCTGAGCCTTAGACATCCCTCCCCTGCCTGCCTCGACTCCTCCAACCTCTGCCTGAGGTCCAGGCACCATTGTCTCAATACCCAACCCGTGCCCTGACTCCTCTGCAGTGATGCCTAGTGCCCAGCCAGGACTCATCACTCCATCCCATGGAAGGAGGGGAAAATACAGTGCCACGACTCCCTTTATGGTCGTGCTCAGGAGAGGTTAAGCACCCGCTTTTCCTAGCTCCCTCACCACAATGGCTGCCTCACTCAGGTGTCTGTCTCTCTCCTGCAGTCTTCATGCGGCTGCCAAATCCTCCTGCCAGTCCTGCCTCAGTACGCACAGTACACATGCACCATGAATGCATGTGATCCCGGCAGGCCCTTCCCCAGGCTGGTGCACTCCATAAAATGATCCTATTAGCTCACTGTTTGTACCTGTGGGTGCTGACACTGGCCACTGAATCTCCCATGGTTAATAAGAAGCTTCGTCTTTTTGTTTTATAGACAAAAAGTCTATTTTCGAGTCTCTTTTCATAGAAAACCTTTCCTATGAAAAGAGACTCGAGGAGCTTGGTTTGTTTAGCCTAACCAAAAGAAGGCTGAGGGGGGATATGATTGCTCTCTTTAAATATATCAAAGGGATAAATACCAGGGAGGGAGAGGAATTATTTCAGCTCAGTGCTAATGTGGACACGAGAACGAATGGATATAAACTGGCCGTGGGGAAATTTAGGCTTGAAATTAGACGAAGGTTTCTAACAGTCAGAGGGGTGAAATTTTGGAACAGCCTCCCGAGGGAAACGGTGGGGGCAAATGACCTCTCTGGCTTCAAGATTAGGCTAGATAAGTTTATGGAGGGAATGGTTTGATGGGATTACGTGATTCTAATCAATTAGGCAATAACGGCCATCGCTGGTAAAATGAGGGTCTGGCTAGAGATTCTTGCCTGTATGCTCGGGGTTCTGCTGATCGCCATATTTGGGGTCGGGAAGGAATTTTCCTCCAGGGTAGATTGGCAGTGGCCCTGGAGGTTTTTCGCCTTCCTCCGCAGCATAGGGCAGGGGTCGCAAGCTGGAAGATTCTCTGCGACTTGAAGTCTTTAGATCACGATCTCAGGACGTCAACAGCAGAGTTAAGGGAAAGTGGGGGGGTCAGTTTTTGTGGCCTGCATCATGCGGGGGGTCAGACTAGATGACCATATTGGTCCCTTCTGACCTTAAAGTCTATGAGTCTATGAGTTTTTTGTTTTCATTTTATATGTAGTTTTTTTGTTTTATTTCTGGTTATTGTGTATTTGAGAAAAATATGGGGCTCTACCTCTATAACTGCAGACTTTAAGCAATGCTTGAATTCAAAAGCTAACACCCCGTATTTTCTTGGATTAATTAGTATATATCCATCCTCTTTGGAAGCATCTCATATAAAATATGAAGGTACTAAAATCACCTACAGAAGAACTGTCTCATCCAGGAGCAAAAGATTTAGTTTTTGATAACTTTCCTTTTATAGATATTTACTTATAGATCAGGGGTCGGCAACCTACAGCACGCGTGCCAAAGTTGGCATGCGAGCCGATTTTTCCTGGCACGCGGCGTGGGCTGCCGGCTCCTGCCAGCTAGGGTCCCGCCGCGGGTCCAACTCAGCACCCGCTGCTGGCCTGGGGTTCCTTCCCCCAGGCTAGCAGCGGGCTGAGATCCCAGCTGGCAGGAGCCTGCAGCCAAAACCCCAGAGCGGGGTCGGGCTGAGCCGCTGGTCCCACTCAGCACCCGCTGCCGGCCTGGGTGAAGGAACCACAGGCTGGCAGTGGGCTGAGACCTCAGCTGGCAGGAGCTGGGGGCAGAAACCCCGCAGTGGCCGCAGGCCGAGCCAGTCGCTGCTCTGGGGTTCTGGCTGCTGGCCCCTTGCCAGCAGGCATCCCTACCGCGCAGCTTCACTCACCTTGCTTCCGGTTGGAGGCTCCCTTGCAGACAGGGTCCAGGCCTCCAGCCCTGCTCAGGCCTACCAGCCACCTACTCCACTCACCTCAGCTTCCAATCTTGGTTTCCAGCCCTTGCTCAGCCTGCTTTCGGGCCTGGAGTCCCAGCAGGCCACCCTGGGCTCTGCTCCTGGCCTTGGATCAGTCCTCTTCAGCCTCCCTGCTGTGGCCCACTGTCCCCAGCCTGGGACAGTGAGGGTTGCACGCCAGGCAAGAGGGGGTGCAGCTCAGCAACCCATCTTAAAATTGCTTCTCTTAGACCACACTGCCTTGGACCTTGTGCCTGCTTTCTATTGCCATTTTTTGTCCCACTGAGAGTTGAAGGGAATATTTGACAAAATGGCAGCTCCTAAGAAAGCGAAGCTAGATGTCCGATCATTTCAGCCTGCTTGGACAGATGCATTTGGATTTATTGAAAAGAAGGACCGTGCTATTTGTGCTTTCTGTTATGAAGGTGTTGTTTGTCGCACATCAAGTGTTCGACGACATTTTGAAACGAAGCACGAGAAAACCTTTCTTGATGAAGCAGACAAGACTGAATCAATCAAAAAGGCAGTAGCAGCCTATGAGAAGCAAAGCAGTGTTTTTAAAAGCTTAAGTGTAAGTAAAAATCAAGCTACAGAAGGAAGTTACAAGATTGCACAGTGCATTGCAAAAAACGGAAAGCCGTTTACAGATGGGGATATATAAAAGAAGTTTTTCTCAGCAGTTCAGAGATTTTGTTCAATGATTTGCCAAATAAAGATACAATCATATCTAGAATAAAAGAACTGCCCGTCTCTGCCAGAACAGTTGAGAGACTCATAAGTGAAATGGCAGAAAACATTAAGGAAAAGCAGACGACTGCATTGAAAGACACAGCAGTGTTTAGTGTTGCAGTTGATGAGAGCGTGGATATAAACGACGTTCCACGTTTGGCAATTGTTGCAAGATACTGTGCTTCCGATGAAATCCAAGAGGAACTTTGTTGCCTAAAACCCCTGCATGGCACAACAAAGGGAGAAGATATACTGGAAAGTTTTGTAAACCATTTTGAAGAACGAGGAGTTGATGTCAGAAAAATATTTTGTGTGACAACAGATGGTGCTCCTGCCATGGTTGGAAAATAGAAGGGATTTATAAAGTTACTTGAAGATCAAATTGGCCATCCGACAGTCAAATTTCACTGTATCATCCATCAAGAAAACCTGTGTGCAAAAATTTCTAATTCAGAGCTTAATAATGTGATGAATACAGTGGTGCGAATTGTGAATTTCCTTGTTGCTCGATCTGCTTTGACTCACAGACAATTTCAAGCACTGCTAGAAGAGATGGACAGTGCTTATAACAACATCCCACTTCACAGCAACATTCGGTGGCTAAGTCGTGGCAAGGTTTTGGTGCGCTTTGTAAACTGTTTTGAGGCAATCAAGGCCTTTTTGTCGGAAAAAGAACAAAGCTACCCCGAACTGGATGATGACAAATGGCTGTATAAGCTCATGTTCCTAACTGATATCACTGCTCACCTGAACGAACTCAACCTCTGTCTCCAGGGTGCAGGGCAAACAGTTCTGGATCTTTATGAAGCCTGGAAAGCATTTGTTGTGAAACTAGCAGTTTTTTCTAGGGTTATTCAAACTTCTACTTTCCGCTACTTCCAACACATAAAAGAGCTACTGACACGTTGCACTGTCAGTGTCGATGAGATTGGAAAGTACATGCAAGAACTGGAATCAGAATTTTCTGACAGATTTCAAGATTTCCAGCGATTTGGCCCAATGCTTTCTTTTCTAATTAAACCTGAAAAGTTCAACGAAAGCGACTTGGATTTGTCTGTATTTCAGTGGATGGGTGTTGAAGATTTCGAAATGCAACTCATTCAGTTAAAAAGCTCAGAATTGTGGACATCAAAGTTTGTGGATCTGCGGAGCGCACTTGAAGCTACCGAGAGAGATCGTGGGGCCTCTATTCTGACCTGCTGGACGTCCCTGCCAGTGAAATTTAACTGTTTGAAGAAAATTGCATTTGCAATGCTTTCAGCATTTGGATCCACATACCTGTGTGAACAGGTATTTTCACACATGAAATCTGTCCTCTGTCCCTCTCGGAGCCGGTTAACAACTGATCACTCAGAAGCCTGTGTGCAGCTTAAAGTATCCAAATACGTGCCAGACATTGGAAAACGCAGCAAGGAAAAGCAAGGGCAAGGATCACACTAAACTGATAAGATCTGCATTTTAATTTAATTTTAAATAAAGCTTCTGAAACATTTTGAAAACCTTGTTTACTTTACATATAACAGTAGTTTGGTTATATATTATAGACTTATAGAGAGACCTTCTAAAAAGCGTTAAAATGTATTACTGGCACCCGAAGCCTTAAATTAGAGTGTATAAATGAAGATTCGGCACACCACTGCTGAAAGGTTGCCAACCCACTTTAGATATTTACTATTGACAGAGCTGAGCACATTTCACAAAGAGTCTGCTCTATTATAACTTAAGGTTCCTTTCAAATTAAATGTTTTAATTCATTAGCTGAAACAATCAAGTAATTTCTATTTTTATGGCCATCACATTCCTCACAACGGGTATAATTTACACCTATGCAGAGGACCCATGGTAAGCCTGTTATGCGAATAAAGGGATCTTTGGTTTCCAAAACTCTCAAACACTTTCAAAAGCATTAAAATATAAAATAATTAACTAAATAAAAAGTTTAATTCTCTGAATTTGTAAACAATCTGGATGCACATCTTTTTCACATGTTAGAGCAACAAGTGCGTCAGCATTTAAAGATGCTGGTCAAAGATTGCCTAAAGTTTGTATTTGTTTTTAAATGGTCTAAATCAAGAGCATTGGAATGGGAGGGGGAAATCTGAAACCCGCTTTGTCAATATTTCAGTATTGCTGAATAATTTTTAAAATACGAAAATTTTCTTTCCTGACAATTTTCTTTCTGAGATTTTCTATGCTGCCCAGATGTCTGAGAATAGCTCCTTCCTACCAGCAGATGGAGACAGTACTCTGAAACTTTTTTGGTGATGTCTGCTCTGATTATAAATAGGGCCCTACCAAATTCTCGGCCATGAAAAACATGTCACAGCCTGTGAAATCTGGTCTCCCCCCATGAAATCTGGTCTTTTGTGTGCTTTTACCCTATACTATACAGATTTCACAGGGGAGGCCAGTGTTTCTCAAATTGGGATCTGACCTAAAAGGGGGTTGCAGGGGGGCTGCAAGGTTATTTTAGGGGGGGAGAGGCATGGTATTGCCACCCTTATTTCTGCGCTGCCTTCAGAGCCGGGCACCCAGCTCTGAAGGCAGCTCCCCACCAACAGCAGTGCAGAAGTAAGGGTGGCAATACCATACCATGGCATCCTTACTTCTGCACTGCTGCTGGAGGCGGCTCTGCCTTCAGAGCTGGGATCCAAGCCAGCAGCTGCCGCTCTCCAGCTCTGAAGGCAGCACTACTGCCAGCAGCAGCACAGAAGTAAGGGTAGCAGTTTTGCAATCCCCCCTACAATAACCTTGTGATCCTTCCATAACTTCTTTTTGGGTCAGGACCCCTACAATTACAAGACTGTGAAATTTCAGATTTAAATAGTTGAAATCATGAAATTTATGATTTTTTAAAATCCTATGACTGTGAAATTGACCAAAATGGACTGTGAATTTGGTAGGGCCCTATTTATAAATATATTGCTCACCCATGTTGGCTGAAGCTTTGAAAGCACTAAGGCCATATTTTCTCAACAATATATAACTTCATGTAATTGGGGAAGGGATAGCTTAGTGGGTTAAGCATTGGCCTGCTAAACTCAGGGTTGTGAGTTCAATCCTTGAGGGGACCATTTAGGGATCTGGGGCAAAAATCTGTCTGGGGATTGGTCCTGCTTTGAGCAATGGGTTAGACTAGATGACCTCCTGGAGGTCCCTTCTAACCTTGATATTCTATGAACTTTAATTCTGAATCTAGTCTGACTGCCATTAGAATTTTAACTATCTACCAGATGCTTCTGTACATTCATATATCTAATATCTACATCTGTTTGTGTGTATGTAACTACCAGGATTTTGATAGTACAAGTGTAGTATCTTAGGCTGAAGGGAAGGGAGAGCCTGAAATATAGTAAAGAAAATTAAATTATTAGGTAGGAAAAAAATCCCATTCTCTTTGATTTTCTGTGCCAACCTAAAAACTTGGAACCTCACAAAGCAGTATGTACACAACAGTATGAAGGGATTAGCATCCAACAATAGACTTCAGTATGCTGCTCCTAATTGCTGAGGTCTGGACATTAATCCTATAATGCTTAGAAAGAGTGTGAAGTGAGACCCAAGTAAGTAGTTTACATATTGCCAAGAGGGTAGTGTCTAATTTCTCTGTTTAAGAAGTCACCACTGATCAAGCAGAGTGAGCTTTGAGAGATTCTGTCACTTCCTTATCACCACACAAGTAAGCCACTTGGATGAACTGTTTTATCCAAGTAAACAACATGGTACATAATGTGGACCTGCAATAGCCTGTCCTTTCCTGGTGCAGTGTGAAAAATGTGTCTCTAATGAACTGAATTTATAAGTATAGAAGATTGTGTAGAACAGGGCCTAAGTTCTCCAATTCTTTTTGCTGTGCAGACTGCTTCTAAAAATAAAACTTTGGTAGACCATAGCTACAGAGTGATTTTTCATTCAGATACAAACAACAGTTTAGTAAAAAGCAACAGAGGGTCCTGTGGCACCTTTAAGACTAACAGAGGTATTGGAGCATAAGCTTTCGTGGGTGAATGCCCACTTCATCAACAGTTTAGTAAGGGCTTTCAGCACCAAGCTCATGCCTCAAAGAGAAATGGCAGCTTGATTGCTGGCTTTAACAACAGCCTGTTATTGCTGGAGATGGCTGGATGTTCCCTAAGTGACAGTTATCTCCAGAAGAGTGGACTTATAAAGGGCTGGCATTCATTCCCAAGTCCAGCCCATCTTGTAAGGATATTTGCTATCTGGACAATCAGAGGATCAGTACCTTTACATCAACACCAGACAGTGAACATATTCCATATTTTTGCATAGTGTACATGGGTGTACTCTAGAAATATACTACTGTTGATGAATTGGGATATAATGACCCTTTAAGGCTGATGAAAGAATCCTCCAGGATCAGTATTACCACATATCAAGGTATTCTCTAACAGACCATGTTACAGGGGGGCATGATTGCTGAGGGAGAGGAAGTAGTCTCAGAATGGCAGTTCGTAGTTTGGGGAGAAACCCAGACTGTTAACTCTGATAGGGCTGGTCACTGGAGTGCAAAGAGAAGAATATTCTGGAAGCCCTTTTTCCCAGTCAGTGCCTAGAGGTTGCTTTGAAGTGTACTTCATAGGCAGCCAGTTGGTAGTTCTGGGCTAGTGCAAGGCATGGTGGAAGAAGTGACAAGTAATCCATTGTTTGTTGCTTTTGCTTGTTATTTTGCAATATCAATACTATGGTTGTTTGGTTTTTTACAGGCTTTGAGGCTGACCCCTTTGGGGAGAGGTCAGGATAGCTTTAGAAAGAGTAGCTGAGGAAAGCCAGTGGCAGGAAAATTTTAATTTGTTTTTGAAAAGAGCTTTATGGGTTATGTCCAGTAAATTCCTGCTCAAGGAGACATACCCAAACTAGCACTGACTGAGCTAACTTGCTGAAAATAGAGTGCAGCCACAGAAGTGCAAGTGGCTGGAAGAGCTAACCACTTGAGTATGGGCCTAGCATCTTGGACAGGTATGTATCAGGGGGCTACCACTGCCACTTGCACCACTGTGGCTACACTCTATTTTTAGCACCTTAGATTGATCAGAGTGGGTCTTGATCATAGGTATGTCTCCTTGAGCTGAAATGTATACTTCTATGCTGGAGTGTAGACATACTCTATGTATGTGGACTCTTTTGTTTGGCCTGCTACAGTCTGATAGCACGGAACAAGCGAACTAGGGAACAAATGGCCTGTCAAAACAACTGTCTTATTTGTTCTGCCACCACTGTTACGACAATGTCTGACAAACCCTCTTCCCATGTCTTGCCCTCTCAATAGTTATGTCCTAAACCTAAAGTGAGTTAGATCTTCCTGTGTGAGTGGTCCTTATATTAAGAGATTTTCCCAGCAGTGAATTGTGAGAAATGTGTCCTGGATTTTCCTGTGGGGGAATCCTCACATCTCGTTTACTGCCTTGAACATTCTAGGGTTGAACTCCTTCCGAGCTTCTTGTGTTCTTCTAGATCATCAGTGCCTCTTATGGACACTGCAACCAGACATGTATGTGGTAGTGTGTTCTATCATAAAGGTAGGATCAGGCTGATGAGAGGTACCATTTTTTTATGTCTTCTGTGTTAAAGATACAATGTTTTCCATCTGCTGGAGTGAGAAATGACTGCCCAGGTTAAACCAACTCGCCTGTCATACAAACAAGATGACATCACTGAAAATATTTCAGCATATTGTCTTTATCTGCTGACAGAGATGAACTGTAGCCAAGCATGTGGACTGGTACAGATGATCAAAGATAGCTGCTGGTTCATGACTCATTAAAAATAGAGTTTAGATACTATTAACCCCCTCTCAATTCCCCCCCGCCCTGCCATGTTGAAAAAAATTAAGGTTGCAAAGTCAAGCACTCAAAAATTTAGGAAATGTGAGAATTAAGGTTGCTTCCGGAAAACTTAGTTCAGGCCCATGTCCATATGCATTTTCACAGTCTTGAATTACATGATCGCATACTATTTTTACCACAGGACCTCGGCTTGCTTTCTTCAGTGCCGACGACAGACCTGCTCTGGGACTGAATCGGAGCCTTGCAATGGAAATTTATTTTTCCTTACTCTCATTCTTGGAAACAGCTGAACTGTTTTATCTGAAAATTTTCAAAATAATTTAGCCTGACACGCCCTCAGCATGGAAAATTTCAACCCAAACTGTTAAAGTTTGGCAGCGTCATAAGGAACTGAAAACAGGGTCTTATAATGCGAAGTGTCAGACAACCTTGGTGATAGGCAGTGCCACCAGTCCTGCCTTTAATAACCATTGTGGCCTTAACAAATTTATTGTTCAGCATGGTATATGAAGTCCAGGATTTTTAATACTCGACTATTAATTACAGTCGTCAGATGCTGCTATTAAAAATTTTGTGAGTCAAAATACACACAAAACACATCTAACAGTGTAGGCTGTTAGATCTTGAAGAAATGCTATATTGTTATTGGATGCAACTATTTTAGAAATTTTTGAATATAGCACTAAAATTTGTGCTCTCCCTTGGTTTCTGACTAGAGCCACAGAACTGCTGCCCTACAATGATGCCCACAAATATTAGAAAGTGAACATTAAAAGGCTTTCATTTTTTTCTTCAGCTGCTGTAGATAAGGTGCTCCTACTTGGGAGTCCTATTTCCCACTGCAAAATATTAATGCTGTACAAAATGTTGAGAAGGGCAGCAGAAAGGACATATGAAGTAGAGGTCATTGACACTAGTTCCTATCACACTGCCAGTAGGCAACTGGCTTTATAAGTGTCCCATGCTGCAGAGGAAGACATACCATGACCAAATTCTTCCCTGAGTAGCAGCCTTCTCTCCTACTGTGTGTGTCATTCACAGGACATCTATACATGCCGGTGACCTGAGAAAGCTAAACCAGGAAGGAGGTAATGAGGAGC
Organism: Terrapene triunguis; assembly: GCF_002925995.2. Classification (NCBI taxonomy): domain Eukaryota; kingdom Metazoa; phylum Chordata; order Testudines; family Emydidae; genus Terrapene; species Terrapene triunguis. Next base: position 101,545,878 of record NW_020664409.1, on the reverse strand, counting down.
TACTGAATCGACAGCTAAGCATACAAGATCATTGTAAAGGCTGACCAAGCTATCAATATTTTTGCTTATAGCAATGTGCCATTCTGGTTCCATTAGACTCTGAAGGGACACAACTAAAATAGGTCATTTGTTCTAAAGGGTAATAATGGCTGACACTGCTCTGTTATCCACACATAGCTTCTGATAATACATGTGTTATGTGGGCAGTGCAGGATGGTGGGTTTTGCCATTTACCCATCTTTGCATGTTATCTAAAATTGATCGTGAGGTTATTCCCACTTGCACAGCATCCATTTTGAATAGAATACCGACCAGGGCAATAGGAGCTGTGGCCACTTTAGCCCCCTTGTTATCCCTATTTGGCATTGTACACGGTCTAAAAGTTGCAGTTGCAGCTATTGGTGAGGCTTCCCTCCATTAAAATATTCCATAAACAGAAACTATGCAATCAAAATTGGTTAAGCATAACATGTACCCAATACAAATTCATAAAAGAAAGGAAATGCCAAGTTTTGGACACCACTTAGCTGTACCTAATGTGCATCGCATGAGTGATAAACCAAGGCTTGAACCTTGGACCTACAGCACCACAGCACAGACCTCTACCACTAGAGCTAACTTAAGGAGAAACTCAGTAGCCTGTTATTCTTTAGTGAGCCAGCCATTACAGAGGGACCGAGCATGCACTTTTGCAATGAGTTACACTGTCATCTCACATGAGCCATCTATTGTAAAGCGAATAAACCCCTTGAGGGCACTATGACACACTTCCCCTATTAGATGAATATAATGGTCTTCTCTGCACCCTCTGATCCCAGCTCAAAAGAGTGTAAATTTTGGGTGTATAAACTATATAATGTTTTCAACTCTCTCTCTTAACTCCCCGACTTTCACCCATTTGCCTAACAACCCATAAAAGACAATTTCCCAAAGACGACATAAACCAGCTCTGCCTCTGCTCATAAGTGAAGTTTCATATCTTTTTTTTTATAGCTATGGCAACTCCCCCAGCCCTTTCCAATTTGCTGTTTTTTTCCCTCCCAAATGAAAGTTTATTTGAATCACTGCATCTAAAAAGAGACTCGACTATTTCCGAAAAGAAAGTGTTCAAAAGGGTCAGAAAGTAAAACTGCAAAATTTCACCCAGCTCTAGTGAAAACCATCAACATGTTGAATGTGAATATGCAAACTACTTTATCTTTGAAAAAATGTGGTCTTGGTAGAAATTCTGGTGCATTTTTTGTAGCATTTAGAGATTGAACTGAACTTTTAGATTCAGGACTTTTTTCTTCCATAGGGCAGCATCTGGTGCTTGAAGTTGAGAAAGTTAAATTGCACACTTTACTTTGAATATCGTATCACTTTATTGGGAACACACAAACTTTCAAAGAACAGGAATAGGCAGATGGCTCATTAAAGCCTGTTCTTATAACCATTATTTGTTATTCCTACAACAAGTCAACCAATCATTTTAACACCAAGCAGTACATTTTTGAAGAGATGTGCAGAGAGAGATTTAGTCAAATAATTCCCTCTGATAGTGGGAGTTGTATAGCTCAATCTCTGCACAATGGTTTGAAAACTTACCCACAAACAACTGTCTAGGCGATCACAACCATAGTATCCAAAGTCCAGCTCCACAAATGGAATTAGACTTTTAAGCCCCAGTTTTAGGCACCACTGCAATCCAGAAAACTGCTTGGCTGCTGTGTAGCCCAGTAGACATGCAAATTCACTTGTGCCTAAATTTTCATTGTAAAAGTTCCCTAGTCACTTAAGTTTTTACTTCTGGGCGTGCATGCTGCTGCCTCACTCTAGGTTTCTGGATGCCTCTCTCACACCTAAGCCCCGGTGCAATCCACAAATCAGGAAAAGACAGACATTCACCCATGTATCTTGCCTGAGAGGCCCAATTTCGTAGGCATGCTTACAGTCCCATTCAAAATCCAGGTGGAAATGCAGGTAATGGCGCCTCCCTTATAATTTTTAGCCCTGTGCTCAGGTCACTCACCCAGGCTGTGGGAGAGAGAGGTTCAATTCCCACTTCTGCCTGATAGGGAGAAAGGTTTTGAACACGGGGATCTCAGCTCTCAGGCGAGTGCCCAAACCACTGGGCAATGCCATATTCTGCCATGGAGACCCTCAGTTTCTCCTGTTGAAGATATTCCCTTTTGGACACAGAATTAGAGTCACTGGAGCAGAGACACTGGATCTCCCACATGGGTGTCCTAACCCCAGTCTATACAGTCATTCATTCTCTCTCTCTCCCTGGCCCAATGACTAAGTATGCCCCGACTCAGGCACATAACTCCTTGATAGGAGTGTGGCTTAGGACACCCCTTCTGGTCAGCATCTCCTATTGGCTAGTTTAGGGATCACCCTGCCTAGTGTGCTGGATTTTGTGGATCCCACCCATATGTGCCTATTTCTTCTTTTCATTGTATAGGGAGCCTAGGCACCTAATCTAGCCTTTGTGGGTCCCATTATTGTTCCAGTGATTTTCTAGGCACTTAAGACCTTTTGTGGTTCCGGGCTCATGTGCCTAAAGAAAAGCTATACTCCAAGATTTCTCTCTTCAAAAAAGTGTCCTGTTACTTGTTGAACTGAAAATTACTTGCTCTAGATTCATCTTTGGCAGTTTTCTAAACTTCAGCTATCTTATCTTTTGTGTCAAAATGTTTTGCAGTTAGTTCAAGTTGTCTAAAGATATTTTTAATCCACAGTGCTTTTTTAATTAGTTACTATTATAAATATCTGCAATGTATAAGTCCTGAAGATCTCACATTTTAAGATTACTAGCTTATTAACATCTTTCTTAAGTAGAGGTCACACTTCACCTATCCTTTCCTAATGATTTCAGCTCTCCAGTAAGCAAAGGAGAAATTCTTATGTCCTATTGATTCTCTTCCACCTTACCTGCATGGTGATAATTCAGACAGAGGTTCAAAAAACTGTATCTGGGCAAAACTGAAGAATTTGTGCAATATGAATGAGTTAAGTTTGCAATCAGAACTTTTTTTTTGCATTTCCTGAATACTTAAAATATGACCGTAATGTTCTTGTATTTGTATTATAATTATAGCAAATAAAAAAATCTATAGCAGTTCTCCAAACTGATTTATTTTATTTATTTTTAGATATATCCTAAAACAAAGTTCAGGGAGTATTACTTAAATCATTTATCGCATACAGGCTAGATTTTGTTTTTTTTCCAACAGTTGAATTTTCAGGCTTATAAAACAGTCTATTCAGTATCACTAACGCTAACTAAAAATACTCCTAATATTTATTTTATTTAGTAGCTCCCTCATTTGCATCTTGGACTACCATTTGTTTGATTATCCCTCATCCGCTTTCCCCTATTTTCTGAAATATCATATGGTATGTTAGCCTCACGACTTCCATTATCATTAGTCTCTGCTAACTTCCTATGCAATAATTTGGAAGTTTATCCCTTTGTAGCATTCCAACTGCTCTACATTTTATAATGTTTACTAAATTTGCAGACTAATCATTTTGCAAAGCATCAAACACTTTTCTTAATCTCAAATTATTTGCTAGATTTGGGGCAAAATTTTCAAAAGCACATAAGTTATTTAGAAGCCTCTGGCTAGATCCACAGAAAGGTATTTAGGTGCCTACTCCATCATCTAGGCCTTTTTATAGACTAGACACAATAAGAATTAAGGGTACGTCTAAAGTTCAAGTTAGGGCTGTGGTATCAAGGTTGAGGAGACATATTTGTGCTAGCTCTCATTGAGCTAGTCAGCTAAAAATATAGTATAGCCACAGTAATGCCCTTGAGTAAGTGCCTCTGGTGTCAGCTGGGCACGAGTTAGGGTGGCTAGCACGTCTTGCAGCTATTAGCTCAACGAGAGCTAGAGCAAGTATTTGTCCTCGAGTTCAAAGTGCAGACATACCCTTAAAAGCAAGTCACAAGACACAGCAGATTCATTTTCAATTAGAAGCTACAGTACTATCCATGAACATAAGAACGGCCATACTGGGTCAGACCAAAGGTCCATCCAGCCCAGTATCCTGTCTACCGACAGTGACCAATGCCAGGTGTCCCAGAGGGAGTGAACCTAACAGGTAATGATCAAGTGATTGCTCTCCTGCCGTCCATCTCCACCCTCTGACAAACAGAGGCTAGGACACCATTCATTACCCATCCTGGCTAATAGCCATTAATGGACTTAACCTTTATGAATTTATCTAGTTCTCTTTTAAACTCTGTTATAGTCCTAGCCTTCATAACCTCCTCAGGCAAAGAGTTCGGCAGGTTGACTGTGCGCCGTGTGAAGAAGAACTTCCTTTTATTTGTTTTAAACCTGCTGCCCATTAATTTCATTTGGTGGCCCCTAGTTCTTATATTATGGGAACAAGTAAATAACTTTTCCTTATTCACTTCTTTCACACCACTCATGATTTTATATACCTCTATCATATCCCCCCTTAGTCTCCTCTTTTCCAAGCTGAAAAGTCCTAGCCTCTAATCTCTCCTCATAGGGGACCCGTTCCAAACCCCTAATCATTTTAGTTGCCCTTCTCTGAACCTTTTCTAATGCCAGTATATCTTTTTTGAGATAAGGAAACCACATCTGTATGCAGTATTCAAGATGTGGGCGTACCATGGATTTATATAAGGGCAATAAGATATTCTCCGTCTTATTCTCTATCCCTTTTTGAATGATTCCTAACATCCTGTTTGCTTTTTTGACTGCCACTGTACACTGGGGGGACATCTTCAGAGAACTATCCACGATGACTCCAAGATCTCTTTCCTGATTTGTTGTAGCTAAATTAGCCCCCATCATATTGTATGTATAGTTGGGGTTATTTTTTCCAATGTGCATTATTTTACATTTCTCCACATTAAATTTCATTTGCCATTTTGTTGCTCAATCACTTAGTTTGGGGAGATCTTTTTGAAGTTCTTCAGTCTGCTTTGGTCTTAACTATCTTAAGCAGTTTAGTATCATCTGCAAACTTTGCCACCTCACTGTTTACCCCTTTCTCCAGATAATTTATGAATAAATTGAATAGGATTGGTCCTAGGACGGACCCTTGGGGAACACCACTAGTTACCCTTCTCCGTTCTGAAAATTTACAATTTATTCCTACCCTTTGTTCCCTGTCTTTTAACCAGTTCTCAATCCATGAAAGGATCTTCCCTCTTATCCCATGACAACTTAATTTACGAAAGAGCCTTTGGTGAGGGACCTTGCAAAGGCTTTCTGGATCCCCCGTTTGTCCATTTTGTTGACCTCTTCAAAGAACTCTAATAGATTAGTAAGACATGATTTCCTTTTACAGAAACCATGTTGACTTTTGCCCAACAATTTATGTTCTTCTATGTGTCTGACAATTTTATTCTTTACTATTGTTTCAACTAATTTGCCCGGTACTGACGTTAGACTTACCAGTCTGTAATTGCGGGGATCACCTCTAGAGCCCTTTTTAAATATTGGCATTAGATTAGCGATCTTCCAGTCATTGGGTACAGAAGCCGATTTAAAGGACAGGTTACAAACCATAGTAAATAGTTCCACAATTTCACATTTGAGTTCTTTCAGAACCCTTGGGTGAATGCCATCTGGTCCAGGTGACTTGTTACTGTTAAGTTTATCAATTAATTCCAAAATCTCCTCTAGTGACACTTCAATCTGTGACAATTCCTCAGATTTGTCACCTACAAAGGACGGCTCAGGTTTGGAAATCTCCCTAACATCCTCAGCCGTGAAGACTGAAGCAAAGAATTCATTTAGTTTCTCTGCAATTACTTTATCATCTTTAAGTGCTCCTTTTGTATCTCGATTGTCCAGGGGCCCCACTGGTTGTTTAGCAGGCTTCCTGATTCTGATGTACTTAAAAAACATTTTGTTATTACCTTTGGAGTTTTTGGCTAGCTGTTCTTCAAACTCCTTTTTGGCTTTTCTTATTATATTTTTACACTTAATTTGGCAGTGTTTATGCTCCTTTCTATTTACCTCACTAGGATTTGAGTTCTACTTTTTAAATATGCCTTTTTATCTCTCACTGCTTCTTTTACATGGTTGTTAAGCCACGGTGGCTCTTTTTTAGTTCTTTTACTGTGTTTTTTAATTTGGGGGTATACATTTAAGTTGGGCCTCTATTATGGTGTCCTTGAAAAGTGTCCATGCAGCTTACAGGGATTTCACTCTAGTCACTGTACCTTTTAATTTCTGTTTAACTAACCTCCTCATTTTTGCATAGTTCCCCTTTCTGAAATTAAATGTCACAGTGTTGGGCTGTTGAGGTGTTCTTCCCACCACAGGAATGTTAAATGTTATTATATTATGGTCACTCTTTCCAAACGGTCCTGTTATAGTTACCTCTTGGACCAGCTCCTGCGCTCCACTCAGGACTAAATTGAGAATTGCCGCTCCCCTTGTGGGTTCCTGTACCAGCTGCTCCAAGAAGCAGTCATTTAAAGTATCGAGAAATTTTGTCTCTGCATTTCGTCCTGAGGTGACATGTACCCGGTCAATATAGGGATAATTAAAATCCCCCACTATTATCGAGTTCTTTATTTTGATAGCCTCTCTAATCTCCCTTAGCATTTCATCGTCACTATCACTGTCCTGGTTGGTTGGTCGATAATAGATTTCTACTGTTATATTATTATTAGAGCATGGAATTACTATCCATAGAGATTCTATGGAACATGTGGATTCATTTAAGATTTTTATTTCATTTGATTCTACATTTTCTTTCACATATAGTGCCACTCCCCCCCCGGCATGACCTGTTCTGTCCTGCTGATATATTTTGTACCCCAGAATGATTGTGTCCCATTGATTGTCTCCACTCCACCAGGTTTCTGTGTTGCCTATTATATCAATATCCTCCTTTATCACAAGGAACTCTAATTCACCCATCTTATTATTTAGACTTCTAGCATTTGTGTACAAACACTTTAAAAACTTGTCACTGTTTATTGGTCTGCCCTTTTCTGATGTGTCAGATTCTTTTTTATGTGAATGTTTCTCATCTGGTCTGGCCCAAACTTTATCCTCTTCCATCCTCTGCTCCTGACTAAAACCTAGAGAATCTCTATCAATATGCTCTCCTCTAAGAGAAGTCTCTGTCTGATCCACGTGCTCCTCTGCAGCAATCGGCTTTCCCCCATCCCTTAGTTTAAAAACTGCTCTGCAACCTTTTTAGTGTTAAGTGCCAGCAGTCTGGATCCACTTTGGTTTAGGTGGAGCCCATCCTTCCTGTATGGGCTCCCCCTATCCCAAAAGTTTCCCCAGTTCCTAATCAATCTAAACCCCTCCTCTCTACACCATAGTGTCATCCACGCATTGAGACTCTGAAGCTCTGCCTGCCTACATGTGGAACAGGAAGCATTTCTGAGAATGCTACCATAGAGGTCCTGGATTTCAGTCTCTTTCCTAGCAGCCTAAATTTGGCCTCCAGAACGTCTCTCCTACCCTTCCCTATGTCATTGGTACCTACATGTACCACGACCACCGGCTCCTCCCCAAAACTACACATAAGTCTATCTAGATGCCTCGAGAGATCTACAACCTTCGCACCAGGCAGGCAAGTCACCATACGGTTCTCCCAGTCATCACAAACCCAGCTAGCTATGTTTCTAATGATCGAATCTCCCATTACTAACACCTGCCTTTTCCTAATGACTGGAGTTCCCTCCCCGGGAGAGATAACCTCAGTGCGAGAGGATACCCCAACATCATCTGGAAGGAAGGTCCCAACTATGGGAAGGTTTCCCTCTGCTGCTGTTGATTGCTCTTTTTCCCTGAGCCTTTCATTCTCCTTAACAGCACAGGGGCTGTCTGACCGGAGGTGGGACAAATCTACAGTGTCCTGGAAAGCCTCATCAACATACCTCTCTGCCTCCCTTAGCTCCTCCAGTTCTGCCACCCTGGCCTCCAAAGCCCGTATGTGGTATGCTTGTGATAATTCTTTTAGAGGGTTGCTTTGTAATAAATTATGTACTTCCAATAAATAAATGTGTCCCAGGTGCTCTGTAATCAACAATTTGCAAGATACTAGCCATTTAACCTATCACAGGAAATCAAACTGTTATAGATAGGATCGATCGATTCCTGAATACATCAGAGACTGAAACATATTCTGCTACCAGCAGTAAGATGCAGAAAATTACACATTGAAAAGCTGTAACAGACACTGTTTTGCATATAATCCATATTTATACACCCTGAAAATGCATGATTGCTAAGACGCCTAACAATGTAAATTTAAAACATTGAGCCCCACAAACAAAATGTCAGCAATTAAATTTTAGTACAACTTTGAAATACCATCATCTGCAAATCAATGCATTAATGAAACTTTAAAATTAAAATTCCCATAATACAAAGACACTGCTGCTTACCAGCCTAAGAAACTTTTTTCTGATTGTATGCTTAGTGGCAGCTGTGGATTCAAGTACAGAGTATCAGGAAAAATCTTCCTGACGTATATTAAGTTGTAAAATTGTTTCCAAGGACATTCAAATGGTTGAGGTGAAAACTATAGCTGGTCAGGAAAAAACCTTTGATGGAATCGTTTTCTGAGGTAAAATGCAATTCCACTGAAATAAAAATGCCTTGGAAAGTCATGCCGATTTTACCAAAATTTCATTTAGGAAAAATAAAAAGAAATTTCCAACAATGTCAAAACATCCCGTTTTGACACTGTCTAAATGAAACATTTTGATTTTTCATTTTGAAATGACTTTTCATTTCATTTTTTTTATATTTTGCATTGTATATTATAACACATTTTAAAAAGTCAAAATCAAATAAAAATGTTCCCATCATTCTTATACATTTTTTGAGTTGTCCTTAGAGGGGAATTTCAAAATTTTCAGGTTTCATTCCAATCTGAAATGAAGCAAATTTTTAAATCTTATAAACCTTAGTGAAATGGAATGTTCACCCTCTGCGCAGTTCATGAAGTATGGACATTTAAAAGTAGACTGAAAAGTACGGTAGTAAACATACCGGATGGTACGATCATTCAAAGGAGGAATATAGGCAAACAATACAGGGGCAAGATTAGAAAGGCAAAGGTACAAAATGAGCTCAAACTAGCTACAGAAATAAAGGGAAACAAGAAGACTTTTTATCAATACATTAGAAGCAAGAGGAAGACCAAAGACAGGGTAGGCCCACTGCTCAGTGAAGAGGGAGAAACAGTAACAGGAAACTTGGAAATGGCAGAGATGCTTAATGATTCTTTGTTTCGGTCTTCACCGAAAAGTCTGAAGAAATGCCTAACATAGTGAATGCTAATGGGAAGGGGGTAGGTTTAGCAGATAAAATAAAAAAAGAACAAGTTAAAAATCACTTAGAAAAATTAGATGCCTGCAAGTCACCAGGGCCTGATGAAATGCATCCTAGAATACTCAAGGAGCTAATAGAGGAGGTATCTGAGCCTCTAGCTATTATCTTTGGAAAATCATGGGAGATGGGAGAGATTCCAGAAGACTGGAAAAGGGCAAATATAGTGCCCATCTATAAAAAGGGAAATAAAAACAACCCAGGAAACTACAGACCAGTTAGTTTAACTCCTGTGCCAGGGAAGATAATGGAGCAGGTAATTAAGGAAATCATCTGCAAACACTTGGAAGGTGGATTTGTAAAGAACAAATCGTGTCAAACCAATCTGATAGCTTTCTTTGGTAGGATAACGAGTCTTGTGGATAAGGGAGAAGCTGTGGATGTGGTATACCTAGACTTTAGTAAGGCATTTGATACAGTCTCGCATGATATTCTTATCGATAAACTAGGCAAATACAACTTAGATGGGGCTACTATAAGGTGGGTGCATAACTGGCTGGATAACCGTACTCAGAGAGTTATCATTAATGATTCCCAATCCTGCTGGAAAGGCATAACAAGTGGGGTTTCGCAGGGGTCTGTTTTGGGACCAGCTCTGTTCAATATCTTCATTAACAACTTAGATATTGGCATAGAAAGTACGCTTATTAAGTTTGCAGATGATACCAAACTGGGAGGGATTGCAACTGCTTTGGAGGACAGGGTCATAATTCAAAATGATCTGGACAAATTGGAGAAATCGTCTGAGGTAAATAGGATGAAGTTTAACAAAGACAAATGCAAAGTGCTCCACTTAGGAAGGAAAAATCAGTTTCACACATACAGAATGGGAAGAGATTGTCTAGGAAGGAGTACGGCAGAAAGGGTTCTAGGGGTTATAGTGGACCACAAGCTAAATATGAGTCAACAGTGTAACACTGTTGCAAAAAAAGCGAACATCATTCTGGGATGTATTAGCAGGAGTGTTGTAAGCAAGACATGAGAAGTAATTCTTCCGCTCTACTCCGCGCTGCTTAGGCCTCAACTGGAGTATTGTGTCCAGATCTGGGCACCACATTTCAGGAAAGATGTGGGCAAATTGGAGAAAGTCCAGCGTAGAGCAACAAAAACAATTAAAAGTCTAGAAAACATGACCTATGAGGGAAGACTGAAAAAATTGGGTTTGTTTAGTCTGGAAAAGAGAAGACACAGGGGACATAACAGTTTTCAGATACATAAAAGGTTGTTACAAGGACAGAGAAAAATTGTTCTTAACCACTGAGGATAACACAAGAAGCAATGGGCTTCAATTGAAGCAAGGGAGGTTTTGGCTGGACATTAGGAAAAGCTTCCTAACTGTCCAGGGAGTTAAGCACTGGAATAAATTGCTTAGGGAAGTTGTAGAATCTCCATCATTGGAGATTTTTAAGAGCATGTTAGACAAACACCTGTCAGGGATGGTCTAGATAATACTTAGTCTTGCCATGAGTGCAGGGGACTGGACTAGATGACCTCTTAAGATCCCTTCCAAGCCTATGATTCTATGAAAAAAACATATGGCATATAGGTTTATGCAAACTAGTTTACTCTCCATGGCTTTCACAGTTTAAATTATTAACTCTTTTCTTGACAAACTTCCATCACTGGTTGGAATACTATGGATATAGCACCCAAGAGGAAGAAATCACTGTATCCATATCACATATATCAACAAACGATTCTAGAAATACTTTTTTTTTGAAGTTTCTAGGAGACGTGGGGAAAATTGAAATAGTTCTATAAATTTTTAAGAGCTTTGAAATCTGAGAAAAATTAAGCATTTTGTTTTGTTTGCAAGCATTAATCATTCTCTCTTGACAGAAAACTTTAAAGTAGATACTAAACCTTTAGTGCTGTTGGACAGGTAACAAACATATATCCTTTTTCAGCAATCTTGTCACATAATCTGAATTTTAGTAACAAACCTCATTCTCAGGCATGTTAATTCTCTGCAGCATCTGTCACTGCTATGAATGGTTGATCATAAGTACCTCTGTAGTCATCTCAATGCTATTAAGCAGATGGCAGCGCTAAATCTGAATGATGTAGTACATCTCCCTAGTGGACTTTGTTTCCATATACTACCATTATTCTACAATTCCTCAGTGATAAATCTTATGTATTCTAGAGAACATTAAATAGTGAGCTGACAGTGGCAATTGATTTATTACCAGTAGTTTGCCTTTGCCCTATTATTGTCTTCGCAAACACTTGTGTAGATCATGTATGAAGCTTCCAAGGCATAAAGGCCATTGGACTAATTTTTTCTGTAGTATTTTAGAGATTTAATATTTTAATGTAATTTGTCTTCAGAGTGAACATGTTTAAACTCTGGTCTACAGATCTGAAATAATTCCCTGTTAAAATTCTCCTTTTTCCTCTATTATATTCTAATCTGTGGATTTTCGTGATAAAATGTTCTAGTATTAACATTAGGCCATTAAAACAGCAACTTCTTTTGACCATAAATCCAAGTAAAAGATTATTGCCTGATGCATGGTTTTGAGAAGTATTATTTGTAATTCAACTTTGTTTCATAAATATCATATACACACACACACACACACGAGTGAAGTTGGTAAAAAAGGCACTTGTGTGCCAAGCACAAATGAATACAATAATATGGGGGGTTATTGTTTTAGCAGTATTTAACTTCTGCAGTTCAATTTATATTTAAACAGATCATTTGTGCTATATACAGCAGTATCTGTTAAATTATTATGTATCTATGTAGTGCAGCTTTCATGAAGAAATTACTGAATGCATAATGCAAAAGCTGCCTGCAGAAAAGCTATATTGCATGGCATATGGCAACATTAATTTTTGTCTTTTTGCTTTCCTTAGCTTGGCATTGAAAATCTACCATGAGCGTTCATAGCTTTTGACAGTTTCCATTATACTCTGGTTTTTAGGTAGAGCTGGCTGACTGACAATTTCACAAATGTTTACTATTCTCAATTTTCAAAAGCTAAGCAACAATGTTTCATAAACTCATTTGATCTTTCTTACTATGACTTGACTGCTTTAGCATTATTTGTTCAATTAGCCTTACTAATTTGTATGGGTGTAATTTCTGTCTAATATGATCCCCTAAATGTTAAGTGCTGCATGGGAATTTAATCACATGTCTCCCACAGAAGTCAATGGAGCTGGCTGGCTAAATCCAGCACACTTCAGAGTTATCTATTTGAAGACTATCATAATTGCCAAAGATAGTTCCTTTGAAAGCCCACCAAAATGCACTCTATTTGTGGATTTACTCTATGAACAAATTATTTGTAGACGATGCAACATTTTAGTATTCAAAATGGAAACACTCCCCACAGATATTGTACTTGCTTGCTGGGACACTACCATGTGTAAGAATTGGAGAGAAATCTCAAATTTAGTCTTCTCCTCTCTGGTATTAGAGTGAAAGGTTTTTAAATAAAATCCAAGGTTGATAGGTACCAGGAGTCATGCAAAAGTGATTCTCAGTGATGACATCTGAATACCAAACAAAATGCCATTAATAAAACTTAAAATGGGCATCACTTTCAGTCTCCTAGTTGAAGTTTGGCTACTATATAACAATATTGGTGGCTGGAGAGAAGGGGAGGTTAGGTTGTAGAGAGAGGAAGAGCAGCTTTTCATGAAGGCAAGTGAAGATTCAAGTACCCACAATATTTAGACCATGGTATCTGAATGTCATATCATTCCCTTCAACTCCTATCAGCTACAGATATCCTGGGGAGACAGTAAGGAGGATGTGAAAGTATCATATGGTGCCGTGCTAGAGGAGAGCTCTATCCAGTTGTACTGGATGCCCCAAAATGGAGAACAAACTACAAAAATTTACTACTGCACTTCACATTTGAGATGTACTTGGGTTGGACAGTGAGCTATTCATTCCACTGCAAGAACATTCTCTTTAACTAGCACTGTACTATTTTGATTCACATAAGAAAACTATCTGACTCAGCCTAGAATACCAAAAATACCACTACCCTGAGATGTACAACAAATACGCTAAAAAAATCATTATTTTGCAAATCAGGAATCCTAAGACTGAACAACAGCAAATAGATGAAGCATCTGTAATTTCCCTTTAGTAGTAGAAGTACACATACAGTGGAGTACACTTCAAAACTTCAGTCTGTTTCTAGAGATATTTCCAGTTCTAGTGGCATTCCTCATTTTAAGTACACAGAATATCTCTGAAATCTGCAATATTTTCAAATCAGTATGAACTTTTTAAGCATTCCACGTACCCACAGTACTAGAAAAAAGGAAAATGTAGCCCTAACTGTTGACTGAGTTTAAAGAGGCCGATTAACCTAATATTTGCTTTAACATTATTTTAGGGGTACTTAAAACAAGCAAACCTTGCTTTTACATGCTAATCAAAAAGTGACCCATTTTAAACATGTGGACCTCTTCTTCATTCAAATACATCAAGTTTTTTTCCCCTTATAATGAGGGGAAAGTATCAAAAAAATTTAAGATACTATAGCATCACAATTCTCTTTTGTTTCACATAATTTGTTTAACACCAAAGACATTTAGATATATTCCAGTGTTACAAGCATCTCTCAGTAGTTACAAATGACATTACAATATGTGCTACTCTTTGATCATCAGATTGAAAATTGTTCTGTGTTGCTCAGATGGTTTGGTTACAGCTATTAGTTTTAGCTTGCTAATGCAATTCTGAAATATCTTTGCAAAAAATGTGAGCCGGGATTGTGTGAGCAATATTTCATTGAGCAAATTCATACCCCCTTCCCTTTCACCATGAACTACCCCTATTGTTTATAAAAACAGCAAAATAAGCAAGTGAATAAGTCATTCTTTTAAAAAGTTTATCAAATTTGGAGTCTAGTGAACATAACTGGAACTATACCCCAGTTGCAACATAAAGCAACTACCTAATAAAGTAATTCTACCTTGGTGAGACTCAGGAATAAAACATTATGGCTAGTAATCAGTACTTTACATATGAATTACATGTTGTGTTTCATTTTCTTGGAAAATTGATTTTTGCTCATCACCATTCAAAGGACCACCAACATTTGTAAAAGATTAAAAAAAAAGTTCATAACAGGTCTTGTTTAAAACCTGACAAAAAGGAAAAACAAATTCAAATAATCATTTTTAAGTTTTAGTCTAGTCCAGTATTTTCATTGTCCTATCTGGAAGCATAGCCTGCAACAGCAAATAAAACCTATTACTAACATTAAAAGCAACAAAGCAAAATAGAACTGCCAATATTAAAAGTAAAAATTCTAAGACTTTTTTGACCAGTATCTTTACTAAAAAAAATCATGTTTGCTGCTATTTTCTAAAGGTAGTATGCAAGGTAGACACGTCCTCCAGAGTTCTTAATGCTTCTGGTGTGCACATCAGTTTTTAGAAATTTACAAAACCTTTTCAGGTGGGAGACACCATGAATAAAGACTACTCTTTTCTGGTTGTCAAAAACGTCATAAAAAAACAATCTCAGTGAAAACAGTGAAATTAAAACTTTCCATTGATTTTTCACTTTGAGCAGTTTGCCTGGTTTTGAGAGCTTTCTTCCCTCACAAAGCCTTAAATCATTCCTGACAAACAGAATGGCAAAATATTCCTCAGTTGCGCTGGGAAAGTGTTTTTCCTCCTCAACTGTGTTGTGAAATCAGGGTTCTTTAGTTTTTCAGATTTTGCTGCAAAGCTACAATGCGTTTAAGTAAAAGTTGTCTTTAACTTGTTTACTGGTGGGTGAGATATATTGTCAGTTTGAGCAGCACACTCCCTATCCTTAGAGATATTGTAAAGGATATCTTACCCATGAGAAAAATGGTAAGAGAAATCTTTTAAAGTGAATAACCATGGATAATGAATGCAGGAACATAAAACCAGAATATCTGCATACTCAGCATGGTCAGCAAAATGAGCTCAACCAAATAAACCAAATCAATCAAATATTAAGTCCCCTAAAATTCTTTTATCAAAATCTATTTGTACTGAACAAGTTACACGTTATCCTTTGATTCTTGAAATTTTTCGAAGTCAAGTTCCAACAAGCTAAAAAGTGAGTGAAAATTCCTTTTCTTTCAAATATATACAGTTCAGGG
This sequence comes from Terrapene triunguis, assembly GCF_002925995.2. Classification (NCBI taxonomy): domain Eukaryota; kingdom Metazoa; phylum Chordata; order Testudines; family Emydidae; genus Terrapene; species Terrapene triunguis. The sequence continues at coordinate 101,530,433 of NW_020664409.1, read as the reverse complement.
ACTTTAGAATGCCACTGTCAACCAAGTTTCTGAATAATGTCATCTAGTAAAATTTGCCATTCTTTCAATACCTCTTCTCCTTGTTTACTGGGTTCCTTTCAACCCCTTTTGGTGGCAATTTGTCTTTTATACATACCTGATAGCAGAGAAGTATATACGACTGCAGATTGTTGCTAACAATCCTCTTGCATAATATTTATGCTGTTTAAGATTAGATATAAAAGGAATTCATCGGTACTGAAAGTGAAATTAGCTACTGGATTGTAGGAGTTTTCAGCTATAAATACAGTGGGACTTGATACTTACCTTTGTGCCTGGGTGCTATAGCTGTTGTCATAGGAGTCGTAGCCCTGCTCATCATAAGCAGTGCCATATCCATCATCATACTCCTGAAAAATATAATAGAAAAGTAATGTTAAAAATTAAAGAACACAATTCAGAACCTGAAAGAAATACGTTAATAATTATAAATGTGAACGACACTATCAACTGAAATCTAAATTCATGCAACAAGATGTAAACCGTGGAACTATAAAATCTTAATTTACTTAATACACACCAATTCTATCTGAGAGGCAACATAAATCTAAGATCTAAGATTTATGCAGTTACTTTGGATTTAAGTTTGAGATCTTGGTGGCAACCTATTTTGCACTTTTAAGAGACTAGCATGTTGAATAAAAATGGCTACTTACCACAAAGTAACTGTGGTTCTTCAAGGGTGCTGCCTCTGCATATTCACACCTGTGGTATGTCTGGAGCCACAGACCTTCAAGAAAGCAGTGTCAGTTTGGGACCTTTTGTGGCAACAAACTTTGGACCCAAGGTTATAAAAAGGCTATGCAAATCCAGTTGCCTTAGTTCTTTCCCCTAAACTCAAGAATCCTGTAAGAGTATAATTCTGAAGAAGAGAGAGGCTGACAGGCAGTGTAATTATGCAGAGACAACACCCTTAAGAACCAGAGTTACTAACGTAAGTAACCATTTGTACTTCTTGAAGTAGCCTCTGCATAGTCCCACTTGTGGGAATTTAGTAAATGGCATAACCCCATGAAGGAGGGCAGAGATCTAATTAAACAAGAATTGTAGAACTGCCCTCCCAAAACCAGCATCAGACCTAGATCCCAAATTGAGAGAACAGTGTTGTATGAAGGTTTATACAGAAGTCCAGGCAGGACCCTTCCAGATGTTTATAATGAAAAGAATACAGAGGTACCCCCGTGATATTCGCTTATGCGTGGTAGAGTGAAATCTAGAACTGTAAAGAACTGACACCTTAGATAATTTATAACATGACTCAATGCAAAGCCTAATCCATTTAAACAGATGCTGACTGGAAATGACATTCCCTTCACATTGATCCCCCGAAGTTAAAAAATTGTTGACATTCTAAAGGCCTCAATTTTACCCAAATAACTCAAAGCCCTCTCTTGCCATAGAAGGTATATAAGCCTAGTTCCCCCAGGTAAGAAAGAAGCTTTGAAAAGATACTTGGGAGACTGATGATCTGATTCAGATGAAATTAAGACATCAGATTTGGAATAAATTTGAGATAAAAATACAGGGTAGCTCTCTTGTAGATGTAATTGTGACTAAAAATGGTGCTTTTAGTGTCAAGTGGAATAAAGAACACGGTCATAAGATCTCCAACTGTACAATCTTGTCAGCACAACACTAAGGTTCCTTGATGGAATAGGTTCTCAACTCTGATGGGAAAACACCAGACCCGTTCAGGAATCTTTTGATGACTGAAATCAATAGAAACATCCACTGCGAGATAATATAGTAAGATTATAGATAGATGTACCTCGATAGAATACAATACAAGGGAAGACTTAAACACCAAGTACAATAAATATTTCAAAATCAATTATATGGGCATGGGGCATGGAGACATTATCTGATTACCTTTGAGAAAACATCTTCTGAGATGAACAATTCAACACAGATGGCTTTAGAGAATGTAGCAGAGCCTCCTCTATTTCCACAGAGCATTCCACATCAGAAGTAGTCAATGTCTTATGATCAAAGCAATGGAGATGAAGTGACTCCAGATTGGTAAAATAGAGAAAATAGTGTTCCTGTGATAGCAGGTCTGATGATGAATGTTGAAGACCAAGGAACTTCATGTACCAATACTGTCTAGCTCAACTAGGGCAACTAGTATGATTTTGGAGAATGTCTTGTATCTTTTTATTACCATTGGAATTGTTGGAAAGGCATCAAAGAAGCCCTTGCTCCAGTTCAGCAAGAATGTGTCTGTGATAGTCTATCCATCACTGTCTGTTTCAAGGAACACTCACACTGTTCCTGCAGCCAGCGACTGAGAGTCTGTTGCCATATTCTCTGTCAGTCAGATCTGCTGAGTTGCATTTGATGAGCCAGACTCCCATCCGACACAGCCATTAGTTCCTGGCATTATTGTTAACTAGCACCTCATTATTTATTAATGTAATATTTAGCCATTATGTTAACAACATAGCCCTTATTCACTGCCAGAAAGGATTTGAGGCAACCTAATAGCTTTGGTCCACTACATGTATATGGCACTTGATTTCCTCCCCCAGATTCCACCAATTTTGAACTCTCAGCTTCGGAGATAAGCTTTCAAACCCAAACTGGATGCATTTGTGATGATCACAATGGCTGGGGATAGAGGATCAAAATGAACTTCCTATATTATATTGGTTGGGAGCTTCCACCAATGGAGAGTCCTAAGGAATTTTGGAAGTCGACTCAGATAACCCATATTGGCTACATTAGGAGGGAACGTTTTGCTGAACAGTTGGCCCTGAGGGGTGTGGGGGAAGAGAAGGGTCATAAGACAAAGAAAAGAAAAGTGGCTTTTGCTTGAGACCCAGCATATCTAAACCTTCTTAAAAGGAACAATGCCAAAATGTGCTCCAAGTAGGAAAGAGTGCTAGCAAACTGACTCCACCACAAGGGAGACAGAATGCTGGATAAGTATGGCAGGTTCAACTTAGAGTACAGAGAGAGGATTGGTTCCATAAGTTGCTAGCCCAATTGCCTTAATAGGGTGTAAGTGGCATGGCCAATACTATCGTTTCCTGTCCCATCCTGGTTGGCAGCTCTGTGTGTTACTATATTTAGTATCTGGATAACTTCTAACTTTTTTTGGAAGAAGATTATATTTAAAGAGTATATTATTTAGTAGCTTTGGGTTTCACTGAACTTTCCAGTCTCTGAACAGGTATTGGACTATTCTGTTTTGATGCGTTCACTTTATAGCATGCAAAGAATGATAAATGAAGGTTACTTCCCTATAACTCACAGTTCTTTGAGATGATTACTTATTCACACTTACAGGTATTGTGCCACCGGGTGGTGCCTAACCGGAGAACCTCTTCCAAGCAGTGCGCGTTAAAGAGCACATGCCTTTCCTCTTTCCCTTGGCATTTCCAAAAGCTTTACAAGGGGATGCTGGCCCTCTACAGTCTCAATTCCTTCCATTGCTAACTCAGAGTGACCATAATAGGACCCTGAGAAAGAGGGGGAGATAGGAGGGAAGTGTGAATATGCAGTCATATTGAAGAACTTGTGTTACAACAAAGTAACCTTCATTTCTTCTTCGAGTGGCTCTGCTTATTATCTGCTATGGGCAGTTTGACAAGCAGTGCTGAAAACCCAGGAGGTGGGACCAAAGTCAAAATTAAATAATGACTGAAGCACTGCTCTACCAAATTTGGCATTCACTCTTGAAGCCAGATCCAGAGCATAACATTTAGTGAATGCGTTCACTGACTTCCAGGTAGCAGCCAGGTAGCAGTTCCTAGCTGGAACATGTTTAAGAAAAGCAAGAGATGCCTCTACCGCCATGCAGAATGAGACCATACAACACAGAAAGCACAGGATTTTCTGCTAATTTGTAGCACTAAATAACACATTGCTTAACCCATCTGGAAATAGTCTGAGCAGACACACACTGATCCCTATTTTTCTTAGCATAACAAACAAAAACCTAGATGAACTCTGAAAACTCTGTTATATTTAAATAACATGGAAGAACACTTCTAGCATTTAAAGTACATAACACAGATTTCCCTTTATTAGTGTGAGGTTTTTGGGGAAAAAACACTAGTAAAATTGTCTGGTTGATAGGAAACTTGGACACCACTTTTGGTAAAACATAGGGATCAGGTCTAAGAGCTATTTTATCTTCACGAAAAACTATAACTGGCAAGTCAGCCGTCAGGGATGGAATTTTCTCACCCTTCTGGCTGATGTTATAACAATAATGAAGATCTATTTAATAGATACACAAAATAAAGAACACTTTACCAGAGGTTAAAAAGGTACCCTCATAAACGTAGATAAAACCAGATTAAGATCCCAGCATGGGACTGGATACTTTAAAGGACGATACACATTAAATATCCCTTCATAAACCTTTTAACAGAATAACATGCAAAGAGTGACCTACCATCAATTAAAGCATAGTAAAATGAAACAGCTTCCATGTGAACTTTTAAGGAAGAATCAGATAATGCTTCAGATTTTAAGTACATTAAATATTCCAAAATACAGGGTATGGAAGATGAAACTGGACAATCAAACTTTCCTGCATTCATGCAGCAAAATCTAGACCATTCTAAATAGTAACATTTCTAGTAGACAATTTTCTAGAATTAAGCAGTACATTTTGAACCAAAGAGGAATATGACTGTTCAAGACTAGCCAAGGTCCAATAGCAGGTAGTAAGATGAAGCGACTGAGGATCTGGATGAAGGATCCTGCCTAGTTGCTATGATAAGGGATCTGGAGCCAGAGGAAGATACAGGTACAGTCTGACTAATAGCTGAAGAAAAAGCTTATGCTACTGCTGTCTCGGCTAAGCTGTGGCAATCAAATATCATTTTTGCCCTGTCCTGACGTTTCCTCTGCACCACTTTCTGAATCAATGGAAAGGGGGGAAGGGCATACTCTTACCCAGTGTAGAAGGACTCTCCCTCTCTGCTCTTGAACAGAGAGGAGGAAACTTTTTATTGATCCTTGTAGCAAACAGGTCTACATCAGGCCGATCCCAACAGGAAAAGATGTCTCATGTTACTCAATCCTTTGGGGACCACTCATGAATTTGAGAACTGTTCCTGCTGACAATCTGCTAGCACATTGCTTTCCCCTCCTAAATTCAGGACAACCAGATAGATCTCAAAGCATGCATAAATCCCATAATTTGACTGTTTCACAACATAACTGGAAAGAATGAGGACTCCTCTGGTTTGTTCATGTATTGTCTGTTGATACATGAACAACCTTTTCTTTTATATGAAGGAAAGATCTGAAGGCCAAACAAATAGTTCTTAATACCAACACGTTATGAACAAGCTCTTTTCATGAAAACACCAGTGACTCTGGATTGTAATCCAGCCTCAAAATGGGCTCCCAATCCACTGTTGGATGCATCTGACATTGTGGTGATCGATGAAGGGGGACTGAACAGAACACCTCAAATAACATGATTTGTCTGTTTACAAATTCAGTGAATTCAGAATCCATAAGACTTTGGAAGGCAATCACTTTCTAGGATTGGCAGGCTCAAATTTGGAAAACCACTTGTTCTATTTGTAGAAACCTGTCCTCTGGAAGAAAAGCCTTCCCTGCTACTGACTCCAGTTTAGAACCTATAAAAAGAATTCTCTGAGTTGGACAGAGATATGATAGGATGACATTGAGAAGCAGACCCAGATGTGAAAAGAGGGAGATTGTAAATGTGATGTAGCAGCTTTTAGCCACCAATCATCCAAATATGGGTAAACAAAAATACCCTGTTTTCTTAGATGTACCACTACCATGAAAAGGCACTTTGAAAAGATTCTTGGTGCTGTGGAGAGGCCAAGTAGCAGCACTTTGTATTGGAAATGGCATCCCAACACCATGAAATGCAGGTATTGTCAATGACTGTGTCGGACAGAGATGAAAATAAGCATCCTTTAAACAGAGAGTGACAAACCAATCCATAATTGTAAACGAAGGAATTATGGAGGCCAGGTTTAACATACGTAATCGGAATGTCCGGGGGGATCTGTTAAGTTTTCTTAAATCTAAAATTAGACAGAAACCCCCATCTTTTTTTTTCTATACCAGGAAATATCTTGAATGTAACCCTGACCCCACAGATGTTTGGTTACCTCTTTAACAGCTCCTGTCTGGAGCAGCTTTTGAACTTCCATATGTAGAATAACTTTGTGAGAAGGTTACCTGAAAAGGTAAGGATAGGGACAGCCATGCAAACTGAATAGCATAGCCTCGGTCTGTAATTTTAGTACCCATACATTCTATGTAATCAGCCTCTGATGAACTGCTGATGAATTGGGCTAGCCTGTCCCCAAATAAAAGAAGAGATGGTTACTTGCTCATAGGACCATGATTGTCAATCCTCACATCAAATGTGAGATCTGGTGTTAAAGGAAGATGAAGAGGGAACAGATTGCCTCATAGGTCTACATCTGAAAGGCCTCATTTTATGCTTGGTCTCAAATAAAGATGGAGGTTGCTGGTGCAGTTGCCGACATCAGATTTGTAGAAAAATAAACAGATGACGGAGAGTAATATTTCTACTGATATTGAAAAAAAGAAGCAGAAAATCTTCTGATTGAGGGCTAAAGACCTAGAAAACGAGCAGTGGCTCTAGAGTCCTTTAAACAACAGTACATTAGTCTTATTGCAGAAAAGACAATTCCCTTTGAAGGGGACATCTTTCACTTTAATTCTAGTGTCTGCTGCCAGAGAAGAAAAATCGAGCCAAGCATGCCTCCTCAAGGTAACTACAGACACCAATGCTCTGCCGGAAGAAAGTAATGCATCAAACAATGCTTTAAAGACATGCTTTGCCATGTTCTGTCCTTCTGTCAAAATGGCATTAGACAAGCCTTTTTTAAATCTTGAACAAAGAAAATCATCCTTTCGCACAGGTAGAATTCATAATGGGCCATCACTGCCTGGTAATTAGCCACTCTAATTTGAGATGCTGAGAACAAAATTAATCAAGGAACCAAAGGACACAAAGAGAAGAAATTCTTAAATTGCTTGTACATTAATACTAGGAGCCTGGGCAACAAACATGAGGAACTGGAAGTTCTCATTTATGACCATAAAGTTGATTTAGTCATATTACTGAACGCTGGTGGGATGATTTGCACGAGTGTAATGTTAAAATCAATGATTATAAGCTATTTAGGAATGACTGAGTGGGGGAAAGGGAGGGGGCATGGCATTCTAGGTCAAAAACAGCATTCTACTAACGTCTCAGGAGGATGTTAAACAGAAGTTACTAAAGTTAGACATTTTAAAATCAGCAAGTCCAGACAACTTGCATCCAAGAGTTTCAAAAAGCTGAAGAAGGATTGTCCCTGAACAGGAGTGGAGGATGGAACTGGCATCACAGGCCTGAAAGGCACCAGACTTTGAAGCGGAGCCCAATTTGGATTTCGAAGTTGGAACCACAGACGCTATGGCAGAAGTGGATGGATCCAATAAGTCTATCATACAGGACCTGGCACTGCTAACAGTGACCTCCTTCTCCCTCAGCTGCTTCTTTTGAACCAATACAGTTGGAACCGAAATGGCTCTAGGTTCCTAAGCAGTCAGCCCTTTTCTACCAATGGTGCCTTCAGAGCCTTGACAGCTTTTTCTGAAGGACTGAGAGCTGGCACTGGCAAAGATACCAATGACTGGGAAGCCTTAGACAATTTAACCTTGCTGGAGAAAGCCACCAGATTAGAAACACTTAGGCCTGGTCTACACTAGGCTTTTATGTCGAATTTAGCGCCGTTACATCGAATTAACCCTGCACCCGTCCACACCACGAAGCTATTTAGTTCGACATAGAGCTCTCTTAAATTCGACTTTTGTACTCCTCCCCAACGAGAGGAGTAGCGCTAAATTCGAAATGGCCATATCGAATTAGGCTAGGTGTGGATGGAAATCGACGCTAATAGCTCCGGGAGCTATCCCACAGTGCACCACTCTGTTGACGCTCTGGACAGCAGTCCGAGCTCGGATGCTCTGACCAGCTACACAGGAAAAGCCCCGGGAAAATTTGAATTCCTTTTCCTGTCTGGGCAGTTTGAATTTCATTTCCTGTTTGGACATCGTGGCGAGCTCAGCAGCACTGGCAACGATGCAGAGCTCTCCAGCAGAGGTGACCGTGCAATCCCAGAATAGAAAGAGGGCCCCAGCATGGACTGATTGGGAAGTCTTGGATCTCATCGCTGTGTGGGGCGATGAGTCCGTGCTTTCAGAGCTGCGCTCCAAAAGAAGGAATGCTAAGATCTACGAGAAGATCTCTAAAGCCATGGCAGAGAGAGGATACAGCCGGGATGCAACGCAGTGCCGCGTGAAAATCAAGAAGCTGAGACAAGGCTACCAAAAAACCAAAGAGGCAAACGGACGATCCGGATCCCAGCCCCACACATCCCGTTTCTACGAGGCACTGCATTCCATCCTAGGTGCGGCCGCCACCACTACCCCACCACTGACCGTGGACTCTGAGGATGGGATATTGTCCGCGGCCGGTTCCTCGTCGGACATGTTAGCGGACGGGGAAGATGAAGAAGGAGATGAGGAGGACGAGGCAGTCGACAGCGCTGGCACCGCTGATTTCCCCGACAGCCAGGAGCTCTTCATCACCCTTACCGAGATCCCCTACCAACCGTCCCCAGCCGTTAGCCCGGACACAGAATCAGGGGAAGGATCAAGCAGTAAGTGCTCTAAACATGTAAACATTTATTTTTAACAGAACGGGAATATTTATAATATTAACAATGGGTTTTTCCTAAAGTACTTTAAACATGTAAACAATTATCTGCAACAAAACTGGAATATTTACAATAGTAACAAAGGGTTTCTCATGATTTGTCTGCCTTAGGCTCTTCACTATTTAGTCCCAAGTATTTAAAAAAAATTTTACAATGTCCGGTAATTCATGATTCTGCTGCCCAAGACGCTCCACTCTTTAGTCCCAGTGCACCTACGCGAAAATCCGGTCAATATGGCCGGGGATAGACGCGAAATCCTCATAGGAGAACTCCTCATAGGTCTCATGGAGGTACATTTCCAGCCTGTTCATCAGGTTCCTGGGTAGGGCGATCTTATTGGGCCCTCCGTGGTAGGACACGTTTCCCCGCCACGACACAATCAAGTACTCTGGGATCATCGCACGGCAGAGCATAGCGGCATACGGCCCTGGTTTTTGCATGCTTTCCCTAAGCATGCGTTCCTTCTCGCTGTCCGAGATCCTCATGAGGGTGATGTCGCTCATGATGCCCTGCTTTGAATTAGGGAGGGGAATGTTAGTATTGGGACTGCTTTACAGCCACGCGGTTGAGGGAGAGGGGCAGCATACAGGGATCTTTCCCTGGGACAGCCGTGAGGGGGTGGGACAGGGGCAGAGTTCATGCTGTCCTGATTGCTGGCAGCAGAGACTGGCATTGCTTTCAATGTGAAAGGAGGCCAGTGCTACTATTACAGTTTTAAGCAGCCACAAGTCTACGGCTTACCATGATTGCCCGCTACAGAAGTTCAGGTGTCCTGCCCCGCTTCTCAGATAACTGCAAGACCACTGCAAGACCCCAGGCACCGAAAATTCGACCTTGTCCTGAGTACGCATGTGAGAGGTGCAGTGCATGGTCTTGTTCACAGAGAAAGACTAGGTTCTTTGTACACAACTTCATTTATCTGTCTCAGGAATTCACTTCCTTTTTCCCATTCCCACAGACACATCTGCGACTGTCTCCCAACCCAGCCTGTCAGCACACTCCCAGAGGCTAGCGCAGATTAGGTGGAGGAAGAAGAAGACGCGGGAGGACATGTTCTCAGAACTAATGGGCTGCTCCCGAGCCCAGGCAGCCCAGCAGACACAGTGGAGGGAGAACTTGTCACAAATGCACTGAGCAGTCATGGAACGGGAGGAGAGGTAGCGTCAGGAGGACCAGCAGGCTACTGAAAAGCTGCTTGGACTAATGAGGGAGCAAACGGACATGCTCCGGCGCCTTGTGGATGTTCTGCAAGACCGGAGGCAGGAGGACAGAGCCCCGCTGCAGTCTATCTCTAACCGCCCTCCCCCGCCACCAAGTCCCACACCCCCCTCACCCAAAGTACAAAGAAGGAGGGGCGGCAAGGGCCGTTAAAACTTTCAGTCAACCCCTGCAGACTGCTCTAGCACTAGAAGGCTCTCATTCCCCAAAATTTGAAAAGTCCTTTCCTACCCACCTCACAGAAGCCCCCGTGCAAGTTTCACCCCCCACGTTTCATGTGTGGTTCATAATAAAATATTCGTTTCTGTTAATTACTGTTTCCATGATTTTCTTTTGGAGGAGAGTCTGTCTGAAGGGGGGAAAGGGGCTTGGTAATTGGACAGGACAGTCACCTTTAGCAGGGTACAGAGACGGGGTCAGGTCCAGCATCAGGACACATACACAGTGCAGTCACTAGTTACCCTGGTCAATCTGGGAGGTGGTTTTCATGTTCGGGGGGGGGGGGGGGTTGCTCTGTGACTTTGTGGCGGGGGAGGGCAGTTACAGATCTTATGCAGCGGTCCTTATCCTGGATCACAGAGCCACGCAGCAGGGGATCTGTAACCCTCCTCCCCCTGCCAGAAAGTCACATAGCCGACACATACACGCAGTTCCGCCCAGGAGTGCTGGCAGGCTCCGTTGAAACAACCAGTCCACCACTGCGGAGCCTGTCATTCCTGGAGTTTAGAAGCATCATTTGCATCAGAACACTAAACCCGCCCCCCGCCACAGTCTGCGTCCCAGGTTTAAAACATTCCCGCGAAAACAGTAATAAAGACAACGGTGTTCATTAACTAAATAGAACTGATTTTATTTTTTGGGAAGGGGGTATGTAACTGGAGAGGATAGTCAACATGAACTGGGTAAAGAAACGGGGGCAGGTTCAGCTTCTGTGTCCACAAACATAACAGTCAACAGTTACCCTGCTCAGTCTGGAACCTTGCTTTCAAAGCCTCCCGTATGCACAGCGCGTCCCGCTGGGATCTTCTAATCGCCCGGCTGTCTGGCTGGGCGTAATCAGCAGCCAGGCTATTTGCCTCAACCTCCCACCCCGCCATAAAGGTCTCCCCCTTGCTCTCACAGAGATTGTGGAGCACACAGCAAGCTGCTATAACAATGGGGATATTGGTTTCGCTGAGATCACAGCGAGTCAGTAAGCTTCTCCATCTCCCTTTGAGATGGCCAAAAGCACACTCCACCACCATTCTGCACTTGCTCAGCCGGTAGTTGAACAGTTCTTTTTCTGTGTCCAGGGCGCCAGTATAAGGCTTCATGAGCCAAGGCATTAGCGGGTAGGCTGGGTCCCTGAGGATCACTGTAGGCATCTCCACATCCCCAAGAGTTATTTTGTGGTCCGGGAAGTAAATACCTTCCTGCAGCCGTCTAAACAGACCAGAGTTCCTGAACACGCGAGCGTCATGAACCTTGCCCGGCCATCCGACGTTGATGTTGGTAAAACGTCCCCTATGGTCCACCAGTGCTTGCAGCACCATTGAAAAGTAGCCCTTTCTGTTAATGTACTGGCTGGCCTGGTGGTCCGGTCCCAGGATAGGGATGTGAGTCCCATCTATAGCCCCACCGCAGTTTGGGAATCCCATCGCGGCGAAGCCATCTATGATGACCTGCGCGTTTCCCAGGGTGACTACCTTTGAGAGCAGTACCTTAACGATTGCGTTGGCTACTTGCATCACAACAACCCCCACGGTAGATTTGCCCACACCAAAGTGGTTCGCGACTGACCGGTAGCTGTCCGGCGTTGCAAGCTTCCAGAGGGCTATGGCCACTCGCTTCTGGACAGGCAGGGCTGTTCCCATCCGGGTGTCACTGCGCTTCAGGGCAGGGGACAGCAACTCACAAAGTTCGAGGAAAGTCCCCTTCCGCATGCGAAAGTTTCGCAGCCACTGGGATTCATCCCAGACCTGCAGCACGATGCGGTCCCACCAGTCCGTGCTTGTTTCCCGGGCCCAGAATCGCCGTTCCACAATATCCACATGACCCATTGCCACCGTGATGTCCTGGGCGCTGGGGCTCGTGGTTTCTGACAGCTCTGTGCTACTCTCCGACTTCAGGCCCTCACGGCAATGCCGTAGCCTCCTCGCCTGATTTCTCTGCATCTGCCTCAGGGAAAGGTGTATGATAAGCTGCGAGGCGTTGAGAACGGCCACAACTGCAGCGATGGTCGCAGTGTGATCCATGATCGAACTGCTGTGGCGTCCGCGCTGTCACTGACCAGAAAAGTGCGCGAACCGATTTCCCGCCGGCGCTTTCAGGAAGGGAGGGAGGGCGTTAGTGACGGACGGATGACGACAGTTACCCAAAAGCACCCTCGACACATTTTTTTACCCAGAAGGCATTGGCGGCTCGACCCATAATTCCAATGGGCAGCGGGGACTGCGGGAACTGTGGGATAGCTGCCCACAGTGCACCGCTTCCAATGTCGACGCTTGCCCCGTTAGCGTGGACTCACAAAGTCGAATTACTGTCCTTAGTGTGGACACACACGTTCGACTTTGCAATATCGATTCCACATATTCGATTTAAGTGAAATCGAACTACCCTCGTAGTGTAGACATACCCTTAGTCTTCGGATCCGATGACCCTCCAGATCTGGATAGCTTAGTGGCAAGAACTTCTTTAAGCAAAAGCACAGAGGTCTGTTCTGCCTGGCTTTGTGTGTTCTGGGCATGAAAGTCCAGCAAACAGAACATCCAGAAGGAGAGTGGCCTTGTCCCAGGCACTTAAAACACCTAATGTTTTCGTCCAATGCCAGGAAGACCATTGGTCATGAAACATATTTTAAAGCCTGGCTTCTTTTGTGGTACTACCATCACATGGCACCAACCTCACAAACTACATTAAACTATTTATGCTTATTACTATGTTTAAGACTACCTTATACCAAAAACTGTGCTAAGAACGACCATTATAAACTATCAATGCACTATAAATGGAGAAGAACCCTGGTGCAACAGTTGAAAAGAATTTAGGCGGTAGAGGGCACAGACTTGCCCTCAGAACATTCAGAAACACTGAGGGAGAGTACGAGGGTGGTGCACATGTACTCTAATGGGCACTGCCTGCAGAAGGTTCTATTGTTAGGCTCCACCAGTTGGCCCTATACCCATAAGCGGGAATATGCAGAGCCCCTCGAAGAACTGCCGCTTCACTGGAATGCTATTGCACTTTCAAAAAACAAATCCTCTGCAATGTAAAAGTATGATTCTTTGACTTTGTGATGTCATTCAAAGGTAGAATTACAGTGGCCTATGTACTTACAGTGAGATGAAAATTAAAAACAGCTGTTGTACTGTGATTGCTGTCTGATGTATTGTTAATATTTAAATATGCAGTAGTGGATATCAGGATGACAAAATTAATAGTTTAAATAGAATTTTTAAGTCATGAAATTGAGTACTTGATTTCAGTCACTCTCAAAAGTGTAACAAGAGTCTTAGGGGAAAAAATCTATTGTTTTTCTTTCTTTCCAAAATATTGTGTCCACCAAATGATTTTATCACGCACAAAAGTTTCTTTGGGCTATTTTGCAATATGATACTTGCAAATAGAAAATAGTGCCTTCCATATGTCCACAAAAAGTTGCCTCAGTTCCTTGTTGTTGTTGGATATCCTTCTACTGGATTCAGATCAGGTGACTGATGGCCAAAGCACAAAATAATTAATGATCTTCAAATTTCTAACTTTTTGTGTACTTTGGGTTATTTCTTGTTGAAAAATTGTCTTAAGGTTTATTCTCTAAAGGAATAGTTGTGGCTAGTAATATCCCTTTATGTGCTGCTTTGTCCATTATGCCATCAATGAAATATAGTTTTCAGAACAATCATCCAATGCCTTCATACTACAGTACCTTCATCATGCTTACTTATTGGAACCTTGAATATTCAAATCTTTCTAACACTATGGAGCATTTTAATCACACCATAAAACTGTGTTTTAACACTTCACCCTTTCCAGTTGTCGGGAGCAGAGTTTAATTTTACTGCTTTACAGTATTATGATTTCCTACAGGCTATATTTTCATTGAAGCAGTCACTCCTTATTGCTTATCAGTTCTTCCATTCACATCAGTAATACTGTGTTCCTTAGCTCTTTTATATTTGTAGTAGTATATCCTCCTTTCTTACTGGAAATATCAATATTGCTTTTTCCATTTCATATTGGTAGCCCCTCTGTGGTTTAACAGCATACAACCTGTTTTGTTGCATTCTCCATAATCTATTTAGATAATGTGTCACCAGTTCCTCATTTGCAGCCTAGTGTTTAAATTTATCAAATAAATTACCTTGAAAACCAACTAACAAGATAACTCATTCTACAAAAATAGAAGATGTCTAAGAACTACTCAGAATGGATTATAGCACCAAAACAGAAGGTAAGACATTCAAATCCTACAAATTCTCTTATAACCCATGATTCCCTTTAAACAGCAATCTGGCATGGGTGGTTCAAGTATGTTTTAAAGCTTGCCCTTAATTAGATTTGACTTCTTCATGTTAGTATTTTGTGTTAGGAGAGCTTTTAAATGCTGAATATTTATCTTGGGCCATCTGGCATGTAAATTTATAGTTTTAATTTTAGATAAATCTCCACAAATTTGAATATATAGAAAAATTAGACCACCATTTGTTTCCAAAATAGAGACTTCTTGTGGCTCTGCACAATGTCCTCTTTAATCATATTTATAACATCAGTGAGCAATACCCATTGCCATTTGGCAACCTGCATTATTGTAAAATTTCATAATAATTTAAATAGAAGATATGTAAGCACCATTTTGCTGCATTATACAATAAAAAAACTACTGAAGCGATAACTTTGCTGCAAGAGATCTGTATACTTTAAAGTTCTCTTTGTAAGAAGGTATTATTTACGAGGGTTGTTATATTAAATATTTTATTATAATATACAGAAAATATATTCATAACAGATGTTATCTTTCATGTTAATTTTGTATTGAGTTTATTTACACATACAATTCAACTATTTGCTTAAGGAAACTTCAATGTATTCCATATTTTTTTATTTGGTGCATGGAAACCATTTTTGAGTAGTAGTTGGTTTTGAGTTCCCTCTGAGCCCCAAAGAAGATGATATTTCCAACTTACATTTGCCTCCCTCTATACCTTTCTGTCTAGCCAAGGAAGGTGCTACGTTTCCTTTTGGAGCCAATCAATGCTACTCCAGAAACGGCCAAAGAGTTTGCTTCAGAATCACTAGTTACTCCCACCATATCAGAGGCAAAGAATCACAGTCTCTCATCTTGTACCCTCTAAATCAGTGGTTCTTAACCTGGGGTGCACACACTAATTGCCATTAGTCTATCAGGCCAGCCTAGAAAATCTACTTTCACCAATTTTATTCCTATAAACAGAAGATCATTTTAAAGTGTACTGCACTGCATACATCCCCAAAACAAGTAAATACTAATCTGTAAGTAGTACAACCATCTTAAAAACTTTTGTGTATTTGGATGTCAAACCATGAACTGGAAAAGTAACAGAATAATTATTGGCTAATTTTCTGTAAATTTCAATCTTTAGAATAATTTCCTGTAAAAGAATCACTTCTCAATGCAGAGTATCTTAGAATTCCAAGATGGGAGATTTTCTGAGAAGAGACCAGGCAGTTCTTCTCACATAAGGCATCTCTGAAGCATACTTAATATCCATTTCTTTGGAACGGATTCATATTAGCCAGTTGGCCAATGTACTTGTAGTTGAGGCAAGAACAAAGGTCAGGAAGTGGTATTGGTAACAGCAACTGTCCATTGCAAAGAATAAATGTTTCTAATGGGTTCAAGCAACAAAGATGTGTAAATAAGCACCATTCAACTCTATAAACATCAAGTGATTCCTCTGAGTCAGTGGCTAATAGGGTGGTGGAGGGAATCTCATCCAAAACTTCTGTTGTTTCACAAAGTAGCTACACCATTTTAAATCCAGAAGAGAGTTGCTCTCTTCAACTTCTTCCTTATAATGAAGTAATTTCAGTTCACTCTTTGACCCTGCTGATCTTGGGGAAAAGAAATTATAGCCTTAACTTTTGAATCATGGGCAATGGTAGATCAATAATTGGCTCTTTTCTTAAAGGGGAGGGCACAAGTGTTTGGGAGAGAATGAATACAGGAGCACAGGGAAAAGGGAAGGGAGAAAGAATGCAAAAATAGCTGCTCGCTTTCAGCAAAAGAACTTTTGTTTTGTTTTGGAGTGTTGAAAGTTCCTGGGGTGTGTAAGGAATCAATTCCCTTCCAATCCAACTCCACAAATTATGTAAGGGCCAACCCCAGGATGTCAGAAAGCATTACAGCTAGACAGATCTGAGCTTGTTGCCTCGTTTATGAAAGGAATGGGTGTTCTCCTGAAATGAATACTTCAGCCAGTACTTTACCATGAAATGCTGAGAACTATGCCATCTTTTAGATAAGACATTGTGGTTGAGATAACTTGAGGCACACAGATTGGAAATCTTGTAAATGGAGAGAGGACTTCACAGACAAATCTGTGAGTAAAATTAAGCACACCCTTGGAAATGTCGGAGCCTTGAAGTGAAGGAACAGACATTTTCTGCTGTGAAGACATCGCCTTCCCACAATAAGACTTTTGTCAGTCCCACATGACATTCTCATAAGCAAAGTAGGGGAATGTGGTCTAGATGTAATTACTATAAGGTGGGTCACTAATAGTTGAAAGAAGAGTTACCAATGGTTCACTGTCAAACTGCGAGGGCATAACTAGTGGGTCCCGCAGGCGTCAGCCATGGGTCTGATACTACTCAATATTTTCATTAATGACTTGGATTTTGGAGTAGAGAGTATGCTTATAAAACTAGTGGATGCTACCAAGCTAGCAGGGGTTGTATGCACTTTGGAGGAGAGGATTAGAATTCAAAACAACCTTGAAAATTAGAAAATTGGTCTGAAATCAACAATATGAAATTCTAGTGCAAAGTGCTTCACTTTTAGGAAGGAAAAATCAAATACACAACAACAAACTGGCTAGGTTGTAGTATTGCTGAAAAGGAAGTGGGAGTTATAATGGATCACAAACTGAATATAAGTCAACGGAGTGATGCAGCTGTGAAAAAGGCTAATATTGTTCCAGGGTGTATTAACAGGATTGTCGTATGTAAGACATGGGAAGCAACTGTCCTGCTCTACTTCAGCACTGGTGAGGCCTCAGCTGGAGTACTGTGTCCTATTTTGGGCATCACAATTTAGGAAGGATGTGGACAAACTGGAAAGAGTCTAGAGGAGAGCAACAAAAATGATAAAAGGTTTAGAAAACCTGACCTGTAAGGAAAGGTTGAAAAAACTGGGTAAGTTTAGTCTTGAGAAAAGAAGACTGGGGGGGAGGGGGATCTGATAACATTCTTCAAATATGTTAAGGGCTGTTATAAAGAAGATGGTGATTAATTGTTTCCATGTCCACTGAAGACAGGACAAGAAGTAGTGGGATTAATCTGCAGCAAGGGAAATTGAGGTTAGATATTAGGAAAATCTTTCTAAATATAAGGGTATATTAGTTGTGGAACAGGCTTCCAAGGGAGGTCATGGAATGTTCATCATTCAGGGTTTTTAAGAACAATTTGGACAAACACTTGTCAGGGATGGATAGTCTACGTTAACTTGGTCCTGCCTCAGCGCAGGGGGCTAGACTTGATGACCGCCTGAGGTCCCTTCCAGCCCTATATTTCTATGATTTTTAAAGTTTAATCCAGAGAGCACTTCATGCAACTGCAAAACTACTAAGGATGTTGGCCAGTATCTAAGGCCAACCTGAGTCACATCATTAAGGGTATCAGAGGGGTAGCCGTGTTAGTCTGGATCTGTAAAAAGCAGCAGAGAGTCCTGTGGCACCTTTAAGACTAACAGATGTATTGGAGCATAAGCTTTCATGGGTCAATGCCCACTTCGTCGGATGCATGTAATGGAAATTTCCAGGGGCAGGTATAAATATGCTGGCAAGAATCAGTCTGGAGAGAACGAGGTTAGTTCAATCAGGGAGGGTGAGGTCCTCTGCTAGCAGTTGAAGTGTGAACACCAAGGGAGGAGAAACTGCTTCTGTAGTTGGCTAGCCATTCACAGTCTTTGTTTAATCCTGATCTGATGGTGTCAAATTTGCAAATGAACTGAAGCTCAGCAGTTTCTCTTTGGAGTCTGGTCCTGAAGTTTTTTTTGCTGTAAGATGGCTACCTTTACATCTGCAATTGTGTGGCCAGGGAGGTTGAAGTGTTCTCCTACAGGTTTTTGTATATTGCCATTCCTGATATCTGACTTGTGTCCATTTATCCTTTTACGTAGTGACTGTCCAGTTTGGCCAATGTACATAGCAGAGGGGCATTGCTGGCACATGATGACATATATACCATTGGTGGACGCGCAGGTGAATGAACCGGTGATGTTGTAGCTGATCTGGTTAGGTCCTGTGATGGTGTTGTTGGTGTAGATATGTGGGCAGAGTTGGCATCGAGGATTGTTGCATGGATTGGTTCCTGAGTTAGAGTTGTTATGGTGCAGTGTGTGGTTGCTGGTGAGAATATGCTTAAGGTTGGCAGGTTGTCTGTGGGCGAGGACTGGCCTGCCTCCCAAGGTCTGTGAAAGAGAGGGATCATTGTCCAGGATGGGTTGTAGATCACCCTGAAAATCTTCAGGACCAGTCTCCAAAGAGAAACTGCTGAGCTTCAGTTCATTTGCAAATTTGACACCATCAGATCAGGATTAAACAAAGACTGTGAATGGCTAGCCAACTATAGAAGCAGTTTCTCCTCCCTTGGTGTTCACACTTCAACTGCTAGCAGAGGACCTCACTCTCCCTGATTGAACTAACCTCGTTATCTCCAGACTGACTCTTGCCAGCATATTTATACCTGCCCCTGGAAATTTCCATTACATGCATCCGACGAAGTGGGCATTGACCAACGAAAGCTTATGCTCCAATACATCTGTTAGTCTTAAAGGTGCCACAGGACTCTCTGTTGATCATTAAGGGTGTTAGTGGCCAAAATACACTTAGATCGTAGGCTCTTTGTTGCAGAGTTCATGTCTCTTTTTTCCACCTCTAGTCTAGTACACTTTTGATTGGGATGTAAGTAATACATAAAACTTTTCTTGACTGAGTTAGGGAGAGAAACACAAAGTGTTTTTTCTCCAGCTTTACCTCTGTAAGCCAAAAAATGGCTGATTGAGAAATATAGCAGTGGGCAACCATTGTAAACTGAGCCATCTTGAGGTCAAAGAACACCCATTACTTCTCTATTTATTTGGATACAGAGGGAAATATTAGACTCAAGAGAAGGACGTGTCCATACCATAAATACAGAATGTACTTTTTTGGGGGGGAGAACACCAAGCCATTTGCTGGAAAAGCTGGATGAGAAGCTAATATGGTTTGGAGGTTATTGTTATTGTTTTTTAGACTAATCAATTTAAAAAATACAAAATAGCACTGGCAGTCATGAGTTTCTGTACAAACAGATGGGGAAGTAAAGCTTTTCTTGGACTTTACTCACACAGACATGTTGCAGTCCTTAAAAATCCAACTTTTCTTTGTGCTCACTCAACTTCATGGCCACAAATAAGAGTTTAATAAGGTATCCTAAGTCCTCCTGAGAAACTGTGTGGGGAGGTTTTAAAAATCCTATTTTCCTGGCCCAAATATGAATTAGTTTACACTCTGAGAAAGGTCAAGAGAGGAGAGACAGGCCGAAGGCATTAGAACCACAGCCTACATATCTGCGACGTCTACTGGGGGACCACGGCAAAAAGTACATTGGATGCCACAGAAAAAATGGTCTATTGAAAAAGTGGGACTCTCCTGCTCAAGGGGTGATCTGAGGAGATGATATTTGGCACAGTAGGGCCTCCATCCTTCTGTAGGCAGCCAGATAGCGCATTTAGAACTAATAGAGTAGGACATATAAGAGAGAGGGAGTCTGAAATCCTTTACCAGTCCCAAGGTCTAGTTTCTCATACCATTCACTGAATCTATATCTCCTTCTCTGCGGTCTGCCGCTAGATCTCATGGACTACTCTGTATGCTGCAATCCCAGAGCACTGAGTCTACAGTAATTTTGTAGGAGCTTCCATTAAGGGATCTGCTGAGAACTACTGCTATGGGAGTGGGAGCTGCTCATACTGTGAACAGTGATGTATGGAGCTAGTAATTGGTAAGCCTTTTTTCATTGGTCTAAACTCATTTTGAGCTGAGAAGCAAAAATGTAGGCCTAAAAACAATTGCAGTTGCTGAACCAATTTCTTGCCACACTGTATGCTGTAACAAGACAGGAAGAAGACTGGGGGTTACAGTGTTCATTCATGCGGAAAGAGGCAGAACTGGAGGAACAAAGAAACAATGTGATTGAGATAACCTCCTCCTCATGGAAACACAGGCAGGTCAAAGTCTTTTCCAGGAGACTAAGTTTGAAAATCCTGTACAGTAAAAACATGGTTAGAACTCTGTTGTGATTGAATCAGAAAACTACCAATGTTTGGCTGGCCAATGAGAATGAGGCTAAACAAAACTCCATGAAAACAATGTTCTTATAATAATTTTAATGCAAGTTACTTTAAAATGGGTAATGCTTACATTTACATTAATGGACACTGCTGAAGACTCAGCAATTCTGAAAATCAGGTCTCTTATTTAGGTGCCTAAATATGGACATAGGAACCTAACTTCAGGCACTTAAAAAAAAAAAAAAACAAAAAAAAACAACAACCTTGGCCCAGAATTGTTAAATAGTTCAAAGGATTTGTAGAAATATTACCTTTTATTTAAAATTAGAAAGGATCCCTAAACCTCTATCTAGTATACTCTCCATCTTAATTAAATTTCCTATTACGGAAACCAAGCTAATTGAAGCATCTTAGAGATTAGTTAACTGTCAGAAATTATGCAATTAGGCACTGCATTAGGAAAATCTGCCATCAGCGCAAACCTTGTCTGAAGGCTAACACAAAAAGCATCAATAAAATAGCCAGACACATAATTAAAGCTCTGTCACTAATTTTCACAGACTGGAAGGAACCCTTAGAACTAATCATTGGCTTCCACAGTGGTCTTAAAGAAAGACTACATTTCAAATAAAATTACAACACTCTGACTGTGGTTTGCAGGACTTCTGGGATTCTCTCATTTACAGTGCAGAATTTCCCTACACTCATGAACCACTGGCTCTAAGTTTAAATTCAAAACCCAATCCGTAATTACCACTTGTCTAAAAACAAAACATTATCTTGAATGTATATCCTGTCCATTTCAACAAATACGAGCAGTGCTTAGAATAGTCACTTGCCATGCAATCATTATATAGAGTCTTTATATAATTCTTGAAGTCAAATATTTCATTTGGAATAAATCATTTTAAAAATTCTATAAATCAGAACATCAGTAACATTTAAAATCTATTCTCAAAACAATGGCACTTGGGTATAATCCCTTCCAAATTATTAGTGAAGAGGTTTAGAAAATCTTTAAATATTGTGGGAAGGGAATAATGGCATAAAAGGTAGTAAAACCCTGATTATTTATAAGAAAAGTAAATTATGGTAAACATGTAAGTTTATTTCCATAACCACAGTCATTGTTTCAGAGAGAACTAAACGGTATGAAAACAATGAGTTATAGGTATATTGCTATGAAATATCTATCTTCTGCTTATTGAGAGAAGTCTAGAAAAATATGAAATCATCTCCATTCCATTAGCTATTTATTAGAAATAATTACTGTTTCTTATTATAATGGAATAAAGTCAGTTGACTAAATCACATGTGCACACAAACACACGTGCACACACATAATGTCTTGATTTTTTGTCAGCTTAATTTGGCCCAGTGTTCAGGAGAATATTCTTTTCCTCAGTAAACAAGCATAAACATCTTTATTAAGTGGCTTAGAAAGAGGTTACTCTAACTTACTAATTGAAGCAGTGTTCCAGCTAAAGTCTTTTGCCATCCTCCAGTTAAGAAATCATGAACAGAACATGTTTTGATTGTAGTTATAGGAAAGTGCACAGATTGCTTTTCTGTAACCCTGTACCTCCTAAAGATGCAAGTCTTAAACAGATTGTCTGTCACTTGGAGGCCATATATGTCAATAAATTAATTTAGTAGTTAGGGTTGTGGTTGAAACTACTTGCTCCTATATACACAATTTCATTTTAGATTGCCTTTTTTGAGAAAAACAACTATCTAGAGAAGTTTATAGAATCATAGAAATGTAAGGTTGGAAGGGATCTCAAGAGGCCATCTAGTCCAGCCCCCTAGAGCCAAGTATACCTAGAATGGCTTAGTATTTTGGATAAAGTAAGCTTTTACTTAAAGATCCATCCCTTTCACCCCTTCTCATAAGCTGTTCAAAAACTCATGAATAACCTGTCTTTTGACCTCCCTGGGTATGTCTACACTGCAATAGAAGACCCACAGGCATGGCCACAGTTGGCCTGGGTTATCTGACTCAGGCTTGCAGGGCTCAGGCTAAAGTGTAACAAAATTGTAGCAGGGTGAGAAAGTCTCAGAGTACATCTACACTGCAATAAAAAAAAATGTAGCACCATATCTCAGAGCCGGGGGTCAGCTGACTTGGGCTAGCAGGGATAGGGCTGCGGGTCTAAAAATTGCAATGCAGACGTTCAGGCTTGGGCTGGAGCCCGGGCTCTGAGACTCAGAAGGGAGGGTCTTAGAGGATGGGGTCCAGCCCAAGCCTGAACGTATACACTGCAATTTTATAGCTCTACACCCCAAACCTCGTAAGCCTGAGTCAGCTGACCTGGGTCCTGAGACTCGGTGCCATGGGTTTTTTATCATAGTATAGACATACCCCAAGGCCTTGCTGCAAAACCTTTCTGCATCAAGAAGAAAAAGGACACAATGCACTTAAAAAAAAATTCTTTGCAAGTTACATAACTGCTTTAGGTAACTGATCTCTTATCCTCTGGTAATGTACAAAAGCTCCTTCCCTTAAAAACTGACCCATTATATAACACATTAACCTCCTTGAGATAGTGGCAGTTAAGCACTGTCCCAGTTCCTAGAAGCTCCTTGAACATCCAAAAGAAATGACCTTCTTCCCATCCACAGCTTGTAGATCTCCAACCTCAGGTGATGGTGTGTGTCTATTACAAAAAATCTTGTAAGGACTGCAAGGGCACAGCCATACTCCCTTCCCAGCACAGCTAGTATAATATGCACAATTATCTGTAGCAGTAGAGTGTTCACATCTTCACCGTAAGGACTTGGGGTCATCCAGTTCTGCCTACACTAGGGTGTTACTAACATCCGATATAAATGAGGACCTCCGATTTCTCGCCCTTATGCTGTTCCAAATCTATACTATTCCTTATAGGGGAACATATCTGACTTTCCCCACCCACTATTCAGACTGCTGGCACTTAACATTAAAAAGGTTGCAGAGAAGTTTTTAAACTAGGAGATGGGGGAAAGCCAACTGCTGCAGAGGAGCATGTGGATCGGACAGAGACTTCTCTTAGGCTATGTCTACACTACAGAATTAGGTCGGATTTATAGAAGCCGGTTTTATAGAAACCGGTTGTATGCAGCCGATTGTGTGTGTCCCCACCTAAAATGCTCTAAGTGCATGAAGTCGGCGGACCGCGTCCACAGTACCGAGGCTAGCGTCGACTTCCGGCGCATTGCACTATGGTACCTATCCCACAGTTCCCGGAGCCTCCGGCGCCCATTGGAATTATGGGTTGAGATCGCAATGCCCGGATGATGCAAAGCAGTGCCGCGAGGGGTTCTGGGTACATTGCGTCAGGCCCCTCCCCCGCCGTCACAGCAACGGCAGACAATAGATTCGCGCCTTTTTACCTGGGTTACCTGTGCAGACAACATACCACGCCAAGCATTGAGCCCGCTCAGCTCAGCTCACCGTCACCATATCTCTTCCGGGTGCCGGCAAACGTGGGACTGCATTGCTAAACAGCAGCAGCAGCTTACTGCCTTTTGGCGGTAGACGGTGCAGCATGACTGGTAGCCTTCATTGGCGATCTGGGTGCTGGCAGCTGTGGGGCTGGCAGCCGTAGGGCTGCATTGCACCAGCCCCTTGCCTTTTGGTAGAAGATGGTATATTACAACTGGTAACCGTCGTCATCGTACTGCAGTGGCTGTCGATCATGGGCACCCGGGCAGACAATGATGGTTATCAGTCGTAGTATGCTATTTTCTGCCAAGTGCCCAATATTGTCTGCTAAGCACCCAGAAGAGGCCGAGGGCTATCTGGGTGCTGGCAGACATGGGGCTGGCAGCCGTGGGGCTGCATTGCACCAGCCCCCTTGCCTTGATGATGATGGTTATCAGATGTATTATTCGCAGGATGGGGCAACATTGCTATACAGCAGCAACCCCTTGCCTTTTGGGCAGAAGATAGTATATTACGACTGGTATCCATCGTTGTCATACTGCAGTGGGCATCAGATCGTGCAATAGACCTGAAGGCTTACTGCCAAGCGCCCAGTATTTGCTGCCAAGCACCCAGAAAATGCCAAGGGCTATCAGTCATGCTGCGCCGTCGTCTTAAGATGTAAAAAATAGATTTATTCTCCATTCATTTGCTTCCCCCCTCCCTCCTGCTAAACCCAGGCTTTTGAGTTCAATCTTTGGGGGGGGGGCATTCTGTGTGACAGTTGTTTGTGTTTCTCCCTGATGCAAAGCCACCTTTCTTGATTTTAATTCCCTGTACCTGTACGCGGTGTCACTCGCCCCTCCCTCCCTCTCTCCCTCCCTCCCTTCTTCCCCTGGTCCGTCAGATACTACTTTCGCGCCTTTTTTCAGACCAGACGCCATAGCCAGCACTGGGATCATGGAGCCCGCTCAGATCACCGCGGCAATTCTGAGCACTATGAACACCACGCGCATTGTCCTGGAAAACATGCAGAGCCTCCTGGACATGCCAAAGCCAAACCAGGACCAGCTGAGGAGGAGGCGATTGCAGCGCGGCGACGATAGTGATGAGGAAATTGACATGGACCTCTCACAAGGCACAGGCCCCAGCAATGTGGAAATCTTGGTGTTACTGGGGCAGGTTCATGCCGTGGACCGCCGATTCTGGGCCCGGGAAACAAGCACAGAGTGGTGGGACCGCATCGTGTTGCAGGTCTGGGACGATGCCCAGTGGCTGCGAAACTTTCGCATGCGTAAGGGCACTTTCATGGAACTTTGTGACTTGCTTTCCCCTGCCCTGAAGCGCCAGAATACCAGGATGAGAGCAGCCCTCACAGTGGAGAAGCGAGTGGCGATAGCCCTGTGGAAGCTTGCAACGCCAGACAGCTACCGGTCAGTCGGGAATCAATTTGGAGTGGGCAAATCTACTGTGGGGGCTGCTGTGATCCAAGTTGCCAGGGCAATGAGAGACCTGGTGATATCAAGGGTAGTGACTCTGGGAAACGTGCAGACCATAGTGGATGGCTTTGCTGCAATGGGATTCCCAAACTGTGGTGGGGCGATAGACGGAACCCATATCCCTATCTTGGCACCGGCGCACCAAGCCACCGACTACATAAACCGCAAGGGGTACTTTTCAATGCTGCTGCAAGCCCTGGTGGATCACAAGGGACGTTTCACCGACATCAACGTGGGCTGGCCGGGAAGAGTACATGATGCTCGCGTCTTCAGGCAGTCTCTTCTGTTTCGAAAGCTGGAGGAAGGGACTTTCTTCCCAGACCAGAAAATAACAGTTGGGGATGTTGAAATGCCTATCGTGATCCTTGGGGACCCAGCCTACCCCTTAATGCCATGGCTCATGAAGCCATACACAGGCAGCCTGGACAGCAGTCAGGACCTGTTCAACTACAGGCTGAGCAAGTGCCGAATGGTGGTGGAATGTGCATTTGGCCGTTTAAAAGCGCGCTGGCGCAGCTTACTGACTCGCTCAGACCTTAACGAAAAGAATCTCCCCATTGTTATTGCTACTTGCTGTGCGCTCCACAATATATGTGAAAGTAAGGGGGAGACATTTATGGCGGGGTGGGAGGTTGAGGCAAATCGCCTGGCCGCTGATTACGCGCAGCCAGACACCAGGGCGGTTAGAGGAGCACAGCAGGGCGCGGTGCGCATCAGAGAAGCGTTGAAAACCAGTTTTGTGACTGGCCAGGCTACGGAGTGAAACTTCTGTTTGTTGCTCCTTGATGAACCCTCTGCCCCTCCCCCACCACCCTGTTAACTCTACTTCCCTGCAAACCAACCACCCCACCCTCCCCCACTACCCTCCCCCCTTCGAGCACCACTTGCAGAGGCAATAAAGTCATTGTTGCTTCACATTCATGCATTCTTTATTAATTCAGCACACAACTAGGGGGATAATTGGAAAGGTAGCCCGGGATGGGTGGGGGAGGAGGGAAGGAAAAGGACACACTCCAATTTAAAACTTTAAAACTTATTGCTATGGAAATCATCTAGGGTGGAGTGAGTGGGTGGCCGAAGGCCCCCCCACCGTGTTCTTGGGCGTCTGGGTGAGGAGGCAATGGGACTTGGGGAGGATGGCTGCTGGTTACAGAGGGGCTGTAGCGGCGGTCTCTGCTCCTGCTGCCTTTCCTGCAGCTCAACCATACGCAGGAGCATATCACTTTGATGCTCCAGCAGCCGGAGCATCGACTCTTGCTTTCTGATTACAAGTTGACGCCACCTCTCCTCTTCAGCCCGCGTTTCAGCACGCAACTTCTCCTCTTCAGCCCGCGATTCAGCACGCCACCTCTCCTCTCGCTCATATTGGGCTTTTTTAAAATCAGTCATTGACTGCCTCCACGCATTCAGCTGTGCTCTGTCAGCGTGGGAGGCAGTCTGAAGTTCAGTAAACATTTCGTCACGCGTCCTTCGCTTCCTTCTTCGAATATTCACTAGCCTCTGCGAAGGAGTAAGATTTGCAGCTGGTGGAGAAGGGAGAGGTTGTTAAAAAAGATACATTTTAGAGAACAATGGGTAGACTCTTTCACGTTAGATTTTGCTGTTCACAACATCACACAGCACATGTGCTTTCGTTACAAGGTCGCATTTTTCCTCTTATATTGAGAGTCTCCTGGTTTGGTGTGAGAGATCACTCACGCAGTGCCAGGACACAGATTTCAGCTTGCAGGCAGCCATGGTAAGACATATAGTCTTTGGGCTTTTTTAACCTTCTTAACATGTGGGGATGGTTTCAAACAGTTCTGCCCTCATTTCCCATACCAAGCACCCGTGCCATTTAAAATGGGTTTGCAATGTAAAAGGAGGGGCTGCGATTTCAGGTTTAACATGCAGCACAAACCCAACTAACTCCCCTCCCCCTCACACCCAATTCTCTGGGATGGTCACTTCAACCCTCCCCCCCACCGCGTGGTTAACAGCGGGGAATATTTCTGTTCAGCAGACCAGGAAGGGGCACCTCTGAATGTCCCCTTAATAAAATTGCCCCATTTTAACCAGGTGACCGTGAATGATATCACTCTCCTGAGGATAACAAAGAGTGATAAGGAATGGATGTTGTCTGCATGCCAGCAAACACCGGGACCATACGCTGCCATGCTTTGTTATGCAATGATTCCAGACTACGTGCTACTGGCCTGGCGTGGTAAAGTGTCCTACCATGGCGGACGGGATAAGGCAGCCCTCCCCAGAAACCTTTTGCAAAGGCTTTGGGATTACATGAAGGAGAGCTTTCTAGAGATGTCCCTGGAGGATTTCCGCTCCATCCCCATACACGTTAACAGACTTTTCCAGTAGCTGTACTGGCCGCGATTGCCAGGGCAAATTAATCATTAATCATTAAACACGCTTGTTTTTAAGCCATGTGTAATATTTACAAAGGTACACTCACCAGAGGTCCCCTGTGTGCCCTCAGGGTCTTGGGTCAGTTCGGGGGTTACTGTTTCCAGGTCCAGGGTGACAAACATATCCTGGCTGTTGGGGTAACTGGTTTCTCCGCTTCCTTGCTGCTGTGAGCTATCTATGTTCTCTCCATCCTCATCTTCCTCGTCCGCCGAACCCGCTTCCCCGTTTGCAGAGAGGGACTCATAGAACACGCTTGGGCTAGTGGTGGCTGCACCCCCTAGAATGGCATGCAGCTCCGCGTAGTAGCGGCATGTTTGCGGCTCTGCCCCGGACCTTCCGTTTGCGTCTCTGACTTTGTGGTAGGCTTGCCTTAGCTCCTTAATTTTCACGCGGCACTGCCGCGCGTCCCTGTTATGGCCTCTGTCCTTCATGGCCTTGGAGATCTTTTCTAATGTTTTGCCGTTTCTTTTACTGTTTCGGAGTTCGGCGAGCACTGCTTCATCTCCCCAGATGGCGATCAGATCCTGTACCTCCCGTTCGGTCCAGGCTGGAGCTCTTCTGCGATCCTGGGACTGGGACTGGGACTCCATCACGGTTACCTGTGCTGATGGGCTCTGCATGGTCACCTGTGCTCTCCACGCTGAGCAAACAGGAAATGAAATTCAAACGTTCGCGGGGCTTTTCCTGTCTACCTGGCCAGTGCATCTGAGATGAGAGTGCTGTCCAGAGCGGTCACAATGAAGCACTGTGGGATAGCTCCCGGAGGCCAGTAATGTCGAATTCCGTCCACACTAGCCCAATTCCGACCCCCTAAGGTCGATTTTATCGCTAATCCCCTTGTCGAGGTGGTGTTAGGAAACCGGTTTAAAGGGCCCTTTAAGTCGACAGAAAGGGCTTCGTAGTGTAAACGTGTCCAGGCTTAAGTCGATTTAACGCTGCTAAAGTCGACCTAAACTCGTAGTGTAGACCAGGCCTTAGAGGAGAGTCTATTGATAGAGATTCTCTAAGCTTTACTCAGGAGGAGAGGATGGAAGAGGATAATGTAAGGGCCAGATCAGACGAGAAACATTCACATAAAAAAGAATCGGACACATCAGAAAAGGGCAGACAAATAAACAGTGACAAGTTTTTAAAGTGCTTGTACAAAAATGCTAGAAGTCTAAATAATAAGATGGGTGAAGTAGAGTGCCTCATGATAAAGGAGAATATTGATATAATAGTCATCACAGAAACCTGGTGGACTAAGGACAATCAGACACTGCAGGAGTTATATCTCATTGCCACAGGCAGTAAGAAGGAACCAAGGGATGACTGACCTGCTGTTTTTTATGCCCTATGATGGGGCACCTAGGCACAGTCCCAGCAGATATTGCTGGTCAAAAGAATCTAATCTCACACATGGGGCATATGCACCCAGAAGCAGAATCCACGTGGACTATCACTTGAAGATGATGGAGTTAAGGTTAAGTATATAGCAGTAAATAAAGGGTAAAACATTACAGGGATGTTGTAATTATCTCAAAAAGAAACATTAGCAATTCAAAGTCAGGTGTAAAATGCACAGTTAAGAAACACCAACCTTTACTTCTATCTGCACTAGCACCAAGAGGAAAAAAAAGTGACGCATCTTCAATTTAACCTAATATTGGACTACAAGCACTAAAATGTACTAATCATAATTGCAACTATATTGCATGGTGTCACTACATGACAGAGTTAAGGCTGTTTGAGCACCTTAACTGTGCATTTCTATTCCTTAATGTGTTTTCATTTCTTTTAAGTTTATCCTTAACACTGAAGTTCCTGGGTTTGTAAATCATGGTTTTGGCATAACAGAACAGTTCTCAAATGTTTTTACCCTGGAGCTACAGATATGTAATCAACTGTAACTTCATCGTAGCACAGTTTATGTCTGGGAATATATTGTAATGTTAAAAATGAAACAGCAGGCTCTATTGTATAAAATATGGTTTTAAATGGTGTTTCCATTCTAGCTCAAACATTTTCTATTGTAAAACAAATGATATAGTATTGGAGAACATTTCATTTAAAAGTTACTTTGTGTCTTATTCATTTTCTTTGTTATTGTTTCCTAAGAATTCTCTTTTAAAAGCTAGGTTTACCTCAGTATACTGACAACCCTACCAATCATTACCATACTACATGCTGCTACAGATAAAGGCAATAGGTACATATTAATTAACAAACAACAATTTATTTTCTAACATATATTGCCAACAGCAATGAAGAGTATGCCTTGGGAATAGTTTGTGAGAACAGATTTAATGAGGAACATTTAAAAGACATTATAACTTACTGAATACATTCGTTGCTCTCTTTGACACAATCAATCTTCAGTTAGGTGTTATCAGGTATGGCAACAGGACATACTTTGTCATATGGGCTAATTAACTATATTAATCTATTAAGAATCCTTTTTGTTGATCACTCAATTGATCCTAAACCAATGCCTACATTCAACTCTCTTTCTTTACACAGGCCTAAGAAAATTACAAGAAACTACAGGCACATATTTATGATTATGTGATATAAAGGAGGTTTTTTTTGCGGGGGGTGGAGGAAAAGGGGGGCAAGGGTGATATAGACTGAAGATCTAATCCATCAGATATGCTGTCTCTAGCAAAGGAAGACCATATGAGACTCCCACTACAGGGAGGTCACTTGTGAGATATAAAACACTCACATCCTCAGACCAGTCTGTAGACCTGAACTCAGATATCACCTAATATATCATCATCAGAGTGCCAAAGCTTTTCATAAACAAACAAACAAATCCTTTGACTTATCTACCTGCAAATTTCTGTAATGTCTTGAATACTGAACCCATTTTTATTTGTACAGTTAATGGATTAATGAG
The DNA here is from genome assembly GCF_002925995.2 of Terrapene triunguis. Lineage (NCBI taxonomy): Eukaryota > Metazoa > Chordata > Testudines > Emydidae > Terrapene > Terrapene triunguis. The sequence goes on along the minus strand of NW_020664409.1, from coordinate 101,499,745 downwards.
CTATTTTTTTCAAACCATTAGCTTTGTGTATTAGTCAAAATTAAGTTTGTTCTTTAACAGTTTTTGCCATGCAACTGTTGAATACTACATTAAAAATAAACTAATTTACAACATGCCTGAAATCAAACATCTATCTTTTATTTAAAATGTTTAATGCCTATACTGTAAACAAATTAAAACATTATTTTCTCATGGAACATGTGAGACTTAACTCAGCTTTCAAGAGCCAGAATTCTTTTAAATCTCATATAAGAATTTTATATTATATTTTCAACATATGGAAGTTTTTCAACTGCTTAAACGTAACACAACGTGATTCCTATAAATAAGGAAAAAGATGTATATTGCTGACTGCATGGTTTTTAAACCACTTGCATTGGAACCTAAAATTTAACATTTTTCTTAAAGCTTATTAAGTAAAACTTCATTAATTCACACTTACAACTAGACAACTGACCCATTACATAGTTTTGAGTGTTATAGGTTAGTAAAAACAAGAAAAAAGTGGGTAATTCATTAAAAGAATAATTTTATTCATTTGTCAACTGCAGGTTAGATTTATTTATACCTTAAGGTATGACAGCAATGTGTAATAGAGTATTTTGTAAAGATACTAAAATTTAAGAATATGATATCCAGTACACTGTTAAATCTTTGTAAAAGTGCTGGGAGACCACCAAATCTGGTGCAGATTTCAGGTGTGGGGTTCAGTAAAGTGCAGATTAAAGACGTTCTACTGAATTCTAAAATGACACTCACAATCTTCTGTTACTAGAATAATGCAGATTATGCTTGGTGGTACCAACAGGTAGGTGAAAGGTTTCACTTACATATTCTCCATATGTCTCCTGCGCTGGAGGTGGTGGCAGAGGCCGGTATCCTGCAGGTGGAGGTACTCCTCTTGCTCGGGGGGCTAGAAGTCCACGACCACGACTGACTGGACCTCTACTGGGAGGTACTCCCCTGGGAGCTGGTGCCCCTCTTGGTACACCTGCTGGTGGGGGTGGCACTCCTCCACGGCCCCTATGAACAAGAAGATAATTTTATTAAATACCATATTCTTACTTTTGGTCTTCCCTCTGCAAAGTTTTTCCCAGTAACTTGTCAATTTTGCTCCAGTGATTACTTCTACAGCTCGCTAAGAAGAATGCTTAAAGGTTCTTTACAAAAGAGGCAATTTAGAGTTTGGCATTTGTATTTCACATTTTGACTGAGTTACGCTTAGTATGACAGTACTACCAAAGGCACAAATTGCATGTAGGCGATTTTTTACTAATGTCTTGTGAAGGTTTCTGCTGATAGTGTACGTGGAAGCCTCCTAGTGAAATTATAGTAATCAGTCAATTGCACAACAAATTTAACTTGAGATGTGGAAATACCATCCCAAAAAATAAAGGATTATCTTGAAGCTATTATTGGTTACATCATATCCCTTAGATCCAAGCACAGAGAGATCAGACCCATCTCCCTTCAGACCTTGTAAAGACTTAGAATCATAGAATATTAGGGTTGGAAGAGACCTCAGGAGGTCATCTAGTCCAATCTCCTGCTCAAAGCAGGACCAACACCAACTAAATCATCCCAGCCAAGGCTTTGTCAAGACTGGCCTTAAAAACCTCTAAGGATGGACATTCCACCACCTCCCTAGGTAACCTATTCCAGTGCTTCACCACCCTCCTAGTGGAATAGTGTTTTCTAATATCCACTTCTCTGCATGGTTCATGGAACATGATGAAAGGAGAGACTAGGTGGGGACAGCAGTTGATTTTCTTCCCTTTCTGGCCCTATGGAAACTACATTAAAAGATATAGCCATAGCTGTACACTTGTACTGTGGTGAGAGCTATAGAAACACATTAAACTTGCAAAACACAGCCACCTACTTGATTACACTGGTCTACAATTTTTGAGAAGTCGTCTGCTTCAGAGATAAAATGTGCTATTTATTATGTATTTTGATGTGCTGAATTCAAATATGACAATTAAAACAAGTGATTGGCTACTGTTTCTAAGATATTTAAGTTTTTACATTTTATGTCTATGTATATTGTGTAGATAGTAGAGTTTTAATCATAAATTGTAAACCTAGGTCTTTTCATGTGTTTATGGTTGCTTTACATGATAATATTTCACCTGTCCTGTTTATGTAACACTTTAAAAATCAGCAAAAGGGTTATATAAATAAGATTTATTATGAAACAAAAGGCAAAAAACTATTATGTACATAGTTTAGTCCTATTCAGTGTCTACTCGGCGCTTCTTGGCTTGTCTCTTGTATTCATTAAATGGAGCATCTCTTGTCACTGTCCAGCAATAGTCTGCAAGCATTGATGGGCTCCATTTGCCCTGATAGCGTTTCTCCATTGTTGCAATGTCCTGGTGAAATCGCTCACCGTGCTCGTCGCTCACTGCTCCGCAGTTCGGTGGGAAAAAAAATCTAGATGAGAGTGCAAAAAATGTATCTTTAGTGACATGTTGCAACCAAGGCTTTTGTATGCCTTGAGGAGGTTTTCCACCAACAACCTGTAGTTGTCTGCCTTGTTGTTTCCGAGAAAATGTACTGCCACTAACTGGAAGGCTTTCCATGCCGTCTTTTCCTTGCCACGCAGTGCATGGTCAAATGCATCATCTTGAAGAAGTTCACCAATCTGAGGACCAACAAAGACACCTTCCTTTATCTTAGCTTCATTTAACCTTGGAAATTTTCCACGGAGGTACTTGAAAGCTGCTTGTGTTTTGTCAATGGCCTTGACAAAGTTCTTCATCAGACCCAGCTTGATGTGTAAGGGTGGTAACAAAATCTTCCTTGATTCAACAAGTGGTGGATGCTGAACACTTTTCCTCCCAGGCTCCAATGACTGTCGGAGTGGCCAATCTTTCTTGATGTAGTGGGAATCTCTTGCATGACTATCCCATTCGCAGAGAAAACAGCAGTACATTGTGTATCCAGTCTGCAGACCAAGCAAGAGAGCAACAACCTTCAAATCGCCACAAAGCTGCCACTGATGTTGGTCATAGTTTATGCACCTCAAAAGTTGTTTCATGTTGTCATAGGTTTCCTTCATATGGACTGCATGACCAACTGGAATTGATGGCAAAACATTGCCATTGTGCAGTAAAACAGCTTTAAGACTCGTCTTCGATGAATCAATGAACAGTCTCCACTCATCTGGATCGTGAACGATGTTGAGGGCTGCCATCACACCATCGATGTTGTTGCAGGCTACAAGATCACCTTCCATGAAGAAGAATGGGACAAGATCCTTTTGACGGTCACGGAACATGGAAACCCTAACATCACCTGCCAGGAGATTCCACTGCTGTAGTCTGGAGCCCAACAGCTCTGCCTTACTCTTGGGTAGTTCCAAATCCCTGACAAGGTCATTCAGTTCACCTTGTGTTATGAGGTGTGGTTCAGAGGAGGAGGATGGGAGAAAATGTGGGTCCTGTGACATTGATGGTTCAGGACCAGAAGTTTCATCCTCTTCCTCGTCTGACTCAAGTCAGAATGATTCTGGTGCATCAGGAACCGGCAGTCCTTCTCCTTGGGGTACTGGGCGTATAGCTGATGGAATGTTTGGATAATGCACAGTCCACTTTTTCTTCTTTGACACACCTTTCCCAACTGGAGGCACCATGCAGAAGTAACAATTGCTGGTATGATCTGTTGGCTCTCTCCAAATCATTGGCACTGCAAAAGGCATAGATTTCCTTTTCCTGTTCAGCCACTGGCGAAGATTTGTTGCACAAGTGTTGCAGCATATGTGTAGGGCCCACCTCTTGTCCTGATCTCCAATTTTGCAGCCAAAATAAAGGTGATAGGCTTTCTTAACCATAGTGGTTATACTGCGCTTTTGTGATGCAAAAGTCACTTCACCACAAACACAGCAGAAGTTATCTGCACTGTTCACACAAGTACGAGGCATCTCTGCTCACTTTGGCTAAACAGAAATGTGTCCCTTTGCAAAATCAAACACTGACAAATAAGAGAGCACGACACTGTATGATTTCTAGAGCTGATATAGGGCAATTTGTTCAGCAGAGTGATGTAAGCTTCGTTATGATTGCATCATCCATGACTTCTAGGAATAACAAGATGCAATTCATATCATGTATGACACAATACCAGCTTCAGATTGCATCATTCATTGTTTTGTCTAAAAAGCAAGTACTGTCCAAACCCAGTCAGATTTATTCACAGATCCAGTCAAAGATGTATTTTAGTCATTTCTGGTTTAAATTGAGATCCCTTCCCTTTATAACTCACTTATCCTCCGCCATTCCCAAGTCAAGGGTCGTATATACTGACCCAATAGCATATCTTGAAAACTAGAGCCAATCAACAATTTTAAGCATCATTTTCGTTCTCAGTGACCCAGAATTAGTAAAGTTTGACTACATTTATTTTAGAAGCATTTTGGCTGCAGAGCAGTGTTATCAGTGCTTCAAGCGGGAAACATATAACATCCCTACTTCAAGAGTTTTATAAGATTGCTATATAAAATTCAGGTGGTATTCAAGGTGCTGGTTTTAACCTATAAAGCCTTTGGGGTACGAGGAGTGGTTACATTAGAGAATACACTTGCCCACGTGTGTGGTTTATGGTAGTGGTAAGATGTTTGCTGATGTGTGGAGGAGTACATATATGTATTGCTTGGTGGCTTACCTTTTCATTTCCTTGCTTTTGTGATTTAGTGTCTGGCATGTATTTAATTGTTCAAGTGGAGTGAATGAGGGTGGGAGAAGTTACCCAGAGCTTTGTCACAGAAGTGTAGCTGCTGACACAGAAGCTGCACTTCTGTGGCAAATAAAACCTTCTCCATTGTAGGATAAAATCCAACAGAAAAACGTAGTTGCTGAAGGTAAAGATGTTATGATTGTGCTGAATAAACAATCAATAGGTGTGAAATACAGATAGCAAGTCAATTCTTCAGAAGTACTTAGTCTACATACAAAGCTTTAGTTAAACTCCTTTTCTTGTTCTATAGGATTTATATTTGAGGATATGATGCAAGAGCAAAACAAATGAAGAAAAACCTATATAAAAATCTGTATGTCTCTTAAATGTAAAAAAAATAAAAAAGATAGTGGTTAGCTTACAAACTATACCTTCTTTGCTTAGTTTGTGTTTTAAAATCGATGATGGATGACCTTTGAAATGCTAGCAGAAAGACCTAGACAAACATCTTATTTCTTCCACAGCAAGGATTTAAAATGTGCACTTGGTATTCTGATTCACTTATCTACTGCCCACATCTTGTAATACATCTAGAGTAACATCAACAAAACACTCCATTCTCTACCAGAGAGATAAATATACTCTGTAATTCATCCAAAAGAAGTAGAGAAGCAAGAGTGACCCTTGCAATTACAACCTGGCTATTAAAGAGAATAGATTCTAGACAAGTCTGACTTGGGCAGAAAGGTTTAGACTCATCTGATATGATATAAAATAAGGAGGGACAGGCTTGTCTTGTGGATAACATATTGGTGATGGGATCTATACACACTTTCTGTGTAACCTTGATTAAACCACAGAACCACTCTGCACCTCACTTTTCTTATCTGTACAATTGTTTTAATATTGCCTTACATCACTGCTGAATATATTAATGTATGAAAAATTGTGGCACTGGCTGAGAAACTTAGAAGTGCAAAGTTTGATCATAACAGAGCAGATACATATGAAATTACTCATAATAATTCATCAAAATATCAAAGGGCAAAACATTTTGAACAAGACGATAAACAGTATGATTAACTGGTGTGGTCTGCTGAGTACTTACTGGTCACAAGCTGCTAGCTGAAGCTCCTACTTTATTGCTGCTTTTACAGGGTTTGCAGTGATGTGTCTGACTACCTGCAGAAGTGGTATTAAAGGAGAAAAAGCAAACCTAGCACTTTCCACTAAGGGATGCAAAGAAAGGGAGAAGCGCTTGAGGTCACCAGCAGGGTCAGTGCCAGGAGATATCAGCAGATCTAGACCAAGAGCCAGCTGCAGTGCCAGACCCAGAAGTTTCAGGAGAGAGAAGTACCCAGGGGTGCAAGAGACCAGGCAGATACATGCAGGGAAGTGGAGGTGGTGGATGGGGAGAGGAAAAAAAGAACCTACAGGATTCTTTGATGAGAAAGTAAACTATTTAAAAAGTTTATTAATTGACCAAATGCTACAGTTGTCACAAATGCCTCATCCACCTTGCCTTCCTGATCTGGTGGTCTAGAGTAGACCCCCCCACCATGACATCACTCCTATTTTAACCCTTTTATCTTTACCCAGAGACTCTCAACTGGTCTGTCGCTCATCTCCTTGTAGACCTCATGAGAAGTGCATCTATTCTTTATGTATAATGGAACCACTCCTCCCTTTTTCCCCTGCCTGTCCTTTCTGAACTAGCCATACCCCTCTATATCAATACTCCAGTCATGAGACTTATCTCGTCAAGTCTCTGTGATGACAATTAAATCATAATTTAGCTTATGTACTAATACATCAAGTTCTTCCTGTTTATTCCCCATATTCCTTGCATTTGTATATAGGCATCTAAAACATTAATCAGATTCTCCCACTCATTTCCTTCTTGTTCTCCCTTCAACTCTATTGTAATTTTCCATGTCCTCCCTCCTCCCCCGCATCTAACCCTCTGTTAAGATCATTTTTTATACTTATCTGTGGTCTTTTGTCACCTACCCCCATTGAACCTAATTTAAAGCCATCCTCGCTATGTTGGCTAGCTGGTGCGCAAAAATGTTCTTCCTCTTCTTGGTGAAGTGGGCCCAATCTCTTCACAGCAGAACTTCTTCCCAGAATGGCATTCCATGGTCAAAGAAGCATGTCAGCATGCCCTTTGGACGATTCTCTCCATCCTCCCTACCAATTTTCTATGGGGGTTCTACAGGTCTTTGTCTTTGGTCCCCTTCCTCCAACTCTCCCTCTACACCTTTTCTTGGGTAATCTCATCCCAAACACAAATTCCACTACCATCGCTACGCTGATGACTCACAGATCTAATTCTCTACTCCAAACCTGTCATCTTCTCTAAAAACTAAAACTCTAAAAACACTGTTGACTCGTATCTAGTTTCTCGTCCACTGTAATCCCCTCCTTTTCTGCAGAATTATCGCTTAGCAAGAAAAGGACCTGGGGATTACAGTGGATGAGAAGTTGGACATGAGTCAACAGTGTGCCCTTGTTGCCGAGAAGGCTAACAGCATATCAGGGTGCATTAGTAGGAGCACTGCTAGCAGATTGAGGGAAGTGATTATTCCCCTCTATTCAGCACTGGTGAGGCCACACCTGGAGTATTGCGTCCAGTTTGGGGAAGGATGTGGATGTAAATAAGAAAGAATGTGGATAAACTGGAGAGAGTCCAGCAGAGGGCAACGAAAACGATTAGGGGGCTGGGGCACATGACTTACAAGGGGAGGCTGAGGGAACTGGGCTTATTTAGTCTGTAGAAGAGATGAGTGAGGGGAGATTTGATAGCAACCTTCAACTACCTGAAGGGAGGTTCCAAAGAGGATGGAGCTAGGCTGTTCTCAGTGGTGGCAGATGACAGAACAAGGAGCAATGGTCTCAAGTTGCAGTTGGGGAGGTCTAGGTTGAATATTCGGAAAAACTATTTCACTAGGAGGGTGGTGAAACACTGGAATGGGTTACCTAGGGAGGTGGTGGAAAAACCTCCTTAGAGGTTTTTAAGGCCCAGCTTGACAAAGCCCTTGCTGGAATGATTTAGTTGAGGTTGGTCCTGCTTTGAGCAGGGGGTTGGATTAGATGACCTCCTGAGGTCGCTTCCAACCCTAATATTCTATGATTCTATGAAAACTAAAATCTTGGCCTGTCTCTCTGGTATCTTCTTGCAGAGGTCTAGCCATTAGTTCAAGTTCAACATGGCTAAAACAGAGCTCTTAATCTTTCCTCTCTTTTCCCCTCTATCCAGGGCTGGCTCTGGCTTTTTTGCCACCCCAGGCAAAGTAGGAGCACTGGGGCTCTTTTTTGCCACCCCAGGCAAAAAAGCCTCCGGCAGGAGGGCGGCGAGCCCCAGCGGGGGCTCCGCTTTCCCCCCGGCGGCCGGGGGGAGGGCGCCGGGGGGGAGGGCGGCCAGAGCCCCGGGGGGAGGGCGCCGGGGGGGGAGGGCGGCCGAAGCACGTGGAGGAGGGCGGCGAGCCCCGGCGGGGGCTCGGCTCTCCCCCCGGCGGCCAGAGCGCAGGGGGCAGGGCGGCGAGAGGGTGGCGAGCCCCGACTGGGGCTTGGCTCTCCCCCCGGCGGCCGAGGGGAGGGCACGGGGGGGGAGGGCGGCCAGAGCGCCGGGGGGAGGGCGGCGAGCCCGGCTGTGGCCCCGTTCTCCCCGGCGGCCGGAGCGCCGCGCCGCCCCCCTCCAGGTGCCGCCCCAAGCACAAGCTTGGTGGGCTGGTGCCTGGAGCCGGCCCTGCCTCTATCTCCTTTCTTGATCACTGTTGAAATACCACCATTGTGCAGGTCAGTCAGGCCCGTAATCTGAATATCATCTTTGACTCAGACCTCTCTCTAGGTCAGCCGACCTGTGGAACTCTTTTCCTGAGGATGTTGTGAAGGCCAAGACTATAACAGGGTTTAAAAAAGAACTAGATAAATTCATGGAGGATAGGCTCATCAATGTCTGTTGGCCAGGATGGGCAGGGATGGTATCCCTAGCCTCTACAATGAGGAGTCCTTGTGGCACCTTAAAGATTAACAAATGTATTTGGGCATAAGTTTTCATGGGCTAAAACCCACTTCATCAGATGCATGAAGTGGAAAATATAGCAGGGAAGTATAAATACACAGCATATGAAAAGATGGGTGTTGCCTTACCAAGTGGGGGGGGGGCAGTGCTAACAAGCCAATTCAATTGAGGTGGAAGTGGGCTATTCTCAACAGTTGACAAGAAGGGATGGAAATCACGTTGGTAGTGCTAATGAGGCCAATGGAAAACCTTTCATATGAAAGGAGACTCGAGGAGCTCCGTTTGTTTAGCCTAACCAAAAGAAGGCTGAGGGGGGGATATGATTGCTCTCTTTAAATATATCAGAGGGATAAATACCAGGGAGGGAGAGGAATTATTTCAGCTCAGTACTAATGTGGACACGAGAACAAATGGATATAAACTGGCCGTGGGGAAGTTTAGGCTTGAAATTAGACGAAGGTTTCTAACCATCAGAGGGGTGAAATTTTGGAACAGCCTTCCGAGGGAAACAGTGGGGGCAAAAGACCTCTCTGGCTTCAAGATTAGGCTAGATAAGTTTATGGAGGGAATGGTTTGAAGTGATAACGTGATTTTAGTCAATTAGGCAATAACGTGCCATCGCTGGTAAAATGAGGGTCCGGCTGGAGAATCTTGCCTGTATGCTCGGGGTTCTACTGATCGCCATATTTGGGGTCGGGAAGGAATTTTCCTCCAGGGTAGATTGGCAGAGGCCCTGGAGGTTTTTCGCCTTCCTCCGCAGCATAGGGCAGGGGTCACAAGCTGGAGGATTCTCTGCGACTTGAAGTCTTTAAATCACGATCTGGAGACTTCAACAGCTGAGTTAAGGGAAAGTGGGTGGGTCAGCTTTTGTGGCCTGCATCATGCGGGAGGTCAGACTAGATGACCATAATGGTCCCTTCTGACCTTAAAGTCTATGAGTCTATGAGTCTAAATAAGGTGGACCATTTCAAACAGTTGACAAGAAAGTGTGAGTATCAGCAGGGGAAAATTAGTTTTTGTAGTGACCCATCCACTCTCAGTCTTTATTCAGGCCTAATTTGATGGTGTCTAGTTTGCAAATTAATTACAGTTCTGCAGTTTCTCGTTGGAGTCTGTTTTTGAAGTTTTTGTTGTTGAAGAATTGCCACTTTTAAGTCTGTTATTGAGTGTCCAGGGAGATTGAAGTGTTCTTCAACTGGTTTTTGAATGTTATAATTCCTGATGTCAGATTTGTGTTCATTCATTCTTTTGCGTAGAGACTGTCCAGTTTGGCCAATGTACATGGCAGAGGAGCTTTGGGAATGGGGGATGGATCACTCAATGATTACCTGTTCTGTTCATTCCCTCTGGGGCACCTGGCATTGGCCACTGTCAGAAGACAGGATACTGGGTTAGATGGACCTTTGGTCTGACCCGTTGTGATGTTCTTCACATCTAGACTATGTCTCAATCTTGCAGATGGCTTCTGCATAATATCTCTAAGATATGAATTTTCCTATCCACTCACACAGTTTAAACTCTTGTCCAGGCTCTCATCATCTCACATTTTGATTACTTTAACATCCTTTTCTCTGGCTGTGACAAATGTAATCTTGCTCCACTCAAATCAATTCAGAATCCTGCTGCAGAGATCATTCTCCTACCCATCTCTTTGAACATGGGCAAACCTCTCTTTGCATCCCTTCATCAGCTCCCTCTTCTTTCTCTCTTTAAACAAACTGCTTGTCTTCACTTTCAAGGCCCTTCACGGCCTAATCCAACCATATCTATCATGTCTCATTCACTATCAAAACCTTGACTCTGACCTCTGATCAGCCTATGACATAGGTCTCCACTGCCCCCTTATTAAATTTTCAAAAAAGCTGTGTTGTGCTTTCTCTCATTCCACCACACACCTTTGGGAAGAGCTCCTAGTCCAGTGACTCTCAACCTTTCCAGACTACTATACCCTTTCAGGAGTCTGATTTGTCTTGTGTACCCCCAAATTTCACATCACTTAAAAAGGACTTGCTTACAAAATCAGACATAAAAATACAAAAAAGTGTCACAGAACACGATTACTGAAAAATTGCTTACTTTCTCTTTTTTACCTTATAATTGTAAAATAAATCAATTGGAATATAAATATTTCACTTACATTTCAGTGTATAGTATATAGATCAGTACAAACAAGTCACTGTCTGTATGAAATTTTAGTTTGTACTGACGTCTCTAGTGCTTTTTATGTAGCCTGTTGTAAAACTAGGCAAATATCTAGATGAGTTGATGTACTCCTTGGAAGACCACTGCGTACCCCCAGTGGTTCACATACCCCTGGTTGAGAATCACTGTCCTCGTAAACACCTGCAGAGATACCTCATTATCCTCCTTCAAATTCTCCTTTGCCATGAGGCCTACAAAAATGTGTACAACTGTTAATATATCCATCTGTTGTCTCTTGTCTTAGATTGTAAACTCTTTGGGGTAGGAACCATCAATTTTTGTTCTGTGCTTGTACAGCACTTAGCACAATGGGGTCCTGGTCAATGACCCCCATTATTATTTGTCTAGTAATTAAAACAAATAATATTATTTGTATAATCATCATTCTAGTACCTGAGCACTTCATAATCATTAATGGATTTCTATCTTCACAACATCCTGATGGAAGAAGAGAAGTCCTTTTCCCTAAGCGACTTGCCCAAAGTCACACAAAGCTTGCGTTAGGGGTGTGTGTGTGGGGGAACCCAGACCTGAGTCCCAGCACAGCACCCTGTCAATTAAACCATCCTTCCTATTGAATGCAATTATAGAAGCTATCTTTAGGAAGGATTTGAAAAATGTACTCAATACATGGTAACTTTTAAGCTTGAGCTGCTTCCCCAGTCCACTCCAGACAATGCTTGCCCGTCCTGATTCTGGGGTCTGATTCAATGTGGGTTGTAGCCCACGAAAGCTTATGCTCTAATAAATTTGTTAGTCTCTAAGGTGCCACAAGTACTCCTGTTCTTTTTGCGGATACAGACTAACACGGCTGCTACTCTGAAACAAAACTACTGACTCCCTAAAAAGTAGCACTCATGGAATATCTGGTTTAAGCAAATCTCAAACAGAAAAAAATGCATACATTTACACAGGACAACCCTGATGTCCAAGCCTTCTCCTCAGGCATGGTTAACCATCGAGTTTCAGATTCTCCATAAGCACCTACAAGAGGTCTGGCTCTTCTCCTTACTGGAAAGATCCACCAGCAACCCCTTTCGTTCTCCACGGGTTCTCTGTAGAAAGACCCACAAGCAGCTACTACTCCCTTCATGCCAAAGCAAAGCTGAACCCTGAACCTCACTGAAAAGGGCCAGCATGCCTTATGACATATCTAAAATGAAATACATCTGTTTCACCTCTTCCCTGGTACACCAAGTCTCTTGCAATTAAACAGAGAAACGGCTATGTACTTTTTAAAGTGAACTGTATTTTATTTGTATGTTTTTTGAAAATTTATCAAATAGCAGTTGATTGACAATGTAATTAATACTAGATCTGACTGAACAACAGAGATAAATATATGGTAAATGTATTAAATGCATTTCAAAAGTTGTAGAACAACATAATTGCCAAATAGTATCTAACTATGAATTAAAAACTCAGACATTATTCAACAAATACCAGAGAAAAAATCATTTACATTTTTGCTGAATATTATTTGACAAGCCCTATTACATTTCTTTTGATTTTGTTATACCTTCCCTTTCTTCTTAGCTTCATCTCCAGTCTGCACGTGCTCATAGCTATACATGGACCTACACACTGGGGCTGTAAATTTTACCAGATACTTAATAGCCAAGACCAATTCTAGGCATGGGCAAGCAAAGCCGTCACCCTGGGTGCCTTCTTCCAAGTGGCACTGTACTGCTCACTTGTTTCTCTTTTGTTTTCTGGGGGTTGGCACCACACTGATTAGCCAGCTTCCCCCCTCCCCTCGGCCATTCAATGCAGGGAACACAAGGTCCATGTGAAAACATCTTCTGTCCTGGATTGCAAAATGGCTAGGGCCACTCCTTAGGAGAACTAAACCTAACAGTCACAGACTTATATGAATGATGAGAGAACCCTCACAGTACAGTGGCAATGCAATTGCTAGAACAGGGAGTGTGCTGTATTTGCTACGAGGGTGCTGTCCCTGGACTGCTCATGAGCACATTCTTTTATACCAACCTCCAGGAATTTGATAAACTTGAAGAAGTCCACTAGAGTCTTCTGGCTAAGAAGCAGCATTCTGTCTTTTGCTCTTCTAGAACTTCCCAGCGGCGGCAAGGAAAGTTCTCCCTTATTGGGATCTCCATTATTCTACTTCTTCCATTTTTGAGCAGTGAATCGCCTCCTTTAGTATAGGTACACCCTGTCTCCTCAGTATGCTCAGCTAGCTCTGCTGGCTCCACTCCCTCCCTACTCCCTTTGTCAAGCTCTACAACCCCTGGAAGCACACAAAGGGTAAGACCGCTGCTGCCTCTTGAATTCAAGGACTATGTGATTGTTGCCAAAAGTTTTCAATAAAAAGTTACATTTTAAAACTATAATGTTGAATGTCCATTAAGAAGAATATTAGAAGCTAATAAACTGAATATTTGTCTGTTATTTTTTAAAATAAAAACAGAACAAATGTTATATTTGCAAATAGCCATAAAATAATGTCATGAAGGTAAATTAACCATGTTAGAATAAGGTACATTTTATTTGGAATTAGTATGCAAATACCACTAATGAGTCTCTGGAAATACATACTTAATTTCAACAACTGCAATTATCATCAATAACTATTTATTTGTTCTCTAACTGAAGCTGATAGTTGATTAACTCTCAAGTGTATGAATTACAGTAGAAAAAACCTAAATTAAAGAGGGTCTTTCTCACAAATAAAATTAGAACACTTTACCAGAAATACAAGACGTTTTCTACATATTTGTTATTTACTCTAATGCTGAGGATATTTGCCTGAATTTATTTAAATACATCTCCTATTAACTAAAGAGACAAGAAAAACCTAAAAAGTAGGGCTGTCGATTAACCGCAGTTAACTCATGCGATTAACTCAAAAAAAGTAATCGAGATTAAAAAAAAATAATCGCTATTAATAACAGTTTTAATCCCACTGTGCAATAGAATACCAATTGAAATTTATAAAATATTTTTGGAATTTTTTTTACATTTTCAAATATATTGGTTTCTATTACAACACAGAATACAAAGTGTATAGTGCTCACGATCATTTTTACAGTGTAAATATTTATAACAAAAAATATAAAAAGAAATATTATTTTTCAATTCACCTCATACAAGTACCATAGTGCAATCTCTTTATCGTGAAAGTGCAACTTACAAATGTATTTTTGTTACATAACTGCACTCAAAAACAAAACAATATAAAACTTTAGAGTCTACAGGTCCACTTAGTCCTGCTTCTTGTTCATCCAATTGCTAAGACAAACAAGTTTGTTTACATTTACAGGAGATAATGTTGCCCGCTTCTTATTTACAGTGTCATCAGAAAGTGAGAAAAGGTGTTTGCATGGCACTTGTGTAGCTGGCGTTGCAAGGTATTTACGTGCCAGATATGCTAAACATTCGTATACCCCTTCATGCTTCGGCCACCATTTCAGAGGACATGCTTCCATGCTGACGATGCTCGTTAAAAAATTGTGTTAATTCAATTTTTGACTGTACTCCTTGGGGGAGAATGGTATGTCTCCTGCTCTGTTTTACCCACATTCTGCCATATATTTCGTGTTATAGCAGTCTCGGACGATGACCCAGCACATGTTGATCGTTTTAAGAACACTTTCTCTGCAGATTTGACAAAATGCAAAGAAGGTACCAATGTGAGATTTCTAAAGATAGCTACAGCACTCGACCCAAGGTTTAAGAATCTGAAGTGCCTTCCAAAATCTGAGAGGGATGAGGTGTGGAGCATGCTTTCAGAGTCTTAAAAGAGCAACGCTCTGATGTGGAAACTACAGAACCCGAACCACCAAAAAAGAAAATGGACCTTCTGCTGGTAGGCTCTAAAGTTTTACATTGTTTTCGTTTTGAATGCAGTTATTTTTTGTACATAATTTTACATTTGTAAGTTCAACTTTCATGGTAAAGTGATTACATTACAGTACTTGTATGAGGTGAATTGAAAAATATTATTTCTTTTGTTTTTACAGTACAAATAATTGTAATAAAAATAAATATAAAGTGAGCACTGTACACTTTGTATCCGGTGTTGTAATTGAAATCTATATATTTGAAAATGTAGAAAACATACAAAAATATTTAAACAATGGTATTCTATTATTGTTTAACAGCATGATTAATCACGATTAATTTATTTAATTGCTTGACAGTCCTACCAAAAAGGCATTTCAGATTTCAGCATAGTACATTTGTCACTGGAACAAAAATTACACAATATTAGTATTATATATCTGTATTACTCCTGAAAGCACTGTTAATGCTGAAATGTCATCCTTAGCTTTTGTACCCAGCTATTGCAGTACCTTACATCTCATCATATACTGTTCTAAGAGTCTTGTAATTGCTAGTCACAACATGAGTCCAATAGATTTACCTAATTTTCTTTAGTTCTGCAAATTCAACCAGACCTTCAACATTACTTTTAAAGGTTTTTTCTTTACATTTGTGGTAGTTTAACTATTAGGTTGACCCAGTGGTACAACTTTTGGAGGCCGACTAAAGAATGACTCCTCTTAAACTCATCTTGGGATGGATGTTGTATTGGTAAGGGGTTTTATTTCCGTGGGATATGTTTTTTAGTTACTGACTGAAGTTTAAAGGCAAGTTTTATTAAAGTTCACTGTCTTCTCTATTTAATTTGCACTCAGGAATGAGGAGGTTACTTACCTGTAACTAGAGGTTTTTTACAAAACCTTTACCCAGGAAAGCTTATGCCCAAATAAATCTGTTAGTCTTTAAGGTGCCACCAGACTCCTTGTTGTTTTTCTAGATACAGACTAACACGGCTACCCCCTGATACTTGACACCATAGAGGTTTTTTGAGATGTTTGGTCCCTATCTGTATTCCACTGACCGTTTACGCATGCACATCATGCGTCCGAAGTTGGAGATTTTGAAAGTAGTACTGTCTATTAGTCTGCGCATGCACCCTTGGCTCACCTCAGGGTTTCGACCGAGGTGATAAAGGGCAGGGTGGACCAACAGTTCCTTCGCCACTGCAAATCCAACAGACCTGCAGCAGAGGGGAAGGAGGGCAGGAAGTGGAATACAGATAAGGACCACATAGCTTGAAGAACCTCCAATTACAGGTAAGTAACCTCCTCTTATTATTTGAGTGATGTATTCCACTGAAGGTGATTAACAAGCAGTACCTCAGTAGGAAGAGGGTATGAGGATGAAGATGGAATGGTTGAGCAGAGGACAGTTGCGCTGAAGGAGGCACCTGCTACTGAGACATAATGCATAGCAAAGGTATGTACTGAACTCCATGTGGCCACTTTATATATGTCCCGGAGTGGCATATCATGGAGGAAGGCGATGGTCCAAGCCTAGGTTCTTGTAGAATGGGTCCACACCCAGAGGGTAAAGGCAATCCCAATAACTGATGGAGTGTAAAATGCACCCTGAAATTCACTTGGAGATTCTCTGTGTGGAGGTTGCCTAACCTATAGCTCTTTCAGCTACTACAACAAACAGTCGAGGAGATTTCCTGATCAGTCTTGTCCTCTGCAGGTAGAAGGACAAGGCCCGATGGACATCGAGGGAGTGGAGTCGTCGTTCCTATTCCGAGGCATCCGGCTTTGGAAAGAAAGCAGGTAAGTGAATGGGCTGATTGGAGCGGCGAACAGCAGAAGCTAACAGAGGGAGTTTGCCTGGGATCTGTCCGAGAGGAGGTACGCTAAGTGCTGCATTGGGGGGCTGTGTTGGTGAGTATCCGAGTGTCTGTTGCGGGGACAGTTTGTCAGTTTGACCGTGTGCTTGACTGATTGTTTGAAAAGTGGGAATTGGGAGTGCTTTGTTCCAGGTGGGCCCTGAGTGGGCCTGACTGTTATAAAAAGGCAGTCAGCAGCGAACCAACTGAGCGGTGAACAGCGGAGGCTAACAGAGGGAGTTCGCCTGGGGAGAGCCCACTGAGGCTTTCATCTTGCGGGCTTCTGTGAGTTGCTGCAGTAGCTGAGGAAGCTCTTAGAAGGAAGAAATTATGGAAGGTGAGCGTTCAGCTGTTGTAACCTGCACAGGTTGTGCCATGTTTGTCTTTCTTCCACAGGACAGAAGCGACTTTGTCTGTACCAAGTGCAAGCTGGTCTCCATATTGGAAGAGAAGGTTCGAGGTCTGGAGAAACAAGTATCGACCCTGCGTTGCATAAGAGAAAATGAAGATTTCCTGGACAGACGTCAGGATATGCTTCTATGGGCACAACGTTCTGAAGAATCGAAGCAGGCTGCACAGAGGGGACAGAGGGACGCTGAAGAAATTTGGCAGCATGTGACCTCCAGAAGAAGAAAGAGGAGCGTCCATGTACCAGCAATGGAGATACAGGCGAGCAACCGTTTTCATGTTCTCTCCACAGGCACTAATGTGGAGAGTGGACTAGATGATACATCTGAGGGAAGGGAGCAGAAGGAGACTCCACCGATTGGAAGGCATGAGATGCACTGTCCTAGGGATGGGGGTTCCACGACCACCGCTCCCAAGAGAAGGAGGCGGGTGGTGGTGGTCGGGGACTCCCTCCTCAGGGGGACTGAGTCATCTATCTGCCACCCTGACTGAGAAAACCAAGAGGTCTGCTGCTTGCCGGGAGCTAGGATTCACGATGTGACGGAAAGACTGCCGAGACTCATCAGGCCCTCGGATCGCTACGCCTTCCTGCTTCTCCACGTGGGCATCAATGATACTGCCAAGAATGACCTTGAGCGGATCACTGCAGACTATGTGGCTCTGGGAAGAACGATAAAGGAGTTTGAGGCGCAAGTGGTGTTCTCGTCCATCCTCCCTGTGCAGGGAAAAGGCCTGGGTAGAGATCGTTGAATTGTGGAAGTCAACGAATGGCTACACAGGTGGTGTCGGAGAGAAGGTTTTGGATTTTTCGACCATGGGATGGTGTTCCAAGAAGGAGGAATGCTAGACAGAGACGGGTTCCACCTAACGAAGAGACGGAAGAGCAACTTCGCAAGCAGGCTGGCTAACCTAGTGAGGAGGGCTTTAAACTAGGTTCACTGGGGGAAGGAGACCAAAGCCCTGAGGTAAGTGAGGAAATGGGATACCGGGAGGAAGCACGAGCAGGAGAGTGCAAGAGAGGACTCCTGCTTCATACTGAGAAAGTGGGACAATCAGCGAGTTATCTTAAGTGCCTATACACAAATGCAAGAAGCCTGGAAAACAAGCCGGGAGAACTGGAAGTCCTGGCACAGTCAAGGAACTATGATGTGATTGGAATAACAGAGACTTGGTGGGATAACTCACATGACTGGAGTACTGTCATGGATGGATATAAACTGTTCAGGAAGGACAGGCAGGGCAGAAAAGGTGGGGGAGTTGCATTGTATGTAAGAGAGGAGTATGACTGCTCAGAGCTCCAGTATGAAACTGCAGAAAAACCTGAGTGTCTCTGGATTAAGTTTAGAAGTGTGAGCAACAAGGGTGATGTCGTGGTCGGAATCTGCAATAGACCACCAGACCAGCGGGATGAGGTAGACAAGGCTTTCTTCCGGCAACTAGCAGAAGTTACTAGATCGCAGGCCCTGGTTCTCATGGGAGACTTTAATCACCCTGATATCTGCTGGGAGAGCAATACAGCGGTGCACAGACAATCCAGGAAGTTTTTGGAAAGTGTAGGGGATAATTTCCTGGTGCAGGTGCTGGAGGAACCAACTAGGGGCAGAGCTCTTCTAGACCTGCTGCTCAAAAACTGGGAAGAATTAGTAGGGGAAGCAAAAGTGGATGGGAACCTGGGAGGCAGTGACCATGAGATGGTTGAGTTCAGGATCCTGACACAAGGAAGAAAGGAGAGCAGCAGAATACGGATATTCTATGTTTCTATGATTGAGATCATACTGGGAGACAACCTTTGGCAGAAATTTCAGATGCAGGTGCAAGGAAACTATCTTTATGGAAAGTGGTGAAAGAAAGGTCCGCCATCATGGCCCCAAGTTCACCTACCCTTCTCTCCAAAGCGACAACAACAAGGAAGGTGACTTTCATTGAAAAGAGGAACAGAGAGCACAAAGTCAAGCTTGAATGGTGGATTTTGTTAATGCTGAGAGAAAAAGGTAGAGGGCTCACTGGGGAGTGATGGGTTGAACAGGTGGAAAGGTTCTGATGAGGCCTTTTCAAAACCTAGCAATCAGTGTATGTGTAAAGACAGAATGTCCTTCTGGGCATAGTGGAAGGTGCTAATTGTTGCCAGGTGCACCTTAAGAGAGTACAAGACAAGACCCCATGTCTTCAATGACAGGAGGTAGTCTTAAAGGAGGGGAATCTCCACTGCTTCTGGAGAAAACCCCTTCTGTTGGACCCAGGAGACTAAGCGTTTCCATTTGCCCCAGTAGGAATGCCTCGTGGACTCTTTCCCGCTGCTCAAGAGATTGTTTTGTACTTCTGATGAACATGCCTGTTCTAGAGAAGATGCCCATCCAAATACTATGCTCTGAAGTGAAGCATCTGGGCTTCGGGATAGATCCTGCCATTGTGCTGCAGCAGTAGCTTGTGGAAAGTAGGGATGGGAATTGGGGGATGGGTGGACACACGGAGGAGTTTGGGAAACCAGAACTTTCTGGGCCAGCAGGGGGCAATCAGGATGACTGTCGCTCAGTCTCGTCTGATCTTGTGGAGTACTCAAGGCAGGAGTTGAAGAGGATGACATCACACGCAAAAGGACACTAATAGTTCTGACCTGGACCATGCGGCACTGAGAAGGAACTGGAGACACGGTCGGGTCTGTCCCACCCTTTATCACCTCGGGTGAAACCATGAAGCGAGCCAAGGTGCATACACGGATCAACAGTCACTACCTACTTTCAAAATCTCCAGTTCTGCGCGCATGTGTAAACCCTCAGTGGAATACAATAAGGACCATCACATGAAGAAGAACATGTTCTTAAATAAAACCATATAAGCTGGATACAGGATTGTCATTTAACACCCATCACACTGCATCATATGTGAAAGTGTGACAAATAGGAAGAAACTAGCATCTTCATTATTATCTTAATTGAAAAGAAACCTCTTCTGGGAACCATTTTTGCGGGACGCTTATTCTTTACATATTATTGTTTCTTGATTATATTTCCTATTTTGTTTTACTAGATTTGAAGGGTAATGAAAAAATGGGGAAAAGTATTACTTTCAAAATTGTTTTGAAGGTCACAGACTAGTTCCACTCATTTATACAATTCAGTAACTTTTTAAACTGACATCATTAAACATATTAAAGAGGAAGAGTGGGATTTTTTGTACAAAATATTGAAAGACAGCTACAATATGGATTCTAAGTAGTATTCAAAGTGCAAAGTATTCAAGTGCCATTAATTATATGAATAGAAAGCAAAAAGATCCTTAATCGGATACGGACACAAAAAGAAGGAATAGTGCTATATAAAGACTTATTTTTGTACTTATTGCTTCCCCCCACTGTTTGTATGAAGAGTATTTCTAACACTTTGAAAGACATTCTTAGTAAATATAGTTTCTCTCTCAGCACCATGTTATACTGTTTACTAGGGTTAGAGATGAAATAAAATTAGGTCCATCCCAGTCTATGTTTCATTAGCTGAAAAGAGTATTTTCATTGCCATGAAGCAGCAAAAAAGGGGAAAGATGCACTTTTCTTTTGTTCCCATTCTTCTCAGCTTCTTTATGCACTAGAGGATAAACTGATTTGTCTGAAGTATTTGCTTCTCACAAAAGAGATTTTTCAGTGCATTTAAGATTACTTTAATATTTTTCTCCTGTTTTATTTAGTCTCCTGGAGGAATTTAGCCCTTTTCTAATTGGGGCAGATAGCTTTGGGAACTACTCTGATTTTCTTGAAACACTTTATTTGATAGGATCAATTCCTGATATGTATTGCCCTTCCTTTTTCAAATCTGCACTGGCTCTTTTTAGAAACTGTTCTCAGCAAGAATCTGCCACCAGGAACATATAGCCTGGATAAAGAATATTCTACCCATACAATGAAAGAAATGAAATTAATAGATCCAACCTAAACATCCCCTTCTGTTTCAATTGGCTGCAATAGATACCAACTGTCTATTTAGGAGGGAAAGTCCAAATTTTTACAATTTACTTCTTCTGTACCACAAAAAAATCCATTTATTCCAATGAATTAAAAGTGTACCCTATTCTTCCCCTTCCAATATCCCTATTAATAGTTCTCAATTGTTGACACCTATGACTATGTACTATTTGCTTCCAGGCCTAAACTGTTGTGCATTACGGAACTGTACTGTTAAACCATTATAGATTAAATTTATAACTGAGATCTCAGAACAGCATCTCCTGATATCACAAGATGCTATTTTCATGAGAAATAATAGCAAAGATGCACTAACTTTTAATATAACCATTGAAATCCCATTATGGGAATAAAATATGGACAGCCATTGTTAAACTATTACCAGCTGCCACAGCATTATTACAAATAGCTTTAAGCCAGAAGTTTTGTCAATGTGTTCTATTTAATATTATGAATTATATTCATAATAGTCAAACCTTGCTTAATTAATTCAAAGAGGCATATTCACTCCCAAAGCATTAAGAGGGATAAATCCTTCCCTGCATAATTTCTAATGCATGTCAGTTCAAATGAGTCTAAGATTATCTGGCACCCAGGGGCTCTTCCAATAGTTCCTTATCCAATTAATGCCCCTAGTTCAAAATATCCAATCCTACCAAGCCATTCTACCTTGCCCATACTCTGGAATTGCTGCCACTTTTGCAGTTCCTAGCTGAAAATCAGTATGTCTTACATGTTCATGTTACAAGGGTGTTCATGCCCGATACATGGAAATGGTAAATTCACCAGGTCTTGACGTCTTTAAATTAAGAATAGATGCCTTTCTGGAAAAAGATATGCTTTAGTCAAATAAAATATTGAGCTCAATACAGGGGTAACTGGGTGAAATGTAATGGCCTGGGATTTACAGAAGGTCAGACTACATGATCTAATGGTCTATTCTGATATCATACTCTGAGATCTATATGTAGAGTCCTCCCACAGCCCCAGATATCTCTAATTTATCATCTTCAAGAAGCACAGCACATTCTTCAGATGTCGTTTTCAACTGCGCTCTCAGGTTTCAAAAAGAAACACAGCCACCTTACTGTTAGTAGCCAAAACTTCTGGGGCCACAACCTACCAGAAGCCCGTGGAAGAAAGGGAGCCTTACCACTGAAAAAGCCACAGTGATGGGTACAGTAGAAGAACCTAAGTGGAATACACAACTCATTAAGAGAAAGCTCTGCCAAACACCAAACAAAGAATCCCACGCTCATGATAAGAAATTTGATTTGGTTTCCCCTCCCAGTAGGTTAGAAAGTACATCTCGCTGAGATTTCTGAAGAAGGGGAAATGTTTTCATCCTTTTTAGATCAGATTGATTCTGAGGACACCTCACTGAAGAATTTTAATGCCCAGAACAGCAGCCACTTACGTGATTTGCATACAGGGGGAAAAAAAGGCTTCTGCATTCTTCTGCTTCTTTGATGTTAATGGGACTTCTTTTAAACCAGGTTATGATTTCCCCCTGAAAGTGAGGTTTTTACCCACAAAAGCTTATGTCCAAATAAATCTGTTAGTCTTTAAGGTGACACCAGACTCCTTGTTGTTTTTGTAGATACAGACTAACATGGCTACCCCCTGATACTTATAACCAGACTGTTAACTAAACTTACTAACGTTTGTTTAATTTCTGAGGAGTCTTGCATTGTTGCTTGGACTTTTGGGTCTCCTTTGAAATATCAGTACTACTGTCAGGGGGCAGTGAGTCCATTTGCTCTGGCAGTGTTATGTCCTGGGGCCAGATGTCCTGGGGCCAGATGTCAGAGACCAGAGGCCAAGTGAGGGCAAAGGCCTGGGCTGGTCCCTAAGGTCAATCCGGGCAAGGAAAATGGTGCGAAAACTCCGTAGACATTTTGTGCTTACCTAAACCAAGAAAGGAGATTAACCCCTCTTCCTGAAACAATCTAGTTGATCGGACTTATTCAATCATTTTCAGGTAAAATTTAAGGGCTCAGACCAGCTGAGACGAATACAGGTTCATTTCTTTGTCACATTTTGGGTTGAGGCAGGAAAAAACCAGGGATACTACTTGATTAATGTGAAGGCTAGAATTTTTCTTTGGAACAAACTTTAGGCAGAAATCTCAGGACCACTTTGTCAAGGTGAAAGGAAATTAATGGAAATTTGCAATAAACAGTAGATTTCTCCTACTCTTTCTGGTTGAGGTAACTCCAATGAAAAAATTCCAACATGGATAAAGAAAATTTAAGGTAGCAGCTATCAAGTTTCATAATTCTTAAAGACATTCTTCTGTTGTGGTTTTTTTAACCTAAGAAATATTAGAAATACTACCAGATATTTTCTGGATAAGCTCTTATATATCTCAGAGCAAGCTTACTGTAAGTTATCAGATCTTATCTTACAGGGAAGGGGTGTTCAATATACTCAGTAGCCTCCTTTATTCAAACTCTCAGTTACTGAAGTTAAAGAATTGTTAAAGTTTAATTTAGTGAAATTAAAAATCCCTTCCCCACAAATTCCATCTCATCTCTTGTTGAAGAAGGTTGGTGGTGAGGCACGAGACTGACACTCAGGGGATATGAGTTCTGATACAAGTTTTCAGACTTCCTTTGGGCAAGTGGCTTGATTTCTCTCTGCCTCAGTTCCCTATCTACAAAATAGGAATAAAAAAGCCTTAACTCACAGGCATTTAGTGGGAATAAATTAATAAATTGAGAGTGGTGATTGATGCCATTGTTTGACTTTCTCCAATCATCACAGACTTCCTGGACAGATAAGACTTTACCATCTCATAAATGTAAACTTTCAGGGGAAAATCATAACCTGGTTTAAAAGAAGTCCCATTTACATCAAAGAAGCAGAAGAATGCAGAAGCCTTTTTTCCCCCCTGTATGCAAATCACGTAAGTGGCTGCTGTTCTGGGCATTAAAATTCTTCAGTGAGGTGTCCTCAGAATCAATCTGATCTAAAAAGGATGAAAACATTTCCCCTTCTTCAGAAATCTCAGCGAGATGTACTTTCTAACCTACTGGGAGGGGAAACCAAATCAAATTTCTTATCATGAGCGTGGGATTCTTTGTTTGGTGTTTGGCAGAGCTTTCTCTTAGGCCTGGTCTACACTAGGACTTTAATTCGGATTTAGCTGCCTTAATCCGAATTAACCCTTCACCCGTCCACACTACAGAGCCAGTTAATTCGAATTAAAGGGCCCTTTAAATCGATTTATGTACTCCACCTCGACGAACGGAGTAGAGCCTAAATCGATTTTGTTAATTCGAATTAGGGTTAGTGTGGACGCACACCACCGAATTACTGTGTTTAAGTTAATGGGGTAGTGTGGCCGCACACCACCGAATTAATGTGGTTTAAAACCGAATTAAGGTGCTTAGTGTGGCCGCGCACAATCGAATTTATACAACCTGTTTCCCAAATTCGAATTATCTAAATTCGGATTAATCCTGTAGTGTAGACATACCCTTAATGAGTTGTGTATTCCACTTAGGTTCTTCTACTGTACCCATCACTGTGGCTTTTTCAGCTTCATAGAGTTTAATGCCAGAAGAGACCATTAGAACAGTGTTTCTCAAACCTGATCACCTAGTACAACCTCCTGTGTATCATAAGTAAGGCTATGTTTTAGTCATAGGTATTTTTAGTAAAAGTCATGGACAGGTCATGGGTAGTAAACAAAAATTCACGGCCCATGACCTGTCCATGACTTGTACTAAATACCCTTAACTAAAACTTGGTCCGGAGGGCCGCAGGTGCTCTGGGGGGGGGGGTGGCCTGGATGCTGGAGGGGTGGCCCAGGACCCCCACTAGTGCTGGGGGGAGAGTGGCCCAGGACCCCCTCTGGTGCTGGGGGGTGGAGGATTGGCACAGCTGGCAGGCTCCCTACCCGGCTCTGCATGGCTCCCTGGAAGCATCCGGCATATCCCTGCAGCTCCTAGGGGGAGGAAAGGCCAGGGGGGCTCCGCACACTGTCCCAGCCACGAGTACCAGCTCCACAGCCGGGGCAGCCCTGGCCTCTTCAACTAGGAGCTGCAGAGACATGTCAGCTGCTTCTGGGGAGCTCCCCTGAGGTAAGCATCAACCTCCAACTCTCTACCCCAGCCCTGCGTCCCCTCCCACACCCAAACTACTGCTGCTGCTTTGGGGGGGGGCACACAGTGGTCCGCGACTGCCCCAGCAGCTTGGGCAGCCCCTGGGCCAGCCGCACCGGCTGCTGCTGGGCAGTCTCAGGCCACTCTGCGGGCCCCCCTGCAGCGGCTGGCCTATGGGCTACCCATGCTGCTCGGGCAACCCCACAGCCAGCCACACTGGCCACTGCAGAAGTCACAGAGGTCACAGAATCTGTGACTCCCGTGACCTCCGTGACAGGCATGCAGCCTTAATCATAGGCCATTATGTTTCACCCAGCTACACCTATATTGAGTCCAATAACTTGTGTTTGACAAAAGTAGATCTTAGAACTTCCAGAAAGGCATCCAGTCTTGATTCAAACACATCAAGAGATGAGAATTCACCATTTCCCTTGTTAGTTTGTTCCAATGATTAATCAACTTCATTGATAAAAATCTGAGCCTAAATTCCAATTTGAATTTGTTTGGCTTGTTACTCCTTTCTTTGCTACATTAAAGAGCCTTTTAGGACCCTGAATTTTCTTCCCATAAAAGGTACTTATACACTGTAACCAAGTCACCTCTCAACCTTCTTTTTCATAGCTAAACAGATTGAGCTCTTTAAGTTTCTCATTGTTTAGCCATTTCTTGAACCCTCAAATCATTTTGTGCACCCTCACCAGTTTTTCAACATCCTTATTAAACCCCAACTGTATGGAATATTCCAGTATTGTCTCACCAATATCATACACCAGTGGTTCTCAACCTATTTACTACTGTGGACTGCATATGCAGTTCTCTATATATTATGTGGGCTGCATCCACACAATATATATACAACCCTGCCTGCTGTGGCTGGCCAGTCGGGCACATCCCTTGATGCCTGCGCCCAGACAGTCAGGGGCAGAGGTGATCCCACCCCCTGAGCCATGAGAAGCTGCCCATGTGACAAATTTACACCCCGCAACAGCTCTCTACCCAGTGACAGGACTTAAACGGTAGCCTCCTGCTCTGGCTGTGAGCTCTGGATCTGGACATGGCCAGCAGGGGACGGGCTGGAGGGCGCTATCTGTTAAAGGCATTCCAGAGCACGCTGCAGCCTGGAGCATGGTCATCCCCCCCCAGAGGTGACATGTAGCTGTTGCTGGGGGGGGGGGACCATATACCTCCCCCCCATTTTTCCAGACGCCTCTGGCACGGACAGCCAGAAGCGAGGAGGCAGTGTTCCCCCAGCGATGGCACTCGGTCATCCTCTTTTCTTCCCCCTGCCCCATTCCCCTACTCCTTTTCTTCTCCCCACTGTCCCCTGCTCCATCCCTCCCCCCCGTCCTCCTCCCCTCCATCTCCCCACCCCATCCCCTTTCCTCTCCACACTGTCCCCTGCTCCTCCCTCCAGCCCTATTTCCTCATCCCCTTCTCTTCCCCCTGCCCTATCCCATCCCTCATTCTTCCCCACTGCCTCGCCCTGCCCCACACGGGCACTCACCACTGTACAGAAACAGGACTCAGCACACATAGAAGAGGACAACGATGGGTACTTGGACCCAGGAGGCAGTATCCTGGAGCTGCCAGCTCAGTCTGGGAGAGGCACTGAGTGAACTGGCATAGCTTCGGAAGGACAGAATATCCCTCCTCCAAGACAGGCTGAGCAGAGCAAGCCCTGCTCAGTGCTCGCAGAAAATGGGGGTGGGGAGCAATGCCCCCCAAACTACACCCATGGCTGGTGTAGGTTGATGATCCAGCGCCTCCCCCGAACCTGGCAACCCTACAGTGTGTCACTGCAGTGTGGGAGCTCCTCCCCCACCACAGTGAGCTGCTTCACCTTCCCTGCTGGTAGGAAGCACTCCAGCAGGGCTCCATGGCACCGTCTCCCTCCTCAGCCGTCTCCACCCCTGCCAGGACCCGGAAGCAGCAAATTTTGATTATTTTTTTTAAAGCACTCAGCTGAGCTCTAATTGGGCCACAAGCAGCCCGCAGGCCACATGTTGAGAACCTCTGCCATTCACAGAAGTAAAATCACCTCCTTATTCCTACTCACTACTTCCATGTTTATACATCCAGGGATCACATTATCCTTCTTTCCCCATAGCTTATGTTTAATTGCTTGTCCATTATGATCCCTAAATCCTTTTAAAATTCACTGCTTTTCAGGATACAGACATTCCCTTTTGTAGCTATGGCCTGAATTCCATGTTCCTAGATGTATTACTGGTATTAAAATGCATTTAGTTTGAATGGCCCACAGTTTACCAAGCAATCTAGATCACTCTCTATTATCATCATTTACCACTCCACTAACAGGCCTATAGTTATCTGACTCATCCAACCTGCCCTTTTTGAATATAGACACAACATTAGCACATTTCCAGTCATCTGAAAATTGCCAGCATTCCAAGATTTATTGAAAATTAACTTCAGGAGGCCAGATATCCTCAGCCAACTCTTTTAGGACTTTTGGATGCAAGTTATGTGGGTCTCCTGCTGAGGATTTAAAAATATTTATCGCTAGTAGATATTATTTAACATGCTGTTATTAATGGACCAGAAAAATATTTCATCATCCTCACATAAGTACATCATCCTGCTTATTTCCACAAAGATACCAGAAATATTTTTGACCATCTGTCTTTTCTGCAATATTCAAAATTTTACCACTCCCATTTAGTAATGGGCCTATGTTATGCCTAGGATTTCTTTTGTCCTAATATACTTTAAAAAAAACATATTGTCCTTAGCCCTGCTAGTCATTGATTTTTCCCTTTTGTCTTTAGCTTCCCTTATCAGTTTTCTACATTTCATAACTTCCAATTTATACTGATTGCTCTCTATTTCTCTTTCCCCCCCAAGTTTTTATATATATATATATATATATATTTTATTTCTAATTGCTGACTTTGTTTCACTACTGAACCAGGATGGGCTTTTAGCTAACTTTGTTCTCTTTCTTGATGGCTTTTGGCCATCCAATTAACTCTTCTTAAAGAGCTCCCAATTTTCATTCACATTTTTGTCTGCGCTCTCCCTTCAAATCAATTTTGCTCATAGATTTTCTTAACTTTATAAATAAAATAAATAAATAAATATATGGAGATATACCTATCTCATAGAACTGGAAGGGACCCTGAAAAGATCGAGTCCAGCCCCCTGCATTCACTAGCAGACCAAGAACTGATTTTGCCCCTGATCCCTAGGTGGTCCCCTCAAGGATTGAACTCACAACCCTGGGTTTAGCAGGCCAATGCTCAAACCACTGAGCTATCCCTCCCTTCCACTTTACTAGACTCAGCAGCTGATTGCATGTTGAGCTGGAGGTCTCACCTCACATAATTCAGGCACAAAATATGCCATAGCTGGAAGCAGGCAAATGCAGACATTAGGTGGCAAAGACCCTCTTAATTCAACATTTTACATTTTTTTTCTTCCATCTACTGAATTAAAAAGAAGGTTCTTTGGGGAAGGGCTATACAATAGCTCCTTTCTGATATGGAATGGAAACTGGTTCTTCTATGGTTAGGAGCAGCAATCCATTGTGGAAAGAGACTTTTCTTCTTTGGCCATCTGCTTGTCAATCATAGGTGGAAGCATCTCCCTTAGTAAAGATTGTGTGACTTATTCATGGTAAAAATACCATGAACCGTACCGCTGCCCCCAATACCTACATAGCCCAATGGTACAATTACATGACAATAGTATTTTTCAAATATAGAACTCTTTTCCTACAACCCTTATATACATGAATATAGCATTTTGTAATACCTTTTATCATTCTTGTATAGCTACATAACATTCATATTTATAAATGTAAAATATGTCTTTAGTGATTTAGACTTACATGATAAATTCTATTTTTTTTAAAAATGGTATGGCTTTAGTGATTTCCTTTCTACAAAAACTATGTTTCCCTTCTATAGGCACAGATACAAATCTTATTTTTGTAGTAGGTCAGAAACGGAACCTCAGAGAAATGTAACCATAGAGGTGGCATTTAGTAAATATATTAATATTTAATTCTCTCATCACATTTCTTCAGCAACGTTGATATCTTAGCACCTTGCTATCCACGTGCCAAAAACAAGTAGGTAATTAGCACCTCTGCCTTCCCATTTTGTTTTGTTTTGTTTTAAATACATGTCATTGCTGGAATAAAAACTATCAAAAAGGTGGCCTTCATTTTGAGCTGAACACAGTTCGACTCATACTCAGTCTCTCATCCTCCGGTAACTGCAATAAAGCCATAGAGAACACACTGCCCCACAGCTCCTGAATCTTATCTCTCAAGCGTCAAAATCCCTATGGAGTACACTGCCTCAGTGGATTGTGGACAAAAAGGCAGTCTTCATAATTTCCAATTAATTCAGAGTCTTATAGATTAGGACTGGGAGTTTAAATTTGGTCTGGAAATTAATGAGGAATTTGTGAGCACATTATAGGAGTGACAAGATCCTATGTCAATTATGACTGAGGCAGGCTGCAGCATTCTAAACTAGCTGTAGCATTTGTGTGACTGTTATATTAAGCCCCAGACCGAGTTGCAGTAATGAAGCCTTGAGGACCCCAGTCTGCACACAAAGGTAAGGACCAGGGTTTTAACAACATATATGAATAGAGCTTCTGATCTATATTAATTGGAAACTTGTTTCATTTTTCCAAATAAGCTATCCCAAAACATAAGGACATTATAAGGAGGGCTAAGAAAAGGCATTATATGGGGTGAAAAGATTTGATAATAGCTGCATTCTTAGATGCCACGATTCTAGGAATTTTCTGTTGTAGGACCAACATAACTCCTGCAAGCACATAATTCCATCAAGGAACTGGAGCCACTGAATTGTAGGTGGATAATTTTGGAGATTTTCTACATGATATTAATACTCCAAAGGAGGAAAGAAGGTATAAAAATTGGAAGTCACAATGTTTCTTCATATACCACAATTGCACAAAAGTTACTGTATGCTAGTCCACCTTTAAGCAAATGCTTGAAATGACCACTTATATTCTCCAGGGGAATATTAGTCAGAGTAGTTTCTGGTGGTCTTGTATGAGATCCTCAAAACCCAATTAAATATTCTACTGTAACTCCCATCAGTTGCTTGCATGAATTCCTCAAGTATTAGAATTTTGACGGCAAATTTGATCAAAATAAGTAGAAAGAAACCAAAGGGCTAAATGGATTATTGGTGGGTACAAGCATTCAACATAGGTGAAATTACTCAACCCCACCAGAAAACCAGGTGAGTCATAAAAACAATTCTCTTAGCAACAACATCAAGAGCTTTAAAAAAAAAAAAAAAAAGAATCAGGGCTAAAGGTAAATTCCTTCACTCAGGTAAATTGAGACGTAGTGTCAGTAAAGTTATATTTTTCCAATATTTTTGGGTTAGGAAATTTGTCAGGAATCTGATTAATTCTGAAAAGTCATGTTTTAAGTTTAAAATAAGCTAATTACTTTACACTTGGAAAAATAAATAAATAAAAAGAAATACAGTTTTCAGGTTTGCAAAAGGCCCTTGGAGAGAGACACTAGCTAGAGTCCATGAGACTATCAACATTACTCACTACACACTTATAAAAACTGTATCTGCAATTTATATTATCATTGTTAATGAATGCATTTTTAAATAAGAAGGTACCAAAAATCATATTGATTCCAAGGGAGATGTTACAATTAGAGTGTGCGCGGATACAAAATTTGTATTCACATCTGATCCGCAAAAATGATCCATGGATATCTGCAGATGTACAGGGCTTTAAATATAAAATCCACATCCACATCCATCTGCAATCTGCAAAAATGGTCCGCTGATATCCGCATCTGCAGATGTGGATATCTGCAGATATAAAGCGGACATCCAAGGATTTGCAGGGCTCTAGTTACAATCACGTGAATTAATACAACTGTAGGGAAGTGAAATTGGCCCACTCACCGTTGAATAATTTTGAAATTTTAGAGCTTGTTGGGTTCCCGGAGGTGGGTAGGTGCGGGGATAGAGGAAGGGAAGGATGACAGAGTCCCTTTGTCCCTTCCTTTCTGATGCATACTCAGAATAGATGTATAATATCTAAAGGGTAAGAGATGTTTATCAATGTAAGCCCCACCACTTTGTAGTACTGCTTCCTTCCTCCTGTCATTATCAGGAAGGCAGAGAAACAAGTTGGGGGGGGGAACCCAAGAAAAAGCAAGTAGCACTAGACTCAAGATCAACAGAAGGAAGGAAAGTGAATACCTAAAAGCTCAAGTTGGGAAGGGAGGCAAATTCTTCTGTGACAATTAACTCTTATTTTCTATTTCCTCTTTTTCTCCCTCAGGAGGAGTAGGCAAGCTTTCTGTACAAAGCCACAATAGGGAGGGAGGGATCTCTCTCTTTCATATATTATATATAAATATGAAATATATATACACACACACACAAATATACACGCACACACTATAAAAACCTATATAGAATATACAAGAACAGAGGCAAGATGACTGGGAGAGTTCTAGTTCTAAGCAAAAGAACGCTCTATGAAAAAAGTACTGTTGTCAAGGAAGTTACAAGGAACCAAACTGACATACATTTATGACAATCTAATGTCTGGCAATTTACAAGAGATAACAAATGTACTGATCTCTATATTCTGAAACTTCTGTATAAAGTGTATACTGGAATTTTATATATGTAAGAAAAGGCTCTTTTGACAAGCTATATTGTCTGCCGGATTTAGAATATAAAGTCCATAGGGAAAAAATTAGATCTTTCCCTGTGCAGCACTCAAGCACACCGTTGGCATCTAATAAATAAAAATGTGACCAATTACCAGGTACTGTACAACAGGTATAGATAAAGTACAGAAATTGAAAAAGAACAAGGTATTCTGTCATGTCCTTAAAATGAAACAGTGAATAAGATTAATAGATTAATAGATTCTAGGACTGGAAGGGACCTCGAGAGATCATCGAGTCCAGTCCCCTGCCCGCATGGCAGGACCAAATACTGTCTAGACCATCCCTGATAGACATTTATCTAACCTACTCTTAAATATCTCCAGAGATGGAGATTCCACAACCTCCCTAGGCAATTTATTCCAGTGTTTAACCACCCTGACAGTTAGGAACTTTTTCCTCATGCCCAACCTAGACCTCCCTTGCTGCAGTTTAAGCCCATTGCTTCTTGTTCTATCCTTAGAGGCTAAGGTGAACAAGTTTTCTCCCTCCTCCTCATGACACCTTTTTAGATACCTGAAAACTGCTATCATGTGCCCTCTCAGTCTTCTCTTTTCCAAACTAAACAAACCCAGTTCTTTCAGCCTTCCTTCATAGATCATGTTCTCAAGACCTTTAATCATTCTTGTTGCTCTTCTCTGGACCCTCTCCAGTTTCTCCACATCTTTCTTGAAATGCGGTGCCCAGAACTGGACACAATACTCCAGCTGAGGCCTAACCAGAGCAGAGTAGAGCGGAAGAATGACTTCTCGTGTCTTGCTCACAACACACCTGTTAATACATCCCAGAATCACATTTGCTTTTTTTGCAACAGCATCACACTGTTGACTCATATTTAGCTTGTGGTCCACTATAACCCCTAGATCCCTTTCTGCCGTACTCCTTCCTAGACAGTCTCTTCCCATTCTGTATATGTGAAACTGATTTTTCCTTCCTAAGTGGAGCACTTTGCATTTGTCTTTGTTAAACTTCATCCTGTTTACCTCAGACCATTTCTCCAATTTGTCCAGATCATTTTGAATTATGACCCTGTCCTCCAAAGCAGTTGCAATCCCTCCCAGTTTGGTATCATCCGCAAACTTAATATGCGTACTTTCTATGCCAATATCTAAGTCGTTAATGAAGATATTGAACAGAGCCGGTCCCAAAACAGACCCCTGCGGACAGGGCCGGCTCTAGGATTTTTGCCACCCCAAGCAAAAACAATTTTGGCCGCCTCCTTTCCCCCGTTTTTTTCTTACCCCACCCCCGGCCCCGCCTCAACTCCGCCCCTTCCCCAAATCCCCAGCCCTGCCTCCTCCCCCCAGGCTCTCAAGCCTAGGAGGGAGGGAGGGAGGGAGGGGGAGAAGCGGTGCACTCGCCGCGGCCACTCGGAGTCTCCCCCTCCCTCCCAGGTTTGAGAGCCTGGGAGGGAGGGGGAGCAGCGGCGCGCGAATCAGCTGTTTCGCGCGCCGTGGCGCGCGAGCGGCAGCAGCGGAGGTGAGCTAGGGCGGCCGGGACACATTTTTAGGGGCGGCATTCTGGCACCGGCCATGCCGCCCCTAAAAATGTGCCGCCCCAAGCACCAGTTTGTTTTGCTGGTGCCTAGAGCCGGCCCTGCCTGCGGAACCCCACTTGTTATGCCTTGTTATGTTATAAGGAGAGAGAATTCCACCATGTGGAGAAAATATAACAGGTGAAAACCCAATATTTTAACCTGTAAATAGGAAAATAAACATAAGCAAAGGAATTGAAAAAAGATTCTGTGCTGAAAGGTGTTTGTTATATCATATTACATAAAGAGGTTACTGAATGAAGGGAGAGGAAGGGTTTGAGATATTATATCCACAATGGATTTAAAACTATTGGAATTGTAATCTTGTCTTTTATGAGGTATATGACTGAAAGGTGGTTTTTTTAAATCATTAACTTTTCTGCTTCTATGTTTTCTTAGAAATATCAGGAATGTCATTTTTTGTCTTCTCTGCTTTTGTTGGAAGACCTCTGGGAGATCTCAGGGATGCTTGTTTGTTTGTTCAAACATCATTATTTATGGGGCTGGATGTTAAAGCCTTTAACAAAGGCTTCCTTAAATCAAAATGTTAGACATTTCAAGTTAAACAGGTAGGCGCGCTCTCTCACACACAGGGTTTATAGAAAGTCTGAGTAAAAGTCTCTTTCCCTCACAACTGTTCAATTTACATTCTCTTGACTACTGTGATATTACCATTTCATCGGTTCTCAAGCCATCAGCTGAGACAAGACTTCAATTTTTAATGTAAAAACAAACACACACAACTTTAAAACAACTTAAACAAAAAAAAAGGAACTCATTTCAGGGCTTCTTTATATCATACATCAAAAAAGGAATAGAAGACACAAACTCCATTTTTTTTCCTTGGCAGATCACCTTTAAGTTGAACTCAAACTCAGAGATCTCTAGCAGACATTTAAACAGAATTGCATGGCTGTTATAAGAATTAAAAAAAGATTGGAGGATTGCAAATTGGAAAGGATAGAAGCTTACAGAAAAATGGTAACTAAAGATCTCTTAAGAATCAATACAAAAACAGAAACAAATTAGTCCAAGTTAATGATCAAATTCTGTATCCCAGAAAAAGGTGTTCTAAGGTAAATGAAAAATTTCTCTCTAAATATTAGTAGAATAGAAAAGCACATGACAGAACCAAAAGTCTTTGTGATGAGAACTAAGTTTAGTGTGCACTTGTTAGGGGTGTCACTGAGAAATGTAGAGACAGACCCTGAGAAGTATAAACCTAAGTTATCTACAAATAACCAAACATGATGTTTGTAGGAATTAGCACACAAAAACCTTTCAGATGCAAATATAAGTGGATCTAAATCTGAACACTAAGGAACACCCATCAATAAATCATATGAAGAAAAATTAGAGAAGCACATTAGCTGGAGAAAAGAACGAAAGATATAACCCAAACCAGGGGAAAATTCCTGACAATCAGAATATATTGCAAGAAAGATCTACAGGATAACCAAGATGTTTGCAACTGGTACCTTAATTTTATAATAACAATTCAAATATATTTTATAGAAATAGAAATATCATTGTTAAAACTTCAGCAAAAACATGTGTTATCTAAGCCTTTATCAAAGGATTTTCATGCTAACACATTGATTGATCTATCTAAAATATACACTTAAAATACTGTAATGAAAATATTACACATGCCGAATGGAGGGATGTAGAGGCTCCTTTCTTTTAAAATAAAAAGTGAATGGATTTAGCAGCATGGATTTCTTAATCCTGGTGAATAACATGTACAATGCTAAGGAAGTGGGACATCATGACAGTTTTATCACTGTTTGAATAATCTTTAAATTGAAACAGCAAAGTAGACCATACGTATCTTGCAATAGATAATTTAGCAAACTGTACAAAAGCAAATCATTCCTCCAATATAATAAGCCAGAACAGAGAACAAAACTATAACCTTGAAGGAACAAGGCTCTGATGCAGAATACCACCATTCTAGATAATGTAAATGCTTAAAAATTGACAGACTCAATCTGCATTGTTAAATGAGATGAATAATTTGGTCATCTTTCCAGATTGTCTCAGTTCTCCAGACATTTTTTCCCCCAAAACCATCAGTTTACATGAGTTTGGTTAGCCTCAGGATTGTATTTTGAACTTAATTTTGAAGCTAACCTGTGAGTTAGGATTTACCGTAAATAAACATGACAGATCTGGTAGAAGGAAAATGGCTTAATTTACACAGTAGCAACAGTTTTCTCCATAGAAACTAAGATCTGTGTTATAACGTAAATGCCCTGCACTACTTTTTTTTACCCCCTCCACCACCCAACACACACTAGGGTTTCAAAGGACTTGGAGGAAAAAAACCTGAGCTGTCACTTCTGTACTTCAAGAAATGGGTATGTAGAGGGTTGATAATGAAGGCATAAAACTGTTCTTGTAGCAGAGGAGAGTACTATAGAAGAGGAAGCATATTTCCCCCATTTTCTCCGTCTAACAAAAATGCTTGTTAAATACTCGAATTCAATCTGAAGGATTTGGAGATGTGGCTTTTTTAAAAGTGAGAGATGGGTTCAAACCCAAACGGAAGCTTCAAAACACCTATGTGAACTTATATTTTTAGCTTCTGATCATGCTGAGTTATCACAATAATGTTAAAATTAAAAATTTAGTACATCTTATAAACCAGTTTAAGATTTAAAGCAAATTAGTCTTAAATTCAGGACACAACAAAGGGAAGCCAGACCATTAATTGTTTATCTAAGAAATGTGTCCCAAAAAGCCAATATATAGCAGCTAAAACAACCGAAACATCAGAAGTATCATTGTGGGAGTAAAGATGCAAGACCACTTGTATCAGTGACTGCAGTTACTTGAAAAGGTAACTGAAGAAACTTAAGGAAGGAAGGATGACACACTGTGGTGTTGTGGCTAGTGAATGAGACTAGAAATCAGGAGGCCTGGACACTAATCCTAGATGTGCCAATGAGCTCCTTTGCGACCTTTGGTAAGATTAACTTTTCTGTGCTTCAAAGAGTTTCTTATTTGTACAATGGGGAAAATACATACACTCTTCTTACCTAATAGCGTAATCAATTAAAGTATTGATTACAAAACCCTTAGCATTTTATAACCCTTCCTATCTGAATATCTATCTATTAAGCACACTGTAACTAGGGCTTCTGTTTTTCAGGGTTTATTAGTTTAGTTGGGGGGGGGGGTATTTTAGTACATTTTGAGTTTTATGTTGGTGCCCAAAAATTGGGGGGTGGGAATTGAGGCCCTCTCTTTGTATATACATTACTTATTACAGTAGTATATACCATAATAAGTAATCTCATTGTGAAGTTCCCTAATGCACTTTAACGTAATACTGTTTCAAACAGCATTACTTTGAATCAGGATAGGGAACCTTTCATGCGCACCATCAGGGCCTACTCAGATCAATTAATGTGCAACACATTAGTGTGGTTCAGAAATCAAACCCTCACACTCTGCAGTACAACTCAGTATACACAAGTTACATGTAACCATTTCCAGTGCTATACTGGCCTTCATTGGCTAAACACCTTTTTTATTTTGGATAAGAGGCGTTTTATAACTAAAACGAAAAATCAGAAGTCCTATTTATAACTAAAACAAAACTTGATTGGTCCCTTATGTAACTGAACATCTAGGGTAACACTCAGTATTGCAGAGTTATCTTTTCTCAACACGGGCATCATGTCACCCTTGCTAAGAGTTCATAAGACATATGCTTGCTAATTCAAACCACAATGTGTGTATATCAACGTGTGTAATCAGGAAGGCCAAAGCACAATTGGAGTTGCAGCTAGCAAGAGATGTGAAGGATAACAAGAAGGGTTTCTACAGGTATGTTAGCAACAAGATGATCAGGGAAAGTGTGGGACCCTCATGGGGTGGGGCCTCATGGAAGGGGTGGAGTGGGGGCGGGGGCGGGGGGGTCGAGCACCCAGGGGGAAGAGGGGAAGTCGGCGCCAATGCTGGTGATTAAAATGGGCGAGAAGCTGGATACAAGTCAACAGTGTGCCCTTGTTGCCAAGAAGGCTAACGGCATATTGGGCTGCATTAGTAGGAGCACTGCCAGCAGATCGAGGGAAGTGATTATTCCCCTCTATTCAGCACTGGTGAGGCCACATCTGGAGTACTGTGTCCACTACAGAAAGGATGTGGACAAATTGGAGAGAGTCCACCGGAGGGCAATGAAAATGATTGGGGGCTGGGGCACATGACTTATGAGTAGAGGTTGAGGGAACTGGGCTTATTTAGTCTACAGAAGAGAAGAGTGAGGGGGGATTTGATAGCAGCCTTCAACTACCTGAAGGGGGGTTCCAAAGAGGATGGATTTAGGCTGTTCTCAGTGGTGGCAGATGACAGAACAAGGAGCAATGGTCTCAAGTTGCAGTGGGGGAGGTCTAGGTTGGATATTAGGAAAAACTATTTCACTAGGAAGGTGGTAAAGCACTGGAATGGGTTACCTAGGGAGGTGGTGGAATCTCCATCCTTAGAGGTTTTTAAGGCCCGGCTTGACAAAGCCCTGCTGGGATGATTTAGTTGGTGTTGGTCCTGCTTTGAGCAGGGGCTTGGACTACATGACCTCCTGAGGTCTCTTCCAACCCTAATCTTCTATGATTCTATGAACCAATGTGAATCTTTCTGCAGAACCAAGACAATTTCCTCACATTTTGGTACCCATGTAAATAGAAATCATATGGCACAGAGTTGCTTTGCCATTCTTGTTTTTCTTACATAATACTTTCCCATATGCTCTGGAGAGTCAGACTTGATTCAAGACTGAGCCGAAATGTACATGTTTAAATAAAACGATGCGGCATTTTGAAGTACCTACCTGGCCAAAGCAGGGACTGGTACTCCTCGTGCTCGTATTGGTGGTTTTCCACGAACAACTGGAACTTCTGCATTTTCTGAACCACCATTCAAATATGTT
Source organism: Terrapene triunguis (assembly GCF_002925995.2). Lineage (NCBI taxonomy): Eukaryota > Metazoa > Chordata > Testudines > Emydidae > Terrapene > Terrapene triunguis. Next base: position 101,461,520 of record NW_020664409.1, on the reverse strand, counting down.
AACTCTTGAAGCTGTGCCTGTCTGATTTCATCATTGTAGTCCTAGACAGAAGGGAGGAGTGGAAAGCTATTCAACCAACACAGAAAAATACTTATCACAAGAACTGCTTCTAAAAAAGTATTTTTCATAATATTCTAGATGAATTTTTTGTTGAAAATCCTTTAGAAACAATACAGAAAAATGCTGCAATAGGAACTCCAATTCAACCTAAAATATGATTAGAACCTTCAAATAAAACATTATGTTTTTAATTAGATTTTGGCTCAAATCCTGTTTTCCTCTCTGAGGTTGCCCGTTACCTCCAGCATATTTTCCATTAAAAATAAATAAATAAATAAATAAATAAAAAAAGGGGGGGGGGTTTACTGACTAGCGAAAATAAATTACCAGTACTTAAAACACTATATATGCCTCTTAACAATTTAGAATGAGTATCAGGCAAGATCCGACGGTGGAATCACATTCCATTGCAAAGTGGTGAAAATCCCATCACTTCATTTCAGCATGTCAGATCTGATGAATTTTCAGCCCAAGGCATTTTGACTGCAGGCCCATGTGCCACAGGGAGAAATTCTGTGCTGGTGGAGGGTAGATTAAATGACCTGCCCCAATAGTTCATTTCCATCCTTAAGTTCTGATTCTATGAATTTCTTCCATATATATGAGTAATTTTATCCAAATAATAAACATAGTGACTGCTGAAAATATTTTCCTTTGAAAAATCTAAAATAGACTTGTATAAGTAAACTGAGGACACTGTAGATTTATTTGCTCTCCTCAACAGAGCTACTCAGAGGAAGACTGCAGAATTCATAACAGTTATTTATACAGAGTTAGTAGAATATTTCTCAAACACATGCAGACCTTGAAATACTATATGCTATCCTCCAAATCCTGTATGCTATATAGGAATGAAACAGACGTTGTGAGCTAATGTGAACTCAGAGCTGAATTTCTTTATCATCAAATTCCATTTAGTATAAATGAACCAAGGATTGCAGTTTTAGTGTAAACCAAGAAAAAGATTGTATTCAAAACGGACTATTTTTAACAGGCTCCTCCATGTACCAGTAATAAGTGCTGGTTCTCACATCATTTCACTCTTGTTTAGTTCAAGAAACAACTACATTGTGTCTATTCCTTTTCCACCAAAGTGGAAGAGTTTTATTCAAACACTGTCAATAGTTACAATTCTAATTAAGTAAGAAAGGAAATCTAGCTCATGATGGAAGTGGAATTTTATCCCATCTATCAATATGAATGCAACCAAAGAAATATCAAATGTTGCCTCATGTACTTTATTATGAAGCACAGAAACTGAACGAACAAAAGGATTAATGCTACTCTAATAACGCTGGCACTCATCTGTCAGACTTTGTGCCTCCCCTCAATTGTAAGGGTTTTTTTTTAAACAAAAGAAGGCTTGGATTTTCCCTCATACTTCATTCCAGAAGGCAGCCTTTTGGTTGAAACACAGGTACTAAACAGCAATGTTACCTGTTAAGCATCTTTGTACACCCTTGGGATGTTAATTCAGAGAGGATAGGTTGCAGTTCACTCTCCATTCACGCACGAAGGCTGCAACAACCAATCAGTAAGTAAGGCTAGGTCTACACTAGAGAGCTTACAGCGATGCAGCTGTACCGATGCAATAAGATCTCTCGCGTAGCCGCTCTATGCCGACGGGAGAGAGTAATCCTGTCAACATAATTAATCCACCCCCACCAAGCGGCGACATAGTTCTCCTGCCGTTATAGCGCTGTGGACTCTAGTGCTTATGCCGATGTAATATATGCTGCTCAGGCGGGCAGAATATTCACACCCCAAGAGACAAAAGTTTTGCCAAGGTAAGTGGTAGTGTAGACATAGTTAAAGACAAGCCTTTTTGAGCCCTTTCATAGGTGCCTTCTGTGACATAGTTTTATTTCCAGGACCTTGTTCTTTCTAAAGCAACTGCTTCAGTAAACTGTTAATACTTTAAACTTGTGTAAGCAGCAAAGATTTTACTGCAATAAAATCTTAGATTAATACCCACATTTCAATTATTTCCATGGGGTGAGCGGTGTTTCATTCTGATTGACAGAGTACAGAAAGACAATTCAAACATAACCTGTCTATTTCTGACATGCCAAGTCATGATGGATAGGAATTGTATATAGGAATCCCTTAGCTACAAAATATCAAATTATACACAAGGTGGACAATGAAGAACATTAAGGAACCACTGGATGAGCACAATAAGTAGGATGCATTGGCCAAAGTCCCCCACTGAGGAAAGCAGAGGTGACTAGTCTGCAGAGTTTTGATAAGGCATAGGTTACGGGTGCCCTATATAACTCCTATCCATATGCATCTCTGAACCAGAAATTGCCAAAGCCCCAGACAAAACAGCTTTGACTCCTAGGGGATGTGGCGGATTAGACTTTTGGTAATTTTTTTTAATATATCTTTATTCATTAGGCTGGAGCAGACCTGATCCAGTAGACCCTGATCTGGACTCTTCAATTAAAACTAACAGACATTCTGATTTATGAACTGCAGCCCTTAGAATTTTGTAGAATAGCATGCTTTTCCAGTCACATTTGGGAGATGGTTAGAAGGTATACAAGAATATCTTCTGTTTAACCTGGAAATCAGAAGGGAGTGGGGGGGGGGGGCATTTCAGACTGCTCTCATCTCTAAGAAGATGAGACTGACTGTCAGCCAGATACTTTGACAAGTTTTAAGTAGGTTAACTTCCCTGCCTAGGAGACTGGCATTCCTTATGAATGTTGTCCATTCTGGCTATCTTATCGCCATTCTTCTAAGCAGTTTGACATGCTATAACCATGGAGGACAGTACTGGATAACATCCTAAGGAGGCTGACCTTCTTGGGGTTTCTATTCACAGAAAAGCAAGAGAACTGAATAGTAGCCTGGCACAGGAGACTTGAGTATGCTGGCATGTCTCTCTCAGGTATTAATCTGACATTTTTTAGGGACTTGGGGAACCAAAAGGACCTCAAGCATATTAGAAATATTGAGATTTTGGAGCAAAAACTTATGTATTTCTATCATCTATGGGCATACAGTGTATTATCTTGGAGATCAATATATGTTAGATAATCCTGGATGATTGATAGAATCTATCTTTTTATTATTAATAAAATAATATTTATAAAGCACCATCACCCTGGAAAAATGCTCATAGTGTTGAACAATCATAAAAAACAATCTCTCATTCATTAATAAAAACACTCTGAGCTCAAAGTTACAAACAAGGTGGATAAATAAAACACACTGATTTTTAAACTTTTTTTTTAATTACATTTTTTATTTGCAAATTGGAGCCATAAATCCAGTATGAATTGTATCCCTCCTCACATCTTCTGGACAATATATTTATAATCCTGTCTCTGTCTGATTTAGACATTGTAATTGCTGATCTTATGAACAAGAGATATTGTATTTTGGACTTTGAGATCGGGTATGCCACTTTTCTGGATAGAGGGGGAGACCCGTACAAAGCATGCACTAACTCATGTGAAATACTGATATCACCATCTGTCCACTTTTATTTATACCTAGCATTTCCAATACCATGACAGACCTCCTCCAACAGAGATGGGCTGGTGAATTTGGTGTCAGCCAATCAGAAGAATTCATGGGGATTTATTTCAGAGGTCAGAATGGGAGAGGAACAGAATTTCATAATAGATTCTTCTCCTAACCCCTTGAAAAAGGGAAATGAATATACAAAAGATTTGACTCAGAGGACATGTCCTTTCTGCCATTGTTACAAGTGGAAACCTAGTTTTCAGACCTCTGAATTATCAGATCCTTTCACAGCATCTAAATACACAGATGGTTGTATTCAAAATACATTCAATGGAGAGATAGTACATAGCTTTGTGTTGACATAAATATTTTGGATGGTGGTGAGCTACTATCATAGAAGCTGTATAAGCTTGGACTCCTTTTAAAAAATTGGAGCATTGTCAGGCAGGAAAATAAGTTATTTAGCAGGCCTTGATATTTCAGCCTCCTGGGAATAGGATCTCAAAAAGCTCTCTCTCAATGGAAGTCTAATAAAACACAAAAGACTTATAACATATGAAGGAAGCAGTACACATGAAGGTGTACCTTGTGAAGACAAGCATTTTGACAGACAGGCATCCCTGATGGAGGTCCTTCTACTCTTTAGTAAGACCTATCAAACTTGTTCCAAGCAAGTTTGTTCTCTGGGATTTAGCCATGGAGCTTCCAGACCATTATTAATACTCAACTATTTACAATAAAATACCAGAATAGAGTCAACTGAGAGTACTTGCAAAAGCAAGGAGAGCAGTTCCAGTGACCGTCACAGGCAGTAAGAAGGAACTGAGGGGGCTCAGGGTCAGGTGGGCCTTTTATACTGATGCCAATGGCATGCAGCATGCAGCACCAGAAGGTGCCCTGGCTGCCCCCAGCAGGTATCGTTGAGGGAAAATGTCCGGCCACTGTGAAGGGGGGCACACATTCACCAGTAGTGGACTGCACATGTACAATCACTCAAAGAAGAACTTTAAATTTATGCTGCAAAAAGAGAATAAAAAGTATTGGTAATATTTTTGTTCCAATGAAACTAATGGTACAAGAATCACCTCTCTGCTCTGTCAACCATGCTGCCCCCAAATACCTGTTCTGTAGGAAGAACAGTTAGTTGTGCAATTTGTGGTTAAATAGTTTATCTTAGGAGCTTCTTCAAAAATCCTGTTCACTTCTTGTTTTATCAACTCTTCAGTGGTGTTGTATTTAAAAGTTACTTTGTCTATCACAACGTTTTATTTTTCAAAAGAGGAAAGAAAGAATAGGGTGCTGCTCTTTCCTGCTGGTTAATACAGTAAATTATTGACTGAACAATTTTTTCCCCCTCAAACTAATCTCTGTATCTGTAACCATGGGAGTTCTGTACCAGGTATATATCTTGAACATTTAAGACTGACCTGATCTCTTGGAATTTCTAATGAAAGTGTTTCCTCAAGGAATTGTTCCCTAGGGGTATTTAGCTTCTGAGTGAAAGGCTCACCGAATTGTTTGATCATATCTAATATGAAAATACTTTTGAATCAAGGATTTGAAATCAAACTTTGATCAGATTTTATATTAATTCTCCTCTAGACATGGATTCTCTTCATACAACTAACATCTCTAGTGTCTCTTCAACTGTCAATCATTTTTGGTGTTGGGTTTGGCTATCTGTTAAAGATCATTGAATCAAATCAGAGAAGAGAATGAGTTACTCCTTAAGCACTTGTCTAATGTGCAGAAAGAAAAATTATGTTACTGGTATTTTAATTTGGGATAAATATGCTGGCAATCTCATGCAGAAATGGTATGGCACACAACACAAGGTAACTCTTTTGGATCTCATTATGACAGATAAAGATGAATTAATCACTAGACTAGAAGTTGGTAGTGGTTGCCTAGAGACCAGTGATCATTACCAGATTACATCAATATAGGCAAAAAGAGGACAGTCATAACTAGTAATTATATATTGTGACAGACCCAGACCAGTGGGGTACAGGAGTCTGGTAGAGGGCAAATATACTGGTCACTGGATGAGTAGTTTTCTGTTCCCTGAGTGACCAGAGAAGGGGCTGCACTAGAGTAATCAGGAACCTGCTAGAACCAGTTAAGGCAGGCAGGCTAATTAGGACACCTGGAGCCAATTAAGAAGAAGCTGCTAGAATCAATTAAGGCAGGCTAATCAGGGCACCTGGGTTTTAAAAGGAGCTCACTTCAGTTTGTGGTGGGAGCGTGAGGAGCTGGGAGCAAGAGGCGCAAGGAGCTGAGAGTGAGAGGGTGTGCTACTGGAGGACTGAGGAGCACAAGCGTTATCAGACACCAGGAGGAAGGTCCTGTGGTGAGAATAAGGAAGGTGTTTGGAGGATGCCATGGGGAAGTAGCCCAGGGAGTTGTAGCTGTCATGCAGCTGTTACAGGAGGCACTATAGACAGCTGCAGTCCACAGGGCCCTGGGCTGGAACCCGGAGTAGAGGGCGGGCCCGGGTTCCCCCCAAACCTCCCAATTGACCTGGACTGTGGGTTCTTCCAGAGGGGAAGGTCTCTGGGCTCTTCCCCAACCCACATGGTGAATCTCTGAGGCAAGAAAATCCTCCAATAAGCGCAGGACCCACCAAGATAGAGGAGGAACTTTGTCACAATATCTAGGGGGAGATATGTAAAAGAGTCTGTATCCCTATGTTCATCCTTTTTACAAAACTAGAATGGATTTTGTACAAAGTATGCCTTGTGAGGTATTTGAAACTCATGATGTGCTCATCATTATTGTCCTAGTAAAATATGTATGGCAATATTGTATGTAACGTTATAAGATTCTACTGTACAACACTACTGAGATATATTCCAAGTTTAGAAAAGCAGGCTCGAAGACAAAAGGCAAACCGACACCTCAGCCAGGTGTCAACAAAATCAAATGGACTATCACCTGGTTAAGTGACCATTCTTTAGCAGGAAAAAGGGTGAGAGTGAGAAATGTACATGTTGGCAAAGAAACAGATAGAAGTTCCCATCCCACAGACTTTCTGTCTCCTCAACCCAGGGGTTGGCAATGTATCTGTACACAGACACAAGTGTCTGTTGTAAAAAATTTGAGGTCCACGGCATGGGGGACACTCACCGCGGACAGCTGAGCTCCCCGCAAGCGGCTCCCCATCCCTGTTGTTGCTGGCGGAGGGGAGGCATGGCCAGGCAGCTCTGCAGGCACACTACCAGCTCTGTCTGCTGCAAGCGCCACCCCTTGAAGCTCCCATTGGCCACGGTTCCTGGCCCATGAGCTGGGAGCTGTGAAGTAAGCACTTGGCGGGGGGGGGGAGGGGGATGGAGGCAGCATCACTGGTCACCGGGCAGAGTCAGCCATGGAAGCAGTATCACTAGTCGCCGGGCAGTACGCTGCCAGCTCAGTCTGCTGCAGGCGCCGCTGGGAGCCACGGAGTCAATGCTCAGGGAGGAGGGATGGAGGCAGCGTCACTAGTCGCTAGGCAGGGTAAGCCAGGATGGCATGAGGGAGTGAGGGAAAAAGGCAGGAAACGGGCTGGGAGGTGGCATGAGGCTCCCACGGCCACTGATAGCACGAGGGGGCACGCTGCCTCTGTCACCCCTCCCCAAACACTTACTCCACAGCCAATGGGAGCTGCGGGGGGCAGTGCCTGCGGATGGAGGCAGTGTGCCTGCAGAGTTGCCTGGCCGCACCTCGCCTCCGCCAGCAACACCAGGGACAGGGAGCCACTTGCGGGGATGGGGAGCTGCCCGAGGTGCTGGAAAAAGGTGAAGAAGAAAGAGGTTCTTTCGAACTGTTGGCACTGCAAGTCTCTGTAATGAAATGGGTCCTTGCAAAAGTATCTGCTTTTACCCACTGTCGCATGTTGGTAGGTATGTAGAACGGGCCATCTCAGCGGGAGCACCAGGAGACACTGAACCTGATGGGAGCATAATCCCAGACACACAGGGTTAGAACACCCACAGCCCCATCCCTTCAGGGTAGTAGCCATGCTCCTCACCTCCTGCATCTGAGCAGTGGGCAGGCCATGACCCTGCCTCCTTCTCAGCCCCTTTTTAGCCCAAAGAGGCCCAGCCCAGCAAGGCCCCATTGTCAGCAGAGCATGGAATATGGGAAAGTGGAGCAGGAACTGCATCAAGGTAGGATGGTCTTAGTGAAGGTGCTTTGGGGTCCCTGACAGACCAGGTTTGTATTCTTGGCACTGCCCCTGCCACTGATTTCCTGTGTGACCTTGGGTAAGGCCTCAGTTCCCCAGCTGTCACAGGGATAATAATAACCCATTGTGCAGTAATGAGGGCCATAACGAAATATTTGGAAAGAGAATAAAAGTCTGATGCTAAAAAAAGATTCAAAAGGTGGGGAAGGAGAATTTCTAGTACCTTCCCCTTTCCCCCTGCCCCCACACAGCTGAGCATCCATGCAGGGCCCGGGTGCAATCTGGCCCATAGTTTTTATTAGTGAACTGTTACTGCAGTACAGATCACAGAACTTTGATTTTCTGTGGACCCTGTAAAAAGTAGTTATTTTTAAAAAGTACTCATAATTCAAAAGAATTTCCTCCATATTTAATAACTTTATAAACAGTTTTTAGTAATTGCAAGCCCAATAAAATGCAGCGGGGGTACCTTTTATTTCATATGATGTTTTGATACCAACCAAACCCATGCACAGCTATAGCAGGCTTTAATCTACTGATCTACCTACCTATATAGCCACACAAGAATTGACTACACATGGGATACATAACATTTCTGAGTGCCATCAGCTTCAGTTGACGTTAGTTAGCCCAGTCCTGAAAGGTCCCGAGTACCTTGAACTCACACTGCAGTCAATGGCTGTTGAGGGCCCTCAGAAGCTCATAGCAGCTGCTCAGCACCTTGCAGTATCAGGACTTCATTCTCTTTCGAAACATCTCCCTAGGTACTTATATGGAACTCAGTAACACAGTATTTGAGTGCATCATAAACCATGAATTTAGCCTCATGCAACCTTTCTGAGGTCTCTCTATGTCTGCCTCTATGTATGCTATTATAGCCCAAATCTATAGCAAGGAGCAGCCCTGGCAACAACTTACATGGCACTGTTTCTCATTTTCAATCTTAGTTTCTCTCATTGTCTCTGGAACCTTTGATTTCCCCTACGCCCCCTTTTTGGGGGGGTGCTACTTATCCACTAGTGCTATATTATAGAAGCAGGACAGAACTAAAGCTAAAGAACTGCATTTATAATGAATTCCCAGCACCTGTAGTTTTGCACTTAACTTGTTTGGGGTATTTTCCCTACATTATGAAAGTAACTATTCCACAGTAAGGGCCAAAATCTGTCCTTAGAGTTGTGTGTAGGAAGAATTGTACTTCAACAACAGCTGTATGAAAAGGAAGGCTGTAATAAAGAATAAATACAGAACACCGGGAAAGTCTGATTAACATAGTGTTAAACTGTTTCATATTGAGATGACAGACGACATGGGGATAGGGCATCCATTTCTGATGCCTGTTTCCTGTATGTATGTATGTACGCACTATGTTAGGTCAATCAATCCCACCATGACACGTTTTCCCTTCTTAGCTTGTGAATACAGATCTACATTACATGAAATTGGTTCTGCCTTTTCTTAGTGGACTCCAAATGTTCTCCATTTTAGTTAACTCCTCAATTTCTCTTTTGTTTCCCCTACCGCAGATGAGCATTACATTTAAAAAAATATATTCTAACAGAGATGTCACAAAAAAGACAGTTACATTGAAAATGGGTTGCCAAACCCTAGGAAGCTCTGTCAAAATACTTCTCATTTCTCCAAATACTTGTAAAGATTTCATGAAGTTTGGTGGGCTTCTTGAGCCCCCGCAAGAAATTGTTCTCAAGGGCTCAATCATGCAAAACTCCCCAAAAGGCCTAATTATTATAAACCCTAGTGGTGCAAAAAAATGTCCAAGGCTTCAAACAACTCGAGTGTAGAGAAGAACAAATGCATTGAGGAGGCCACATCAAAGAGAGCAAGAGAGGTAAAGTCAATGACCAACTTTCTTAACTGGGATTTCAAAGATGCACAGAATGATCTTTGCCTTGCCTACAGTTTAGCAAAAGCCAAATTGCCATTTACAGCAGGTATCGTCTTCAAAGAAATTGCCAAAAAAATTGACCCAAAATGTGCTCCCTTTCAAAGACTGCACTGCAGTGCCAGAACTGTAGCAAGAAACACTGAGGATTTAGGTGACTACCTTTACAATGAAACTGTTAAAGCAGCAGTAAATGCTCTGTTTGTTAACTTAATGTGTGACGAGAGAACCGACCACAGTCGCAAGAGTCAGCTTATTATTTACCATCGTTTTGTGAATGTTGACACAAGTGAAATTCGCTTCGAGTTTTTAGCTTAATTGAAATAGCTGAACGCTGTAATGCTGAAAATCTGAATGCAGCCATCGTTGGTTGCTTGGAAAAAGACCAAAACAAGTATCCTATGGAGAAAACTGTGGCATTTACATTGGACAGGGCGTCTGTAATGCTAGCCCAAAGTGAACGCATTTTAAAGTGACTGAAAGATCGCTATGGTGATTTTTTCATCCAGCACTGTATGACCCATCACCAGGCCTTAATGGCTAGAGACGCTGAATCTGTCGTACCTGACTTTGTGGAAGATACGATCAAAGCGACACAGACATTTCAGTGGGGCTGCGAGAAAAAAGGAGTTTAGATAGATCTGTGAGCTGAATGAAGAGGAATATTCAAATCTGGTTAGCTACAAAAAATTTCGCTGGTTAAGTTTGGCTGCCTGAGTTGAGAGGTTCGAGCTACTGCGCGATTCTCTAGTGAAATACTTTGAGAGAGTGTCATTTGGGAATGGGTTGCTAAATTATACAACAAGTTGCCAGAATGTCTATGATATGCTACAGTCTCCTAAATTCATTCTGTATCTGTTTCGTTTCCTGAATCGGGTTTTGCCACTTCTCGCAGCAATGAATTTGGCACTGCAGAAAGAGAACTCTGATCTGTACAACGCATACTGCTTTCTGGAGAGCACTGCAAAGTCATTTTGAAGCCGTTTAAACAACCTTCAAATGAGGATTCTACGCTGGAATCTTTCGTATCTCCAAGCAACCTGTCTATACCTAGTGCCAAGGTCACAGAGATGCTCATGGAGTGTGAGGAGCAGCACTAGTCATCAGAAACAGAGATTGCTCAGGTAAAAGCAACGTTAATCTAATATACCAAGAAACTTGAACAGGTATTCAAAGCCAGGTTTCCTGAAATACATGCTTTACTTGGACCCCTGCAATCAAAAGCCACCACTCTCAGAAATTCAAAAACTTCCAGCAAAATTTACAAAGCACATTGACTCCAGCAAGGTTGAAATGCAGTATACATTGTACTGTGAGGACGACACGGTCAAGACGCTTTTCAACTCAGACCGCTGTGGCAATAACGTTATCAAATTATGGTATCTTTTATTTAAGTCAAGTGAAAGTGACTACAGTTACCTGGCAAGGCTTTCACTTATTTTACTGACACTGAGCCCTGACACATGTTGCTGTGAATGAGGCTTCAGCCACATGAGCTTTATCAAAACGTCCACAAGGAATCGTCTTGAGAACTGTCAGGTTGATGCCAGTTTCGTTTTGCAACTTCAACAATGAGCACAAACTACTTCAATGTAGCTGCGGCGGCGAAGTACATTAAAAAACACTAAAGTGAGTTAAATGTATTATTATTGTTATTATTATTAGCTAGCTAGGTTACTGTTGTTTTTTTTCAGTGTGGAAAATTATGTACGCTATTTTACAGGTTGAATGACTGAATGACATAACCCCCCGCCAACGTCCGTTACTAAGTCTGGTAATTTTGTCAAGTGTCTGTCACGCAACATGGTGGTGCTGACCCCTGCCTGAACCCCAGCTGGAGATGATTCTCAAAGAGGAGGAAAATGATAAAAATGAGGAACAGACTCCCCAAATGATCACTCCCTTCATCTCTACTCATGGCATCACCACCACCTAAGGACAAGGAAATCAATACTAAACCGGAGGAGGGATCCTTGCTGAAAGGATTCCAGCCAATAAGACTGTTTAGCATGTGGTGAGAGAAATCTTTGATTTGAATTCACTTGCTTGTTAAGTTAGGCATTTTGTGTGTTCTTACCTTTTATTTCTTTGTATACAATCCTGAGCTTGTATTGTCCTGGAGGGTACTGGGCAGTACAAGACACACATTTCTGGGGGGAAAGTCTGGGACTGGAATTTGCTGGTGCTGCTCTGTAATGTAGTTCATGGCTGGCTGGCTGGTTGGCTATAGTACGTATACAGTATAGCTGGAGGTGATTTACAAGCTGGAGGCTGTGTGGTGGCAGACTAGGAACAGTTGCGCTCACAGCGAAGCCCTGTAAAGGGCACCCCAGGTAGGAGAATAGAGGGGTTGTCAATAGTTGTCCGTCCAGATTGTACCTTGGGTAATATCACCTTCGGTGTGTGTACATATACACACGCTCATGCACACACAGTACTCCAAAAGGGATAATTCTCCAAGCTGAGGAAAATTCTGTGCAAATTGGGAAGGAAGGTGTAAATAGAAGTGTAAATTAAAATATGAAGTTCTTTACGAACAAGTTTATTAGGTAGACAAAAAGCTATGATTCTACAATCAAAAATGAGAACAACTTTGGCTAAAAAGTCCAGCCTAGTTCATTAATAAAGTGAAGGCAGCAATTAGAAATCAAAAGAATATTATATAACAAGTGGATGAAAAGGGGAAAACAAAAAAAATCAACATCAATTAGAAGCTGCAGTTAGAAAATTGATAAGGGAAGCTAAAGAAATCAGGGAAAAATCGTGGCTGGCAGAGCTAAGAACAATCAGGACTACTTTTTAAAATATATTGGGAATAAAGAAATCCTAGCAATGGTATAGGCTCATTACTAGACAGAGAGGGTAAAATTGTTCATAATGATGCAGAAAAGGTAGAAAGAAGTATTTAATTTCAAGTGTTCAGATAACCTGCTGACATGGGTAATTGTAGGCTGATTAGCTTGACATAAATCCTGGACAAAATAATGGAAAAACTGATATGGGATTCAGTTGATAAACAGTAGGACTATAAGTAATGCCAGCAAACAGATCTTATCAAACAAACCCAATTTTATTCTTTGAGATTATGTTTGGTTGATGGAGATAACTGCATAGCTGTACTACAGTTTATAGTACTGCACAATATTCAGGTTAAAATATTAGCACTACACATTATCAATAAAGCACACTAAAACAGGTCAAGATAGATTTAGAACTGACAGATCTCAAAGTAGTCAATGGAGAACCATCATCAAATGGGAATGTTTCTAGTGGGGCACTGTTGGGATTGACACCAGGTCCAATGCTTTTCAAAATTTTCAGTAGTAAAGTAAATATAAAACTACTGCTGATAAAATTTGCAGAGGACACAAAGACCTCCCATCATAAAGAAAGATCTGGACCGCTTGGTAAACTGAGCCATTCAAACAAAATACATTTTAATATGGCCAAATACAAAGTTGTACAACTAGGAATAAGGAATGCAGGCCATAACTACAGAATGAGGAACTGTATCCTGGAAAGCAGTGACTAAAAAGGATTTAGGGACTATAGTGGACAAGTAACTCAACATGCACTCCCAGTGCAATGCTGTGGCAAAAAGGGATAATGTGATCCTTGGATGTATAAACAGAGAAGAAGTGAATAGGAAAAACGAGATTATTTTACCTCTGTATACAGGATTGGTGAGACAACACTGGAATACTATGTACACAGTTATGGTTTTATGGATATCGAAACATTGGAGAGGGTGTAGAAAGTGATTGGGTTGGAGAATTGCCTTACAGTGAGAGGCTTAAAGAGCTCAAGCTGTTTAGCTATCAAAAAGAAGGTTGGGAGGTGACTTGATTACAGCATATAAGTACCTTCACAGGGAGAAAATACATGATTCTAAAGAGTTCTTTAATGTAGCAAAGAAAAGCGTAACAAGAATCTATAACTGGAAGTGAAGCCAGACAAATTCAAATTAGGCACAGATTTTAAACAATTAGGGTGATTAATTATTGGAATAAACTAACAAGGGAAATGGTGGAATTCTCCATCTCTTGATGTCTTCAAATCAAGACCTGATGCCTTTCAGGAAGAAGTTATTGGGCTCAATTCAGGTGTAACTGGGAGGGAAGATTGGCCTGTAGTATGCAGGCCAGACTCACTAGATGGTCTAATGTTCCCTTTTGGCCTTAATTCAATGAATCTATCATTGTTTTTTTAGAAACTTTATTCTGGAAACAAAACAAGAATCATGGGTATACTTGGGTATGTAGGAAGTTCTCTATAGTCCATTTATTTTAAAAGGCAAATTGAAAGGGTAAGATACTAATCTATAATCTGTTTTTTTAATTATATTTCACAGGACTCTCTTTCTTGGTTATTGTATTTTCAACATAAGAGAAGCTTATAATTCACATTCTTAATCCACCAAGGCACTGATAGATGAGCATAAGGCTCCCATATTAATCCTTCCAAATGTCAGTGCCTTTAAGGTAAAAAATAATAATGAAGAGACAGTAGCCTGTACCAATGCCACTGCCTCCTAAACAGCTTTCAGTCAGTTCTTGAAAGTGCAGTAAGAAAGGTGAATTGAAATCTTCAAAGAAGCAGAACTACAGGTATACAAATTTTCATTTTTTTAAATAAGATACCATCTGCACTATTAATTGTACTCCTGGAGAGTAGATATCTCAAATGATACCTCAAAATATAAAGCATAATGATTAATAGCGCAGCTGGCAGAGACAGAATGAAGGGCAATACCTTACATTATGCAACAAAGACTGAGAAGAATCCTCCTGTGAGCTACAGTAATACAAATAATGAAATAGTCAATGTTATCTGAGCAAGCAGAGAGTATCAGGTTTCTTTTCTGCCTGACAAAGACATGAAGAAATGCTGGGAGTGGGATAAGTGGTAACAGGCACAAAGATACTGCCCTTCCAGTCAGGGTGGAGGGAGATCAGAGCAGTTGAGTGGGAAAGAAGAAAAGATATCTCAGCTGCTAAGAGAAGGGGAATGAGAAGACACGAGCAGAGCAGAAGAAGGAGAAGACACTATTGGTACAATAGTACAAAGCCTCAAGTCAGAGGGGAATGAATTAGGCCTTGATTTCAGCCACAAAGACAATTTCTGGGGAGAAAGTGTTGAAACTATGGAGACGTATATTGCTGATTATGCTTAGGGATGAACATCATCATCTCTGCTCTCTGCTAATGTTCTCTGCTAATGCTTGGATCATGGATGTATGAGGACTTAAGAACAGAGGTTGGGCCTGGGGTTTTCGGTACTAGTCAGTTACTTGAAAGGCAGTCCTCTGTACCAGAATGAAAAGTAAACAATTTATTTTTCCAGCCAAGCCAGAATAGTCTACTTAGCAACTTCTAGAGCCTTGCAAACTTAGCAGCAGCAGCTACAGTTGTTGCAAGCCAGAGTTTGATTTGATTTTAAGAAAGAGAATAATGTTTGCAAGCTACAGGTTATAACCAGAGCGTCTGAACGCAATTATTTTTCCTGAAAGACAAGTGATAGCTCAATTTGCCAAGAAAGCCACACTAGGCTTTGTAGCAAATAAACTACAATTAGGTTATCCACTGCTGCTGAAAAAACAAACTTGATTGGATTTTAGGAGGTGGACAGCTTCTCTCTTGTGCTACCCAAAATGACTACTCAGTTTTTAAAATGTAGATTTTTAGTCCTTGTGGTAGACTCCTTTTGAAAAGCCAAGAGGACTTAAGACAACATGGGATTGACCCTGGATCTAACAAAAAGGTCATTTTGTACCACCTGAGCTCAGCACAGGCAAGGTTCAATCCCATCCCTTGCAATCTGCCATGAAAAAAATAAACCATGTAATTAGGGAGGAAAGAAGAAAGGTTACTCTGGTTCTCAGTCTTCATCTTTCCATACTCAGCATGATAGGATCAGCCACTGCTGAGTTGAGAAGCATATCAGTCTCATCCCTTAAGGTGCTAGTAGAATCATAGAACAACTTCTCCACTGAGGTTAATTAATGCCTTTGCGCCAGATGTACCAGTGGGAAATACCTTCATCGCCAGTGGATGGAAATCGTGTTTCTTATCAAGCAGTCTTCTGTTGGTGCCAGGTGCAAATAGTTTCTTGTTCATTAGATTAGTCAACAATATCTACCTCCATTGTCTCCCACTCGAAGAATATTTCATCCATCACTACCTGATGCACTGCTACAGACTAGGGACCGAATGGCTAGGTAGCAGTTCTGCAGAAACGGACCTAGGGGTCACAGTGGACGAGAAGCTGGATATGAGTCAACAGTGTGCTCTTGTTGCCAAGAAGGCTAACGGCATTTTGGGCTGTATAAGTAGGGGCATTGCCAGCAGATCAAGGGACGTGATCGTTCCCCTTTATTCGACATTGGTGAGGCCTCATCTGGAATACTGTGTCCAGTTTTGGGCCCCACACTACAAGAAGGATGTGGAAAAATTGGAAAGAGTCCAGCGGAGGGCAACAAAAATGATTAGGGGTCTGGAGCACATGACTTATGAGGAGAGGCTGAGGGAACTGGGATTGTTTAGTCTGCAGAAGAGAAGAATGAGGGGGGATTTGATAGCAGCCTTCAACTACCTGAAGGGGGGTTCCAAAGAGGATGGAGCTCGGCTGTTCTCGGTGGTGGCAGATGACAGAACAAGGAGCAATGGGAGAAGAGCACCCCAACATTAATAGGGTGAGGTAGTACAGGTAAGGAAAAGAGGTTGAAATCCCTATTGCATATGCATGAGGAATAGGGAGTGTTGTCATAACCTATTATAAAGTTAGTGCTCATCCTGTGTACCCCTGTGAGATTTCCGGGAACCTACAAGTCCAAGGGCAACTTGTGGGTCATCTCACCTACTATTAGGCTCCCCACAAAGAATGATGCGAGTACGTGAATGCTGATTTGAGTACATGAATGCTGAATTCTGTATTATCTATTTTGCTGAGTTGTAGTGTTTGTGATATTGCTCATTGTGCTAATAAAACTATTACAAAATCAGAAATTGTTTTCCCTACATGCGAGTCTCTCTGATACACCAGGGCCCTCACTCTAATGTTGTGACCGATCTAGAGGTAGTTGACCAGCGAAATAACACATCATGTTAAATTGCAAACTCTAAATAATACCTAACCAATAGATCAGACAACAAAAGTAAACTGGAAACTATATGCTGCTCCATACACCCAGTGACATCCATGCTGCATCTAGGCCTTACGTGACAAAAAACAAATCTCCTCCACACCAGAGGCACTTCAAGATATGGATCCGTTGCTGAGTTGTACCAATTTCAAAGACACTGAATTTTCATTTCTTTTTGCACATGGTGCCTCCACCAGGGTATGTCACCAACGTACTGTTACCCAGGGTTTTCAGAACCCAAAGCAGTGGTAACTTCACTGTTTCACTCCAGGTGGTATCAGGAATAAATCAATGGGAACACAGCACTTCCGGCTGATGAAAAATTGATACAAGTAAGGGTGCTCTGATCTAAAACTACTATTTATTAGATTTAAGCACACACAGACACAAGGAATAAGTTTAGAACATCCCAAGCAATTACACAGAATCTGAGATGGTATTGAGTAGTTAGCAGCAGGTCCGTGATGGCTGGTAGCTTCCCCACCAGGGAGTATGGTGTCAGGAAAGTCTCTCAAGATAGCTTCAGAGAGCTCGCTCTAAAGTACACTCTATTATCTAGTCTTTTGATAACTAATTTTTACAAAACACATACCTCATAGTGACGCCTACTGGGTCATCAGTTCTCCTAACTTTAACAAACTACTTATCAACAAAACATTCCTAACAATCTTAGTCATAATAAGCTTCTATATCAAAGGTGACCTAACTCAAGGTCCCCATCCACTTATTTTATTTCAGTCTCAATTTGTTCAATCTCCTCCCATTCTGATTAGTGAAAACTGCAACCCTGAGCTACTTTTGATCTTGCCTCCAGAAGCCCTGCTTATTCAAATTAAACCTTAACTATGTAGTGTTCTATATTTCATTAATTCATGGTGGCTGAAATGCACACAATATGGTTGCAATTAGCTTGATCAGATTCTGGGGTAACAAAACCATTCCATTCTGGAGCAACTGTACAACCTCCCCAACTCCAGGCACCACCAGTGTGTCTCTGACATTTAAGATGTTCACTCTGCTCCAGGTAATGGTATTCTGCTATGGCTCTAAGTTCCAATAGAGCACTGGAATTTCTGCTTGTACCCCAGTGGTCCAGAAGAGAGAGAACTACTGAGCTACACAGACCTGCTTGAATGACTCCTTTCAAGCTTCAGAATCATAACCATTAAACATAACATCCACCAGAAGCCAACTTTTGTCAGAGTAGCTCATCAACTTACACAGGCAAAGGCTTATCTCCACTATGTGGTGGCAGTGAGTCACTCACATTGTAAAGTTTGTCTTCTACATGCATCACAGAACACTAACACTCTCTATGAACTTTAGATATGCACAGTTTCAGTAGCATCCCTATCATAACAGGCTCAATTAAAAAAAAGACACCATGTAGGTGTATCAAACCTCAATGCTGAGGACTGAAAGTGGGAGCAAACTCTGCCTCAGCTGCACTTAAGAACAAAATCAAATACACAACAATAGCAAGTGATGAAACTTCAAGGAAGACTCTCAGTGATGACAAATAAATTAAGTTCCCATAGCTCACACTTGGAAAAAAAAATCCAAGAGTAAGAATGCTGTGTGGGTAGTATCTTTAAAGAAGGCTCTTAATCTACTAAGATCTGATGTAAGAGTTCAGTGTTTTCCTGCAACAGCTCAGGTACTCTCTAACACATAACACAATCATCTGTACCAAAGAAAACATCACCTGAATTAAGATCTTAGCAGGCAAGTAAAGGAGAGGAACTGATTTTTTCAAAATATTTTGTCTTGTAATTATTTGAAAACTTAAAGTTCATGCATATGTTTACAGAAAGCGAT
Source organism: Terrapene triunguis (assembly GCF_002925995.2). Lineage (NCBI taxonomy): Eukaryota > Metazoa > Chordata > Testudines > Emydidae > Terrapene > Terrapene triunguis. The sequence continues at coordinate 101,442,959 of NW_020664409.1, read as the reverse complement.
TATAGCTTAACTTAAACATAATTTGATCTAGCAAAATAAGAACAATGTTTAGATAAATAACCCTCTTATTATCTAGCTATTATTATCTATGGCATTTTACTTATAACTGTTAATATTGTACCCTTATTTGCAGATAAGGTAACCATGTCTAATTTGCCTTCACCCAACTGTCATTTGAAATTGGAGATTATTTTTTTTATGGTTCCCACTTTTTGAATTACAATGCAAATTTGCTCGCACTTGCATCTTACCCCACCTAAAAGCAAGCAAAATCATGGGTCTGCATATATCCCATACTTTCTAAGGACTTCCTTAACAGCCTACATGAAGAAACCCAAGTTACCAGGGCCATTTGAATCTCCTTGTGTTTTACTACTAAGAAACCAAAAGTTCCTTTAAAGCTATATTGCCAAATCTGATTATAAAACTGAAGTTTAAAAATCAATTCAATGTCTACCTAATTTGTTTTGACAATGTATTTTTGATAATTAGCTAACTCCAAATTATATTCAATTTTAAAACAGAAGTAGCTAAATCAAAAATATAATTAGGATGAGTTATTGGGAAACACGCATACCACCAGTGATAAATAACTTAGCTTACATATAACGGTTTTCATCCATACATCTAAAAGTGCTTTTCAAAGGAAGGTATCAGTCCCCATTTTACATATGGGGAAACTGAGGCACGGTGAGCTGGTCTGACTTGACCAAAGTCACACAGCACATTAAAGTCAGAGCCAGGAATAGAATCCAGGTTTCCTGATTGCCAGTCCAGTGTCCTACCCACTAATGATCATGCTGCCTTCCTATTAATATACACATATTAAAATGTTTTATTTTACATGGGAATATCACAATTTAAAGATTTTCATTCACATCTAGTGCAAATGATCTCTCAAATGAGTTATGGTACACATCCTTCAAAACCTAAGAGATTGGTTTAGGTTAGATTGCACATTAAAGAGGCAGAATTAGTAAATAACAGTATAAGATTACAATACTAACAGGGATAAGGAACTTCTTGATTTCTTCCAAAGCATGTCCCATTCTGGCATATGCCTCTGCTGGTGGGGCAAATACTTCAATTAGAACATGCAGGTCATCATTTAGGTGAAAGTATTTTGCTTCCCCACTTTTTCTCAACTCTTCTTCCTGGGAAGGACAGAAAATTTCACTGTAACAAATATAATCATAAAAAGAGAACAATAAAAGTAAAATGAATTTGTGTTTGAGATGTTTGCCATATACATACAGTTCATTCACTTTTTGCTTCAAATACTAAACGGAAACATAACTGGAAATTATAAATTAATATTTTCTACTGTACTCAAAGTCAATGAAACTTAACAATATTGCTATTTTGCCTATCAAAGAATGTTTTATGAAGTATATATTACTCAAGAGAAAATTAATAGATAAGATTTCTACCTTGAGACAATGACTGGTTCCTCGAACAAACAGAATTGTTTCCATTGTTTTGACTTGATTGAAATAAACTCTCAGTATTTGTGAGCAACATGCAAAAAAAATCTTTGTCCTATTTACTGTTTCAACATTGGGGGTTTTGTTCTATTTATTCCTCTTGCTCCAACCTAATTCTGGACTGGCTGGAGAGAGTGCATAATCTTCATTAAGTGGATGAGCAGTCAGTTCAATCTGTGTATGCTCACATTTCTGGAAACAGAAATTTCTGGAAATGCTTAGAGGCTTAAAGGACGTTATCGATTTAAAAATCATAATTATGCCTGAAATTTGTTTTGATGACTTTTTAATAAGCATTGGAAAAACAACATGTTTTAAAATCCCAACACAAAAAGCACTGCTAACAGCCTAAGTATGGTTTCATTGTGCTATTAGACAAGCAGTAAAACATTCTGCTAATCTAAGTATTCAATATAATTTGATTTGAAAATTTTTCTGTCAAATATCTGAGGCTCTAAAAAGTATGCAATTCCTGATATTTATTCTATTTAAACAAGCAATGAATAGTGCTCGAACATCTCTTTTTTAATAGGTCCACAAATAGTAGTTTTAATGAGAGATTAAAGCTTTCTTATTTGTTCCTTCTGGGTCATAATTATGAGTTAAAGTTATGACAATCAGTTCTAGCTTATTGTAGGTAATCTTTTTGTTGTCAAATTTACACAATATATGAATATTGCAAAATTGGTTGGAAAAGCAAAGCAATCTGATTATTGACAGAGCGTTCAGAGCAGGAAAATTAACACATCATAATTAGCTGGCTGAATCTTGTCAGCCTTAACCATCATCTTGTCAATACAAAAGATGAATGTACCACACAAAAATAGAAAGTAAAAACCTCCCTCAATGAATACAACATTCTAGCTAAGAACTTTAAAAAAGGGGGGTGGGGGAGTCCTCTTAAGCTAGTTTAACAAATCAGACTGCTCAAAATGCTAAAGAAAATTTCTGCTTAAGAGTCATTTAGCATGGTCCAAAGGGTACAGGTGAGAGCATATGAATTAAATTAAAAATTGAGAAATGTAAGCTGGATATCACAAACAAACTTAACTGAGAATGATTAGACTGTATACTAGTCTCCCTCGGGAAACAGCAGAAGCTCTTGAATAATTTAAGAGTGAACATACCACTGGAAAACATATGATAGTGAATAATCCTGCATAACACTATATGACTAAACAGAAGAAAGATGGACAATATCTAGGATTCTTTGGGTGGTAGCAGGTTCAAAGTACAAAACAAAAGGGATTTAATCAGCCTAATTTTAATAATGTGATTAAGTAGATTTCAACAAAGTTTGTTTAAAATCACAATAAGCAAAGTTTGCTCATACAGAGAGCTCATATGCTAAATTTCATCCCTAGGCAACTTGTTGGCTAAAGGGTTTAAAAACCTAATAATCAGAGCTGATAACAGTAGTGTGCACAGCGCTTGGATGTATTAGACCTTTCAGAAAAACATAATTGATGTATTAGACCCTTGAAATAAAACAACCTACACTGCTCAGATCAGGACTATAACCACTCACCCACTGCTAAGTGCTTTTTCCTTGCACACAATGTGATCTGTATTTTTAAATTATACCTAAGAAAAATAAAAATGTAATCTCAGAAGTTAAGATCTTCCTCTTGCAGATATCTTAAATTCAATGCAGATTTCATAATCAGTCTTTACTATTTAATCCCTTCAGTGTTGTCAATACTGCCCATTGGTTATTGGATGAGAGCAGTGTATTACAGTTAATATACAAAATATTTAAAATTGTAAACACTGAAGTCATTAATCTGATTGTTAAATACAAATTGGTTTAGCACATAACACTTCTAGTGCTTTTCATCCACAGATTTTAAAATACTTTACAAAGCAAGGTAAATATTATTTTACCCTCCTTTAAAAACAACAAAAAACCACAAGGACAGATTTAAGGATCTTCCACCTTTAATCCACCATTATTTGACAGGTTGGAAAGTTGTGATCAGCAGCAAAAGGTCCAAAAATTCTGACTTCAGTAATATACTACCATGGAAAGCATTTAGGTAAAAATTGCCATCCCACCAGCTGATCTTTCAGAACACTCTACTCAACAAAAAGTACGTACTTTTGTTAAATGTACGTAATATTGCTAAACATCATGAATGTCTAAGAAACGAGAGCAAAACTCCTATTTTTGACCTCCAAGACTTTGTTATCAGTGATAGAATACACACATACTTGATTTTTTTTTCATTTGAATTTGCTGATCATGAAAATGAAACTCTAGTACCTCTGGCTAGTGGCATCATTAGTAGGAATACTACTATACAGGAATTGCCAGACCATGACTGGATGATGATTATCTGACAGCAACCAACAGCAGATGATTCAGAGGAAAGGGTGAAATCCATAAGATAATTATAGGACAACGTACTCTTGAGCGACATTTCTATGTCAAATATGAAGAACTATTGTGTTTGTGTTCATATTTTTGGAATGCAACTCCCTAAGTGACACTCATTTACTAAATGACACCTCTATAGTTACATTTCTCTGAGGATCAGTTTCTGACCTACTACAAAAATCGGATTTGTATCTATGCCCAAAGAAGGGAAACATATTGTATTTGTAGAAAGGAAATCACTAAAACCATACCATTTTTTAAAAAAACAGAATTTATCATGCAAGTCTAAATCACTAAAAAGACATATTGTACAGTTATAAAAATGAATGCTATGTAAGTACACAACTCCACCAGAGAGGTCCTTTGGGGCCATCTGCCTGTCCCAAGTCAGGATAAAGGAAGAGGGTTGGGCGTGGGGCTAGCAACTCTACCCCGTAAAAAATTAACCTGCTACAGAAACGCCAACAATAGAGATAACAGAGACTTTTAGCCTGGAAAAAGAAGGGTCTCCAAGTCGAAGACGCATGACGCTGGGTGGTGAAAGTCGTGAGGAAGCCACTAAGCCGATTATCCTTCTTGCAATCAGGACGCAGACATCAAAGCAAGGATCGGTAAGGCAAGAGCAGCTTTCTTACAGCTCAAGAACATCTGGAGCTCCAGAGAGCTGTCTTTGGCAACAAAGATTAGACTGTTCAACTCCAACATGAAATCAGTCTTATTGTATGGAGCTGAAACCTGGAGGACAACTAAAATAACCACCAGGAAGATCCAGACCTTCATAAATAGTTGCCTTAGAAGGATCCTCCAGATCCGCTGGCCAGACACCATCAGCAACATCTACCTCTTGGAGAGGACCCGTCAACTTCCAGCAGAGGAAGAAATTAGAAGGAGAAGGTGGGGGTGGATAGGACACACACTATGCAAGCAGCCAACCAACATCACTAGACAGGCATTGCGGTGGAACCCCCAAGGCAAGCGGAAAAGAGGCCGTCCAAGAAACACCTGGCGATGCGACCTTCAGGCTGATAGCATAAAAATGGGCTATACCTGGAACCAGCTAGAGCAAATGGCCCAGGATAGAGGACTCTGGAGTTCTGTGGTTGGCGGCCCATACCCCAATTGGGGTGACGGGCATGAGTGAGAGAGTGAGTGAGAGTGTAAGTACACAAGAATGATAAAATGTATTACAAAATGCTATATTCATGTATATAAGGGTTGTACCAGCATAATGGCCTGTTGAAATACAACTGTACAACTTTATATTTTAAGTGCTTTAGCTGTTTTTCCTTCTTCTCTATATCTTTAATAAAGGTTACATGGATTTTTAATGGTGTGTTTGCCATGATACTAAGCAGGCTGAGGTCTTTGTATACCAAACTCCTGATCTTATTTAACACTGTTTAATATTGGACAGTGACTGGGTTATGTCAACACTTTTGGCACATATATTCCATCTAAATTAATATAACGGGCCCTGACCCTGGATATCTAGATTCTAAATATCATTTTTTCTTAAAATAGAAATGAGCCTGAACTAAATGCCTGATTCAGACATCCTTCCCACAAACTCGGAGATATAATTTTGGATCTGAACCTTTTGGCTTAGGCCTTTCCCTTTACAACAAAAAACAAATTGCTTTTGCTGTGAAATTAACCAAAATGGCCTTTGTACATATAAGACCAACAATATTTTTGTTGTAACAATGTAAAGCCAGGAGAGGGAATTATAGGTCAGCTAAACCTTGCCCCAGGAAATCTGTTGATATTATAATACTGGTACACCACAAAAAATGCACAAACCAATGAACAAAAAGAATGCCAAGATGGCATCTGCTCCATCAGAAAATGGAGAGAGAGAGAGAATGAAGAAAATTTGCCAAATGTCAGAACCAAATCAGTAAGCCAATATTTTAATCCATATTTTCCTAGTAAACTTGGCCTCACCCTTTCATTCATCTCCCCACGCCCATTTGTCTCATCCATCTGTTACATTTTGATGTAAAGCTAAATTTTGAACTTTTTTAGATAGAGAATGTATTTTACTGCACATTTGCACAGTGCGTTTAATAAATAAGATACTAATAAGAAGCCACACATCTTAAAGTGCTACTGTAATAAAAACTATACATAATATAACCCCCTGCAAATAAAGTGCATCAAAAGTTGTATTTAAACAGACTATGCAAACTCTATTGTGTGGGAATATGAATATTTTACACATTGATTTTTTTTTATTAGAGAAAGATGTTCCTAACAGGCAACCCTAACAACCACACTTTTAAGTGTAGTTGACATCACCTTCTACCTATGCACTTCTGAAGGCCATCATCATAGTATCTAATTATTTTCTTGGGAGGCACTCCATCACAATATGCCAGTGGTCTAATTTTCCTCCCTGCATTCTTTGAGACAGTTTTATTTTAAATAACTTCCCCCTTTTCTCTTCTACTGTTACATTTGTTTATCATGAAATAAATATCTTTATTTCAAATGCCTCTGAATGGCTATTCATGTTACAAGTTTTAGGTCTGTCTGTGATTAAATTATTTCCTCAGACATTTAACATTCTGGAAAGTTCATGACTTAGGCCCCAATACTGAGATGAGTTTTGTGGTGGGCAGACCCACAAGCCCGTGCTGATCCCCACTGACTTCACTATCTTCACACGTTTAGAGGTTTGCTTGCATAGAGTTCACTGCAGAATCTGAGGGTTCATACGGAAAAACAGACCACATCTGAATCTGGCCCACACATGCTTAGTTTTATATTCATTTTCTGGTTCTTCTGGGCTTTTTCCACTTTCCCAAACTGTGCCAGGAAGACTAAAGGAAGCCACATACCAGGGTATGCTACGCACTAAAATGTTTCAGCTATTTGGTTTACCTTGGCTTTGTCCCTCATGGAGCCTTTTCCCAATATAGACATTTTTGTCAATGTTTCTTCCTGTAAACGTTTCAGTGAATTGCCACGTGGACCCAAAAGTTTTCCCACAAAGTTGAACTGTAAGGAAACAACAAAAAGACAATAAAAATATTAGTCTCTAAGGTGCCACAAGTACTCCTTGTTCTTTTTGCTGATACAGACTAACATGGCTACCACTCTGAAATAAAAATATTGTAGCACTGAGGAACTGTCATCATGTAAAATTCCAATAAGGTATGAAATGTTGCTTAAGCAGCATTTTGATGTAGCTGCGAACAAAACAATATATTAGGTCATAACTTGTATAGCATTAAATAAACATATGTGGACTAGATACCACCACTTCAATAACTTCTCCCATTGTACAGAAACCTACAAACATCAATATATAAAAACTTTCAAATACTATAAAGAGAACTCAATTCAGTTCAACTATATTATTTTAGATTTAGGACAGAAAAAGATGCCAACACTTAAGCCCTAAGTACCTCTGGCCACTGCCTAAAAGCCCAGTTCAATATAAAAATAAAACCAGAAGCTAGCTCAACCATATAGAGAAGCAACCAATCAAGTCTTTTTATTTCTTAAAAGAAAAAGTAGCTCATGCTCCTTAAAAATTATCTGTGAAGGAATATGCCACTCTTTCCTCCCCCCTCCCCCCCCAAAAAAACAAACAAACCCTCCCTAAGAAGATGAGCACCTATGATTAAGGCGGCCAATTTGTCACGGAAGTCACAGAAGTCACGGATTCCATGACTTTCCATGACTTCTGCAGCGGCCGGTACGCCTGGTGCAGGGGCAGCTCAGGCAGCCCCCGCACCAGTCGCACTGGCCACTGGGGCAGTCTTGGGCCCCTGCCCTCTCCCCTCCCCAGCAGAGTTTGGGTGTGGGAGGGGGAAGGGGATTGGGGCACAGGATGGGGTGAGGCGGGCTCTGGGCAGAGCTTACTGGGGGGGTTCCCCAGAAGCGGTGACATCCCCCTCGCTCAGATGCTAGGCGGAGGCGTGGCCAGGCAGCTTTGTGCGCTGGCTCCAACCCCTGGGCAGCCCCGTGCAAGTTTTAGTCACTGGTATTTTTAGTAAAAGTCATGGACAGGTCACAGCTGGTGAATTTTTGTTTACTGCCCATGACGTGTACGTGACTTTTACTACAAATACCTGTGACTAAAATGTAGCCATACTTATGATCAACAGATTTAAGCAATATCAGATCAAGGTCAGAAGCCATTTCCAAAGATCAAGGAGCTGTTATGGAGAACATCCTATCGGCAGCTCCCACTTGTTGAAACCAAGGTGCTCAAGCACCTGATCTCAACTGCGATTTGTCAGAAAAAGAAAGGAGCTACAATAGCATAATGATAAAAATTCCTATAGTTTCTATATGCCTGAGTGTCTGTCTGGAGAGGTAACACTGAAAGGTAATGTATTGCAGGAGTTATTTTCTCAGACACTGACCATGTTACCTTTTTGATCCCATGATTAACAAGAATTAGAACATCAGTTCTAACAGAAAGATTAGAAAAAACGGTTACCTACCTTTTGTAACTGTTGTTTTTCGAGATGCGTTGTTCACGTCCATTACACATTAGGTGCGCGCACGGATGTTGGAAACTTTTTCCCTTAGCGGCTCCCGTTGGGTCGGCAGGGGAGCCCCCAGAGTGGCACCTCCATGCTGGTGCATATATACCCCTGCCGACCCGACCCCCCTTCAGTTCCTTCTTGCCGGAGACTCCGACAGAGGGGAAGGAGGGTGGGAAGTGTAATGGACGTGAACAACACATCTCGAAGAACAACAGTTACGAAAGGTAGGTAACCGTTTTTTTCTTTTCCAGTGCTTGTTCACATCCCTTCCACATTAGGTGACTCACAAGCTTACCATAGGAGGACGGTAGGAGTCATGGAACAACTGATTGAAGAACAGCCCTGCCAACCGCCGCATCATCTCTGGCTTGCTGGTTGACTGCGTAGTGGGCTGTGAATGTGTGCACCGATGACCAGATGGCTGCTTTACAGATCTCCTGGATCAGGATGTGCGCCAGGAAAGCTGTTGAGGATCCTTGTGCCCTCGTCGAGTCAGCCGTGATCGCCGGGGCTGGAACCTTGGCAAGCTCGTAGCAAGTGCAGATGCAGTCCGCAATCCACGATGATATACGTTGCACCGAGACCGGAAGCCCTTTCATTCTATCGGCTATGGCGACAAACAACTGTGTCGACTTGCGGAAAGGTTTAGTTCGCTCCAAATAGAACGGCAGGGCCCTTCGGACATCCAGAGTGTGCAGGCTACGGTGACTCGGGACCGTGTGTGGTTTAGGAAAGAACACTGGTAAACAAATGTCCTGTCCCATATGAAATTGTGAGACTATCTTAGAGAGGAATTTTGGGTGTGGCCTGAGTTGCACTTTGTCTCTAGAGAAAACTGTATAAGGAGGCTCCAAGGTTAGGTCTCTCAACTCGGACACCTTCCTCGCTGACATAATGGCCACCAGGAACACCACCTTCCAGGAGAGGTGAAGGAGAGAGCAAGAGGCCAGGGGCTTGAACGGGGGCCCCCATGAGCTTGGAAAAGACCAGATTAAGGTTCCAGGGAGGGACGGGCGGGCGTGAGTAGGGGAACACTCTCTCCAGTCCCTTGAGGAACTGCACCACCATGGGGTTAGAGAACACAGAGCATCCGGATTCCCCCGGGTGGAACGCTGAAATGGCAGCTAGATGTACTCTGATTGAGGAAGAAGTGAGACCCTGATGCTTGAGGTGCAGGAGGTATTCTAAAATGACTGGAATAGTGGCTGAATCTGCTTAGGTTCACACCAGCAGGAAAATCTTTTCCACTTAGCTAGGTAGGCTGCCCTAGTGGAAGGCTTCCTACTGCCAAGGAGAATCTGCTGTACCGGAACAGAGCACTGGCTCTCCATAGCGTCTAGCCAGAGTGCTTCCATGCCATGAGATGCAGAGACTGCAGATCCGGGTGGAGCAGGCGCCCGCAGTCCTGTGTGATGAGGTCCCGGTATAGGGGCAGGGCAATCAGGGTGGCCACTGACAGCCCTAACAGGGTTGTAAACCGGTGCTGACGAGGCCAAGCTGGGGAGATCAAAATTATCATTGCCTTCTCCCTGCGAAATTTGAGGAGGACTCTGTGGATGAGCGGGAGTAGAGGGAAGGCGTACTTCAGACTACCGCTTCAATGGGATCGCGAATGCGTCTGCGACTGAGCCCGGACTGTGGTTCTGGAACGAACAAAACTGCGGACATTGGCTGTTGTCCTTGGTGACAAAGAGGTCCATTTGGGGAAACCCCCACTTCTGGAAGACTGACTGCAAGATGTCTGATCTCATCGACCACTCGTGCATGTAGTACGACCTGCTGAGGCTGTCCGCTAGCTTGTTTCGTTCTCCCGGGAGATACAACGCTATGAGATGGATGGAGCGGGCTATACAAAAGTCCCACAGGAGAAGGGCCTCTCAGCAGAGGGGAGAGGAGTGGGCTCCGCCCTGCTTGTTTATATAAAACATGGCAGTGGTGTTGTCTGTCAGAACTGTCATGCTGTGACCTTCCAGAATAGGGTGAAAGGTTTGGCAGGCTAGACGAACAGCCCTGAGCTTCTTCACATTGATGTGGAGCAACATCTCGGCTTTGGACCACAAACCCTGTGTCCTTAGGTCCTTTAAGTGAGCTCCCCAGCCGAGGTCTGACCTGTTTGTCACCAGCATCAGAGCAGGCTGCAGTGCGGCGAATGGGATACCCTCGCATACTACTGGCCAACTGGGCCACCAGCACAGGGAGTCCAACACCTGGGCCGGAACCGCCACAACACGGTTTAGGGGATCTCTACCTGGGCGATACGACCGGACAAGCCACGCTTGTAAAGTCCTGAGCCGTAGTTGAGCGTATTTGACTATGTGAGTGCACGCTGCCATGTGCCCTAGGAGCTGCAGGCAGCATCTAGCCGTGGTAGTGGGGAATCTTAGCATCGAGTCTATGACCCGCTGGATGGCCAGGAACCTGGATTCCGGAAGGCTCGCTCATGCTGGACCGAGTCCAGCACTGCCCCGATGAACTCCAGCTTTTGGGTTGGTATCAGGGAAGACTTGGGCATGCTGATGAGAAGACCCAGCTTGCGGAATGCGTCTAGGGCCACCGTCAGATGGAAGCAAACCTCCTCTTCGGACTGACCCGCGAGGAGCCAATCGTCGAGGTATGGGTATACCCGTATTCTCCTCTTTCACAGAAAGGCTGCCACTACTGACATGCATTTCGTGAACACACGGGGGAGGACCGTAAACTGGTAATGGCGCTGGTTTATGGTGAACCGCAGGAATCGCCGGTGAGCGGGGTGAATAGCGATGTGAATGTACGCATCTTTCATATCGAGGGCAGCGTACCAATCCCCCGGATCCAGGGACGAGATAATAGTGCCTAGGGAGACCATGTGGAAGCGGACCTTGACTAAGAACTTGTTGAGCCCGCGAAGGTCTAAAATGGGCCGAAGGCCCCCCTTTGCCTTTGGGATGAGAAAATAACAGGAGTAAAACCCCTTCCCCCTTAGTTCCCGAGGGACTTCCTCCACCGCCCCCGCCTCTAGGAGCAACTGTACCTCCTGCATAAGGAGTTGCTCGTGAGAAGGGTCCCTGAAGAGGGACAGGGAAGGGGGCTGGGTTGGAAGGAAGGAGGAGAACTGTAGCATGTGACCCACTTGTACCATGCGTAAGACCCAACGGTCCGACGTTATACGGGACCACGCCTGGAAGAAGTGGGACAAGCAGTCCAAGAAACATGGGGAAGGATCCGGGAGCTGGGTTGGTACGCTGTCCTCGAGCGCACCTTCAAAACCCCTGCTTGTTGCCACGGTTGGGGCTTGAATGACTTCCTCTGAGTTGCCAGGGTGTGCATGCCTAATGACTTGAGGGTTGCCTGGGAGTCTTTAAGGCTATGCAGCCTGGCATCTGTCTGGTCAGAAAAGAGGCCAGACCCTTCAACGGGGAGGTCCTGGATGGTGTTCTGGACCTCTGGCGGAAGGCCTGAAGCCTGAAGCCACGCCGAACACCTCATCACCACACCTGAAGCGATTGTTCTGGCTGCTACGTCTGCCGAGTCCAGAGAGGCCTGTAAAGAGGTCTTGGCAACTGCCTTTCCCTCTTCCATGAGGGCCGTGAATTCAGGCTGACAGCCCTGGGGCAATGAGTCTTTAAATTTGGAAATTGCTGCCCAGGAATTAAAATTGTGCCTGTTTAGGATCGCCTGCTGGTTAACAATCTGTAACTGAAGGCCCCCAGAGGAGTAGACCTTCCTTCGGAAGAGGTCCAAACGTTTAGCCTCCTTGGCCTTGGAGGCCGGGACTTGCTGGCCATGACGCTCCCGTTCATTCATGGCTGAGACAACCAGCAAACAGGGGGCAGGATGAGAAAAAAGGAAATCGTATCCCTTGGAAGTGGCGAAGTACTTCCTCTCCACCCCCTGTGCCGTCGGTGTGCTGGAGGCTGGGGTTTGCCAGACCGTCTTGTAGTTAGACTGAATGGTCCTTATGAGCAGGAGCACAATTCTGGAGGGGCCTTCAGGGCTTAGTATGTCCACCATAGGATCCTCCTGCTCCACCACTTCCTCCGCCTGTAGGCCCAAGTTCTGGGCGACCGTGCAGAGCATCTCCAGATGTGCCCTCTGGTAAATCGGAGGAGGCCCCGACACCGCCGTGCCCGCCACAGCTTTGTCTGGGGCCTGCTGTGCTTCCTCTGTCTGCTCTTCCTGCCCCTCATCATAGGCCGGGGGCACGTCCGAGCCCTGCCTGGTTGATTGTCCCCGGGATGGCCCCAGGCTCGGTGTCGCTTCCACTCGCCGGTGTTCCGGAGAAGCATCTGGTGCCCTGGATACTGTAGCCTCCTTGGATGCGGAGGGGTGCCTGTGTGGGGACTGGGACCGATGCACCGAATAGCCGGACCTCGAAGCTCTAGAGGAGGTTCCTTGCTGCTGATGATAGGCCCAAGGTGTCCAAAAGGGCCATTGTCCTGGCGGGCCCCACTGGGGATGCCACGTGGTCTGGGGCTCCCTACTAGCCGGTACCCTGTGGGCATAGCTGGAGTGGCCTGAGTCGACCTCGGATTCTGAGGACGCCAACCTCGAATGTCAAGCTAGTGCTGTGGCACGGTGCCGTCAGGAGGCTGGAGAGCGGCTCCTCACCGACCGGGACCAGGATCGGTACCGATGCTCCCGGGACCGGGGTTTGCGGCCTTATATCCCCTCGGTGCTGGCTTAGTGACGGTGCCGGGGAGCGGTGCGCCAACGGAGCCACTGCGGTGTTCTGGCTTAGTTCCGGTGCCATCAAGTCCCGCTGAGTCAAAGGTAGCCAGCAGTCCACGGAGGCTGAGCTTGACCGGGACTGGCGCCGGGAGCGGTGCCCGGGTGGTGACCTCGAGCGGTGCACCATTGCCGGCTTGCCTCTGGACGGCACTCCTTGCGAGGGAGGGGACTTGCCGCCGACAGCTCGATGAGGTCTTTTGCCGCCTCAAAGGTGTCTGGCGTGGAGGGCTGTTCTAGGATGTCCTCCAGCCTTTCTTCCGCACTCAACCCACTTAGCCCGGGGCTCAACGGGCCCTGCAGTACCGGAGCCACCGGTGCTGGTGCATGTCCTGGGGCCGCACTGCCCTTTTGAGTGCTCGGTCCCTTGGGAGGCGCCACCTTCTTATGTGGGGAGCACCCTCTATCGCCTTTCGGGTGCCCCTTCGACTGTACTGGAGAGGTCGAGTGGTGCCAGGGCTTGTCCTGTTGCCTCGGTGCCGCATACTTGCAGTGCCCCACCGGCGCCGGATCACGGACTGATGCCGGGGCACTCCACACCGAGGACGCTGGCACCGAAGCCGGCTGGTCAGAGGCCGCAGTTTGCAGCGCGACCATCATGAGCAACTGCTTGAGGTGAAAGTCTCTTTCTTTCTTGGTTCTTGACTTAAAGGCCTTACAGATCTTGCAGTGCTCAGTCTGGTGCGCTTCCCCCAAACAACGGAGAGACACGTCGTGGGGATCATTGATGGGCATAGGCTTGCGCCACGTAACACAAGCCTTAAACTCTTGGTCCTGCAGCATGCCCTGCAGCCCAGGGATGGTGCTGGAAACGACTTCCAGACACGTAAACAAAGGAAGCTTAACTATCTACTATTAAGAAGTGCTAACTACTGATAACTATTAACTACAGATAACTGCTAACTACTGATAACTGCTACAACTGTGCTAAGGGATCACTCGCAAGCGAGAGACGAGTTTGTTCCAACGCCACCACGGACGGTAAGAAGGAACTGAAGGGGGGTCGGGTCGGCAGGGGTATATATGCACCAGCGTGGAGGCGCCACTCTGGGGGCTCCCCTGCCGACCCGACGGGAGTCGCTAAGGGAAAAAGTTTCCGACGTCCGTGCACGCACCTAATGTGGAATGGATGTGAACAAGCACTCGAAGAAGAACCCAATATTGGAGTAGTCAATGAACATTTAAGCATAATATACCAAAAATATTAAATCTTTCTTTCAGGAGGGGATCAATCTTAGCTAGATATTAATGTGAAATAAAATCTTACCAGATAGCTTAATCTGTCTCTAGTTAGGATTTCCACGAATTCTTTATTAAGATGTTACAAAATTTTCAATAGCCTTAAGCTTCCAGTCTTCTACACATTATATATTTAAACAGACTGCTAGTTAGTTGATCCCATCCTTACAGATTTAATGGTTTTGGTTAATCATCATTGCTTACAAACAGTAGCCTTATATTTAACATGTAAAAAAATCTCCATTTCAGTTTAATGGAACGACAGGTCAATAGTTCGAACCATCCCATGTTTCAATGTTTACAAGGCTATTTTTGTAGAAACAGAACGGCTAGAAACACAGAGTCAGGTATGCTATTAGAGGAAGTAATAGAAAGAAATCTTCAATGCATATATAAAGGAGGATAATTCATTATAGTAAACAATGCTGAAATGTATTTCAGAATGTCAAGTGCTTATTTTATTACATAAATCAGAAGACAGAACTTTAATACTTATCCAAAATATCAATTAGAAATATTTAGCTTCAATTCTTCTCTCAATGCCATTTGATAAAAGTAGTTTATAAAAACAAAATTGCTTTTCGTAGTCTTCCCACATAACCCTATACAGTAAATACTATTTACAAAATTAAAATAATTTTAATGCATAATTAATTACAGTTGCTGAACTTCACTTCCCTTTGAAAACAAAACGCTTTTCCAACTCATTTTAACTACTAGGCTCTCCTAACTAGCAGGCATTAGACTCAAAAGAACAAAAACAAAACACAGTACACACTTTATCCTGAGGGAAGTAAAATCCACCTCAAATACACCACTCTCAAATCTCTGCAATATTCACATAGGAGAAAACAAGCAGAACAAACCAGAACTAACGTAACTAAAAATAAATTAGCTTCACTACTCAATTACAAAATGCCTGAAGGTAGAAGCTAGTCATCATGTGCAAGCTAAGTAGATGACATCTTCTAGTCAACACATCATTTAGTGAACAAGGAACTGTGTTAGCTATGCCCTTATGTCAGATCAAGAACTGCTCTCTGTGCTCTGAGAAGCTCTAAATACATTATAACTCTCATATTTCAAAACTGTCAAATCCATGGTGCAGATCTTTAAAGTTTTGATGGTTTGAAGATATAACGGCTGGAGCCAGCTTAAAACCCTGAAAAAAATTGAAGATTAGTGCAAGGGTGACTAACATAGGGTTCACAAGCCAGATTCAGTCTCAAGGACCCCTTCCTGCAACATTCTCCAAAGACCAAGTGTAGAATACACAGATTATATAGATATAGATATAGATATTAAATCTAGTTTGCTGCCCTGTTCATATAAAAAGAAAAAAACCCCTACAAACCAGAAAAGGTAGGAAATAAACCCCCTACAAAAGTTTGCTTTGAGCAGGGGTTGGACTAGATGACCTCCTGAGGTCTCTTCTAACCCTAATCTTCTATGATTCTAAAAATGGATAAAAGCATGGGAAAAGAACATTTGCCCCAAATGGGGATTTGATTTCCCAAACTAAACTATTGTTTCAGCTCCTATTCAAGTTAAACGCCTGAGAAACACTTGATTGGAAAGAGTTCTTTGTTTGAGATTCAATACAAGATACGAACCCGCATATTCCAAAGCATAAATCAACCAATAACCGATTATTATTTATATTTGTAGTTTCAAATGCCCAAATCAAAGTCAGGGCCCCTCATGCTGTACAAACTTCTTGTAAGAGAAGCTGAAGCCATCTTTGACCCTACTCTAAATTATAGTGGGAACTGAATTCCCCCTCAAGAGCCCTTGTGAAACAGGGGAACACAAAATGACTTAAACCCACCTTTGTGCTCGGATACCCAGCTACGCTGAGCAGAGCTCCAGTGTAGCAGAGGATCTGGGCAAAAGACTCTGGTTTTAGTTGTTATTCAATTAAATGCCTGAAAAACACTCAAGAAAAAAAGAGGTCTTGGTTAAACATACAAAACACCTGTCCCTACAATTAAGAGATTAAAAAAAAATCACAACATAAATTTTAGACCTCCGAGACTTCCAGCAAAACCAGAGAGAACTAGATTTGCCCTTTCCTGATATTTCCAAGATTAAAATACAAAAATACGGACAATTATTTTTTAAACCTTTCAGACCTTTCTTCTACACATTATAAAGAAGCAAAAAGGAACACAAACCATTTTCACCCCACTTTGAAGGTCACCTTTAACTGGAGGATAACTTTATTTAAAATTTATGTAGAGTGGTAAAAAACATAAGAAGATTGTTCATTTTAGGTTAATGAAGAACAGTTAAAAATAATCCTATCCACTGTCAACATTACTTCAAAAGAAACATTTCCATTTGAAAATTTTCTGTGTTAAATATATTCAATAATTGGTATTTTGAAAAACAAGTCTCAGCACTAATATAGTGCATCAGTTTAACCTAATCATTGTACAGATGTATTTCCTACACAACCCCCAAATTTAAAGTGTGCCTAGTTATATATACACAGGATTAAAGATCTCTTTTTATCCTACCACAACATCCCATTAATAGGAAAATGTGTCAGTGTCTTACCTGAACATTTCCTTTCTTGGAATAATGAGGTCCACATATCCATGACACTGGGTGCACTGCTCAATGCAGCTTTGAAGGCAGACCAAAACCTGTCAGTCAGAGGCAGGGGAGGTGTGACTCCCCCACTGAGAAACCACCATTTGAGACATTTGCACAGCATTTGAAAAACTAAGCACTCTATCAATAAGGAAAATTAGGCATTAAGACTAAACAGAACAATCCTCCTGCAGAGTAAGAAATTCAGCGAATGATAAACTTGAGTGCCATTTAATAATTTGATATTTTTTCCAATTAACAGCCCATTCAGGTTGGGTTGGACCTGTGGACCTCATTACTCCAAGTAAGGAAATTTTCAGTTAAGACACACATATATTTTCCTATTTTCTTATTCATAATGAGGTCCACAGGTCCATGACATTGGGATTTTCATACCAGCATCTACTCAGGGGAACTTTACACAGTTGTGTACAGATGCTAAATATAATCCTTTTCTAATAGTTACTGGGATACTAAAGCAAGGGGCACCCATCTATTGAAGGCCACATCAGATGATGACTGTAGAATTTGAAAGTGGCATGAACAGTTAGCCACGTGGCTGTTTTCCACATTTCCTCTTATGAGAATGATCTTTCTGCCCATAAAGCTCCCACAAGTCTGAGAGATTGAGCTCTGATACTAGAAAACACAGTTATGCTTCTTTGACTCCTTTGTTCTGAGATACAATATCTCAGCCACCTGGAAATGGAGAATTCCAAAGCCTTCTTTCCCTCTGACACAAGATAAAACACAAACAAAACATTTGCCTTTCTGACCTGAGCTGTGTGGTGAATATATACTTTTTCAGCTCAGCAGACATCCTAAAGTAAGCCACAGTTTCTCTTTGGGGTGAGATGGAGATTTGCTGAAGGATGGAAGAATAATTTCCTGTGCTCTCTAGAGAGTGGAGTTTATCTTTGGTATGAAGACAAGATCGAATCTTGAGCATCACTTCAGCTTTAAGCAAGGTACAATATTGAGTTGTCAGAAAACCAGCTCCCAACTCAAGACACTGAATAGCCATGACTGCAATCAGAAAGGCCATTTCAATGGTTAGAAAGTAATAGGCCACCTTCATGACAGGTTCAAATGGAAGGCCTGTAATGACATGGAGAACCAGGTAAGATCCCACAAAGGAACTTTAGGCATCTCAAGAGGATGTAGAAGAGATACTGCTCTCATAAGAAGAATGCTGGATATTTGGGTAAGATGAAATTCACTACTTGTCTATTGCAATAAGGATGTTAGACAAAACAGCAACTTGACCTCAGTGTTTGAACAGTCAGGCTTATCACTTGGAGTCCATCCTGAAGAAACTTGAGAATCTGCAGTACCAATGCAAATGGAGGAGTGAGACCCTTCCTGGTGGTAATGGGTAAACCTCAACCAGTCCCATGAATATGTGGAGTTGTGGATTTATTTCTGGAATCTAGAATTGTGGATATTACCACTCTGAATAACCTCTTTGGCTTAAGAGGCTCTATTCAAGAACCATACACCCAGGTTCATACTGTCTGGATTCTGATGCATGATTGGCCCTTGTAATAGATCACATTACTTCTGGATGGAAAGCAAATGAGAGATCTTTGTACCATGTCAAGGCAGTCAGAGAATCATGCATTGCCAGAATTACCAATGATGTTTCTCTACTGATCTTCAGTAACATTCTGGTGAGGATATGAAAAGGGATGGAAGGCATACGAGTCCCTCTTTTTGCCATATTTGCAACAAGCCATCTGTTGCTTTGACTTTGATTCCACTGTCAAGAGAATACCACTGAAACCTAATGATTCATATGGGAGGCAAACAGATCTGTTGCTGTGAGATTAAATTCCTTAACCAAGGGATGCAACTCCTCCGGCTCTAGTTCCCATTTTTGATGATCTAACTTTTGCCTACTAAGCTAGTCAGCTACAACATTGACTTTTCCTTGGATGCAAAGGCAGCAAACTGTTCTTTGGCCAAGTCATCAGGAGGTGAGCTTCTCTTTCAAGGATTGCAGACCTTGTTCCCCTTTGTTTGTTGACATATGATATGGCTGAGAAGTTATCTATCATGATCAGCATTGAGGGCAGTCCAGATGAGAGAGCAAAGCCTTGAGACCAACTGGACTGCCCTGAGCACTAGCCAGTTTATGCTGTGCTTCCTCTCTTGTTTGGACCAGATCCCTTGGACAGTCCTTGATAAAGGGTGAGAACCCCTTCTCCTCAGACTTGCATTTGTGGAGATGACTATCCTGACTGGTTCTCCTATTGGAAAAATCTAACCTGAGTCTACTTGGATTCATCCACCACCTGATTGACCTGAGACTCTTCTTGGGGTGAGACACCTTCACTGAGGGGTAGATAAGACAGTTGAAGGAGGAATAAGAGGTAAGTCTGTAGTGACTTCATGTGAGCACTGGCACACTATGACTATCCACTCAGGATACCACTGATTCCCAGAAGAGACAGAAGCATATGAATGGGTATTCCCCTTGAGAGGTTGACTATTTGGTAAGATTTTTCAGCTTCTCCAGTCTTTCCTGCAATAACAAACTTTGTAGAGGATAATGACTTCTCCCACTCAGAGAGATTGAGAATATGTTGAAACTGTTAACTGATTCTTTCACAAAACCATAGCTCAGCAGCATCCTTGCTGTTTGGGTGATACAATTTATGACTGACTCTAGATGAGGCTTGAATAAGGAGGTTACCCAGGAAACGACAGACAGACATCTTTCTGTCTGAGAGCTGCTATTAACAATACCATCACTTTCATAAACACTTGCAGTGTTGTTGCTAAACGAAAAAGGGCAAGGAAGAAGAGGAAAGTTTAGGAAGCATCTATGAGACTCTTAGTTGTGATATAGACATAGGCACCGTTCAAATCTACTTGAAGTCATGCAGTCCCCTTCGCTGATGGCAGCTAGTGTGGATTTTAAGGTCTCTATCTTCAATTTTTAGTTCTTCATAGATCTGTTAAGATAATTGATGTCAATAACTGCTCTGCAGCGTTGTTTTTGGTGGAGTTTTTTTGGCATGACTATGAGCAATATGCAGTGATGTCTCTGGAAAGGAGGAACAGGTCCTACTGCTCCCATTTATAGAAGATCTAGGATGGCTGTCTGCTTACCCAGATTCCTCCTCTTCCTCAAGAAGGCCTAAGGCTTTGCAATTTATTTATAGGTTGAGGGGGACCATACTTGCAATACTGTCCACACATGTAAGCATTGCTTGTGAAAGTCTGCGGAGGCACTTAGAATGTCAGATGACAGTTCTTTTTTATTTATTTATTCTTGTTGGACTGTTGTCCCGGATCGATTTCATGCCACAAAGAGGGGGCTGAGATTATGGCTGCCTGGATTTAGCTGCTTGTGAAGGGCCTGTATAGTGAGGAGGCCATGTGACATTACCCAGGGTACAATCTGGACTGTTGAACAGCAATGTCCCCTTAACTTTATAACCTAAAGTGCTTTTTACACTGCTTTGCTGTCAGAACAGCTATTACTGACCTGCTCACACAGTCTTCAGCATGCAAATTCACTTTCAGATAAATACATGAGCACTCTGACCACTCGCTCATGAATTAAACTGCAGAGCAACATCAGCAAGTTCCCTAGTCCAGACTTGCCCCCCAGAAATGTGTGTCTTGTACCGTCCAGCACACTACTGAACAATGCAAGCTTACAGAAAGTCCGTCATTTCATCAAAGGAAGTGATATATGCACCAACCTTGTTATTCCTAATGGTGTTTCCCCACACACTTTAATCCAAACACACTCATTAAGATAAAACAATAAGATAAGTTTCATAATTACAGAAAGATAGATTTTAAGTGATTACAAGTAATGATGCATAAAAGTCAGGATTAGTTACAAAACAAAATAAAAGAGTAATATACAAGCTAATCTAACTTAACAAGAAAAATGAAATAAAAAGCAAAAGGTTTTCCTCACCATGTTCTGCCGTACATTTTACAGCCTGGGTCCCCTTTCAGCCTGGGACCACCCCCCTCCTTTAGTTGTGTCCTTTATGTAGTCACTGATGTCATAAACAGAGAGATGTGGGGAGGAGAGGTGAGTTAGAGGTTACTATCTCTCACTCTTATATCCCGCTCCCTTTTTCAAGGATTAACCCCAGCTGGGGTGCAGATGACAAGCAGTCTCCTGAGGACGTGAGAATGGCCATTTAAGCTTCTGTTTTTTAACACCTGGCTGGGGTCAGTGTGTCTGTCTCTGAAAAACTGGTTTGTAGGTGTTACTGAAATATGTTATAATTCTGGGTAACAATACCCTGTTTCCCCGAAAGTAAGACATCCCCCGAAAATAAGACCTACTTCCA
This sequence comes from Terrapene triunguis, assembly GCF_002925995.2. Taxonomy (NCBI): domain Eukaryota; kingdom Metazoa; phylum Chordata; order Testudines; family Emydidae; genus Terrapene; species Terrapene triunguis. The sequence continues at coordinate 101,421,736 of NW_020664409.1, read as the reverse complement.
GTTTTGCCTCTCGCTGTAATATAAGGCATCCCCCCGAAAATAAGACCTCCCCGATAATAAGGCCACCCCGGAATATAAGGCCCCGAAGCTCCAGGAAAAATAAGACCTCCCTTGAAAATAAGACCTAGCGCATCTTTGGGAGCAAAAATTAATATAAGACACTGTCTTTTGGGGAAACACGGGTATACAGTAGAATCTCATAACCTGACATATAGTATTACTACACATATTTCAATAGGATAATAATGTTCAGCAGATTGTGATTTTTCAAATGATACCTCAAGGCATACTTTGTACAACATTTGTCATAGTCTTGTAAAAGTGGTGAACATAATGGCATAGACTGTCACAGTCACTCTTTCAGATAAAAATCTCTCCCAGTTAGAAATGAGTCCCTGACCATCAAAGAAAAGGGCACATTTATCTATGGCAGTGATGATAAGATAAATTTTGACTGGTGCACACCAAGGAATCTTCTGGCCTTGTAAAATGGAGGCCAGGGAGGAAGCATGGAGTAGAAAGAAAGTCGTCCCTTACTGCCTGCCAGCACTTCCACATGTGGGCTGCTATCCCTCTCATCACTCCAGAGCTGATGGGGGAAGGAGGTGGAGATGGTAGAAAGGCATGTGGCAACCTGCAACAGAAGCTGGAAGCAAAAACCAGGATGGCAGTGCCTGGTGACCTACAGTGGCAGCTGAGGATGACAGCCTGACGCTTTCCCAGACTATTAGGTGTGACAATAATACACTGGGAAATTAGAGCTATTAGGTATCCCACTATTTTACTTACACACACACACACACTCTCTGAGTGCATGAGGGATATACAGCTATAGCTTGTCTAAGGCATCTTTATACCTCATAACTGTAGTTTACATTTCTCAAAATATTCAGTGCACTCTGCCCTGAAAGTCTCAGTCTATCCTGTGTGTGTGGTGGGCTTTTGTTGTTTAAAATACTTTATCTGAGTCTCTAGTTCTGATCTGGAGTATTGGCATTTCTCCCCTAAGTAGGGAGATTCCCTGAGGGGAGTGCAGGATATGCACGCTTAGAGGAGACAGCACCTATTTATGGCCAGGTCTTTTCTGCACTGATTTGCCATGCTGCATTCTGGGAAGGTGGGCAGAGGACCCCAGCATTGACTATTATCCCTCATGCTGCACTCCGTGAAAATGAACAGGGTACACAGGCATTGAGGCATCTGCCCTGGTGCACTCCAGGGAGGTAAGCAGGAGAGCCATGTGCTGAGAATACCTCTCCTGCTGCATTCGGCTGGTGTATGCAGCTGAGGAGAAACAGATTCCACTTTGTGGCTCTTAGAGTGCCTCCTAGAGGAATCCCCTGAATCAGATTCTTCCAAAGATAGAGCTCGGGGACTCTTTTTTGTGTGCCCATGGTTTATGCTGGGGAGACTTGAAGGGTCTGAATGTCAGAGACCTTTTTCTTCTACCTACCCTTGATCTGCCTCCTCCCCAGAAGGAGAGAATGTAATTCCATTCTGACAGTGCCCTGGAGAGGGAAGGACCTTGAGGTTACTCTTTTCAGCAACCTTCCTGTCCTGAGAAATAGAAGATTCAGACTGAAGGTGTTGCTGGACTGGGTGCAGAAGAGAGATTCCCAAGTTCCCAAGTTTTGTTTAAGGGAAATTCCTGGACATGGCCTGAACACAGGCTGACCTCACCCCAGAAGCACCAGGCTCCAGTCCTGGAGGTTCAAAGGGAGTCCCCCTTGGCCCACTTACTGCACTGGGAGACAGCGCTGGGCTGACATTGCTGGCAGCGAGTACCCCTGAGCCATTGCAGGGCTGGGGAGGGGGCATGCTGCAGAATGAAGGAAAGGGTTTGGGCCTGACTTAGAATACTCTCCTTGTTTTGTCCCAGATGCCTTTCCTTAGCTCCGTCACTGCCATAGCTGCAGGGGAGGAGCTGGGCAGCTGCTCTGCAGTCAATAGTCTTGACTGTGAGCATTGGCTCCAACAGCTGGGTGGGAAACTTCCTTGACCCTTTAATACTGTACTTCAAACTATATTCTCCCCATGTGGGGGGGAATGAGGGAATCACCACTTGCTGGTCCCAGGTCTAGGGGATGTTGCTGTTTAGGTGCTGCCACAGCTTCCTGGGAGCTCTCCCGGCTGCTTGGGGACTGAGGCTACAGGAACCGTTGCCCCTGCCTGAGTACTTGAGATGGGGATGGGGCTCCAGAGCACACGCTCACATCTTCATGCAGGCACTTAATCAGCAGGAGAGGTGCAGGAAACAGTGTCTGGCTCTCTCCTCCCCATTTAGCTTTCTCATCCATGAGCACTCCACATGGGCGAGCTGCTGGCACAGAGTTCCAGTAACTGCGGGGAAAGGGAATCCTTTCTTTCAATAAAGGCAGGCCCTGACAACCTAGAGATTAAGCCTCTCCCCACCCCCTTTTCCTGCAGCAGCAGCAGCAGCTAGTCTGCTTGCAGTTGGAGAGGAAGATGAGGTTGGATTTTTCAAGTGGAGCCACACCTCCCCTGCCTCTGACTGGCAGGTATGGTCTGCCTCCAAGTCTGTATAAAACAAAGTACCCAATGTCTTGGATCTGTGGACCTTATTAGGAATCAGAAACAGATTTTTTTTCCAGATTTATGTTCAGACTACAAAGGACATTCCTTTCCTAGGCATTTAATCTGCTGTATGAGTTTCCGCTAGAAAAGAATTAATATCAATGCTAAATCAAGTTTAAACATATAAATTACGGGGTAGAGGGGATACATAATAAGACAAGTAATCCTTCTTTATCCCCACCAAGACAAATCTGCTGAGAATGCTATATATCCAGCTTAAATGCTTAGTGAAAGTACGGTATAAACACTTGACCAAATGGTCTATTTGCAAAGCTCTAACAAGCCAATTTCAAAGCTACACGAACCTTTCTGGCATATTAGGTCTTCCGCTAGGTGGTTCTGTCACTTGGGATCCCTGAAACAGAGTATGGTTGTAATTTGTTTATTGAACATTGGGAAGTCATTGTTCCTAAACAGTCTGATACCAGAAAACCCTGAGAGAATTTCCTCTGCCTCTTGCAAGAAATGCAAGGCTTCCACAGCAAAAATGTCTTTCCATTTCAAGCACCCAGTTTGTATCACACAATATTAGCCCCCTTCACTTGGGGTATTAGGTAACCATAGCTTTAAATACAACAACAGATCTTAAAGAAATGTTAGCAACTTTAGATTTAATCAATTAAAAAATTCCAAAGCAGTTTCCAGTACTACACCTGTCCCTGATTCCCTGTACCAATTTTTGTCGCTTTATAACCATCTTTTCCTGTTTTTTAAAAAAAACATTTATTTCTCCTTCCTCTTTTTGTCTGTGTTAAATATCCATGCAGGAGACACTGACTTGTGAAACAGATTAAGTAATGTCAAATGTGCAAAATAAATACATTGATAGAAAGAGGAAAAGGTTACACTAATCTTTGGTGTTACTTGTAACAGTAGACAAAATGTAGATTGAAATGTAATTTTTAAGTAAACAGTAGCAATTTAACTTGGGGATAAACCCACAATACGGGCTCTGACTGCTGACGGTACATAATTTAGATTAATTCTTAAGGGAATACAATACGTAGATTGCTCACAGTTTTATATCTATTTACTCAGTCATTCTCAAAAGTCAATATGAAACAATCTTTAAATGTTAACTTATCTTAGAAGGGGAGTAACTGCCCCCAAAGTTATGATGAATCTCTTCAGAAAACTGGTTTATTATTGACTGAAGCCATTTTTTCCCATATCCATTCTAATGCCAAAGCAAAGTCAGGTTTCTGAGAAGATGAACTGGCTCAACAAACTACTTACTCATAAAATGGAAAAGAATAGTTACTTAACAGTAACTGTGGTTCCTCAAGATGTCCTGTTAACAAGGATTCCACTTCTGGTTTGTATGCATCCCATGCGCATAAGATTGGGTTCTTTTGGCCAGCGATGTCTGTTGGAGCCACACCTGCACCCTGGATGCTCATGGGCCTCTCCCCCACATAGGACATAAAGGACAGATTGGGCCCAACCATCCTTTAGCTTCTTCACCAATACAAAAACCCCAGAGCTACAAGACTCTGCAGAAGTAGGGAAGGAGGGCAGGTCATGGCTTCCATGAGAACAATACATCTCAAAGAACAACAGTTACTGTAAAGTAAGTAGCAGTTCTTTCAAGTAATTGTCCCTAGGGATCCCATTTCTGGTGACTAGCAAGGAGTTACACTCCCTAGTTTGGAAGTAAATGCTAGGAGTCCTATTTAAAAAAGGATTGCAGGACAGCTCTACCAAAGTGGAAATCCAATCTGGAAACCTCAACTAAGAAATAGGGCTTGGAGAACATGTTGACTGATCTCCTTGTATCCTGCAATGGATGTATCTTAAGGAAGCAGTAGAGGCTGCCCGAACCGGCTGGGCTAAATTATAATCTAGACAGGTGGCTCTAACCAGGCTAACTTGCAGAAGGATCTTACGAAGAGTTACCCATGCCTTTTACTGCTCAGAGAACAGTGTCCTAAGTTCCTCTCTAATAACCACAGAGGAGAAGGGAGATGAACAGGAGATGACTATTTATTTGTAAAGACATAGAAGATGAAAAGGAGTACATGCCCAGCAGCAGTGGGGCTACTTTTTCTGGCATGCTATGGTGCCCTTGCCTCTTTTTTATCTGGGAAGGAGGAAGGCGTTGGTACAGACATCACAGTTCCTACATATGGGACAGTGATGATAACAGTACCAAGGAGCTCGGTACCAGTGTCAGATACTGCTCTGTGTGTCAATATTGAAGAGTCTGTGTTGGAGGAAATGTGACCTGTTGATTTAGCCAGTACCACATGCACCTGTTTTATGGTTAATACAGAGGCCCTGGGGGACCCATCTTATGGCACAGGTTATCCTTTGACTGGGGAGCCAAGCCTGAACCAAGTCTAATATATGATGACTCACGTCTTGTTTTCATAGACACCTACATCTCAGCTCTAGAGGAGGACTTCATTGCTCTGCCACCCTCCCTCAATTTCTCCCGCTGAAGCTGTTCTACTTGGGATAAATAATTAATGAATCATTAGGCCACACAAACAGCATGCATGAGAATGGCTGTATATGTGAAACACAGGATCCAATCCCCCTGCTCCAACAAGAGGCCAGACTGAGGGAGACAGACATCAAAATATCCCAAAGCCCAGTGATTAGAGCACTCCCCAATGAGGTAGAAGATCTTTGTTCAATATCTCTTATCCCCCTCAGGTGGAGGGGGAACCTGAACCAGGATCTCCCAGATCCCAGGTGAATACCCCAACCACTGGGCTAAAAGTTACAAGGGAAATCCTTCTCCCCCTCTACCCATAGCTTCTTGCAAGAAACACCTTCAGCACCTAACTTAAAGTAAGGGTTCACAGCTCCCTGCAGCCCAGATTTAGGCATCAAACCCTCTGAGAGGGGCAGGGATCAGGACGCATTCTTATCCTTAGCATCTTCCATTGACTATTAGCATGCTGATTTTTGTGAATCCCATTCTTAGGTGCCTAACTTCCTCCATTCATTGTATAAAAAGCCTGAGCACCTAACTCAGACTTTGTGAATCCCAGTGATCTTTTAGGCACCTAGAAGTTAGGCATTCCAACGCCTATGTCCCTTTGTGAATCTAACACTGGATTGCTATACTGTCAGCTGGATGTTCTGCAAACGTTTGCACATGGCAACATTTATTCCATTTTGAGTAATGTTCTGAGCAACATTAAGATATGTTGCTCAGAACATTACTCAAAATGGAATAAATGGGAGATACTTTTGGCCCCTCCTTTCCCTAGAACAGAGTGTATAATTTAGAAGGGGTCCAGAGAACATCTTAATAATGAGAGAGGGTGGGTTAGTAAATGAAGTGTTTCTATGAATCTGAAATGAATCTATTAGAGTTCTTTGAAGGGGTCAACAAACATGTGGACAAGGGGGATCCAGTGGACATAGTGTACTTAGATTTCCAGAAAGCCTTTGACAAGGTCCCTCACCAAAGGCTCTTAAGTAAAGTAAGTTGTCATGGGATAAAAGGGAAGGTCCTTTCATGGATTGAGAACTGGTTAAAAGACTGGGAACAAAGGGTAGGAATTAATGGTAAATTCTCAGAATGGAGAGGGGTAACTAGTGGTGTTCCCCAAGGGTCAGTCCTCAGACCGATCCTATTCAACTTATTTATAAATGATCTGGAGAAAGGGGTAAACAGTGAGGTGGCAAAGTTTGCAGATGATACTAAACTGCTCAAGATAGTTAAGAACAAAGCAAACTGTGATGAACTTCAAAAAGATCTCCCAAAACTAAGTGATTGAGCAACAAAATGGTAAATGAAATTTAATGTGGATAAATGTAAAGTAATGCACATTGGAAAAAAATAACCCCAACTATACATACAATATGATGGGGGCTAATTTAGCTACAACAAGTCAGGAAAAAGATCTTGGAGTCATCGTGGATAGTTCTCTGAAGATGTCCACGCAGTGTGCAGAGGCGGTCAAAAAAGCAAACAGGATGTTAGGAATCATTAAAAAGGGGATAGAGAATAAGACTGAGAATATATTATTGCCCTTATATAAATCGATGGTACGCCCACATCTCGAATATTGTGTACAGATGTGGTGGTCTCATCTAAAAAAAGATATACTGGCACTAGAAAAGGTTCAGAAAAGGGCAACTAAAATGATTAGGGGTTTGGAACGGGTCCCATATGAGGAGAGATTAAAGAGGCTAGGACTCTTCAGCTTGGAAAAGAGGAGACTAAGGGGGGATATGATAGAGGTATATAAAATCATGAGTGATGTGGAGAAAGTGGATAAGGAAAAGTTATTTACTTATTCCCATAATACAAGAACTAGGGGTCACCAAATGAAATTAATAGGCAGCAGGTTTAAAACAAATAAAAGGAAGTTCTTCTTCACGCAGCGCACAGTCAACTTGTGGAACTCCTTACCTGAGGAGGTTGAGAAGGCTAGGACTATAACAGCGTTTAAAAGAGAACTGGATAAATTCATGGTGGTTAAATCCATTAATGGCTATTAGCCAGGATGGGTAATGAATGGTGTCCCTAGCCTCTGTTTGTCAGAGGATGGAGCTGGATGGCAGGAAAGAGATCACTTGATCATTGCCTGTTGGGTTCACTCCCTCTGGGGCACCTGGCATTGGCCACTGTCGGTAGACAGGATACTGGGCTAGATGGACCTTTGGTCTGACCCGGTACGGCCTTTCTTATGTTCTTATTATGTTCTTATGAAGTGGGCAGAACACTCTTCAACAACTTTATACTGATTAAAGCATGAAAAAGGTTTAGTTAAGAAGTAGAAATATAGTTTAAGTAACCAAATAATTTGTTAGAGTGTATTTCTTAAATTGCATTTTTGCCTGAGACAGAGATGTTCAAAGTGCAGAGTCACCATCAATACCCCAAAATGCAATCTGCTTTCTTTACAGTTCTAGAGTGGCAGGTACTTAGAGTTTTCTCTTGCTCAGTCTACTAACTGACAGCAATGTGAAAGCTTTTTGTTAAAACTGTTGGCAGGACTATATTAACTTTTATACAGGGTTGACGCAAAACTTTTATGCTCAATTATTCTGAGCAGAAACAACCCTATTTTAGGCACTCGCTGCTGTAAACCATTAATCACACCATCTCCAAGCAATGGTTCTCTCAGCAGGCTACTCAAAAAATTAGGCTGGTAACAAAATGGCATTCTGTATCTTATCTGCAATCATAACAGACTTGATCACCAAAAATCAGAATCCATATTAAATATAAATCACTGACAACTTTCCATTTCATACCAACATGAACACAAACAGAGAGTGTCTAAGAAAAATAATGTAGTATAATAAGCAAAATATAATAATGGAGGAGAGGGGATTTCATGCATTAAGGACAAAATCACTTAGGGCTTTTCTATAGGGAGTGTTAGTGCGCAGAAAGCTGAAACAGCAATAGGTCCAAGTGCACTACAGATCTTTTATCATGCGGTAGCAGGGCTCACATGACCTGTTACTGCACAGCGTGCTAGAGCGCTGTAGATTTACACCACAGTTTGCCATGTACTAACTCTCTGTATAGACATGCCTTTACTTTATCAGCAGACAGTCCCTAGGATTTTAGTAGTTTTAACTACATATAGATATCTTAATAGGAAATTCAAATCTTTGAAGTAAAACCAATATGTGCTGTCCATAATGCAGAGTACTACAGGTCAGAATGAAAAAATCAAAGACACGAAAACAAAATGAGCAACAACTGGCTACCCAGTTGAAAAGGATCTGGGGGTTAGAGTGGATCACAAATTGAGTGTGAGCCAACAATGTGATGCAGGTGCAAAAAGGCTAATATCATTCCAGGAGGTAACTGTCCCGCTCTACTCGGCACCACTAAGGCCTCAGCTGGAGAACTGTATCTCATTTTGGGCACCACACCTCAAGTAAGATTTTGACAAATTGGAGAAAGTCCAGATGTGAGCAACAAAAATGAATAAAGGTCTAGAAAATATGACCTATGAGGAAAGATTTAAAAAACTGGGCATGTTTAGTCTTGAAAAAAGAAGACTGATGGGGAACCTGATAAGTTTTCAAATATGTTAGGTTTGTTATAAAGAGGACAGTGATAAATTGTTGTCCATGTCCACAGAAGGAAGGATAATCAGTAATTAGTTTAGTCTTCAGTAAAGGATATTTAAGTTAGATGTTAGACATTTTTTCCTAACCATCCGAATAGGTAAGCACCGGAATAGGCTTCCCTGTCACTGAAGGTTTTTAACAACAGGTTAAACAAACACCGGTCAGGGATGGTCTGTGTATACTTAGAATCATAGAACTGGAAGGGACCTCGAGAGGTCATCTATTCCAGTCCCCTGTACTCAAAGCAGGACTAAGTATTATCGAGACCATCCCTGTCAGGTGTTTGTCTAACCTGCTCTTGAAAATCCCCAATGATGGAGATTCCACAACCTCCCTAGGCAATTTAGTCCATTGCTTAACCACTCCCCTCTCAGTCTTCTCTTCTACAGACCAAACAAACCCATTTTTTTCCAATCTTCCCTCAGAGGTCATATTTTCTAGACCTTTAAACATTGTTGTCGCTTTTCTCTGGACTTTCTCCAATTTCTCCACATCTTTCCTGAAATGTAGCGCCCAGAACTGGACATAATACTCCAGCTGAAGCCTAATCAGCACGGAGTAGAGCAGAAGAATTACTTCTCGTCTCTTGCTTACAATACTCCTGCTAATACATCCCAGAATGTTGTTTTTGGGGTTTTTTTGTAACAGTGTTACACTGTTGACTCATTTAGCTTGTGATCCGCTATGAACCCCACATCCCTTTCCACAGTACTCCTTCCTAGGCAGTCACTTCCCATTTTGTATGTGTGCAACTGATTGTTCCTTCCTAAGTGGAGTACTTTGCATTTGTCCTTATTGAATTTCATCCTATTTACTTCAGACCATTTCTCCAGTTTGTCCAGATCATTTTGAATTGTAATCCTATTCCCCCAAACCATTTGCGACCCCTCCCAGCTTGGTGTCGTCCGCAAACTTTATAAGTGTACTCTCTATGCCATTATCTAAATCATTGATGAAGATATTGAACAGAACCGGACCCAGAATCAATCCCTGCGGGACCCCACTCGTTATGCCCTTCCAGCATGACTGAACCACTGATAACTACTTGCTGGGAAAGATTTTCCACCCAGTTATGCACCCACCTTATAGTAGCTCCATTTAGGTTGTATTTCTCTAGCTTGTTTATGAGAAGGTCATGGAAGACAGTACCAAAAGCCTTACTAAAGTCAAGATATACCACATCTACCACTTCTCCCCTATCCACAAGGCTTGTTACCCTGTCAAAGAAAGCTCTCAAGTTGGTTTGACACGATTTGTTCTTGACAAATCCATGCTGACTGTTATTTATCATCTTCTAGGTGTTTGCAAATCAATTGCTTAATTATTTGCTCCATTATCTTTTGGGGTACAGAAGTTAAGCTGACTGGTCTGTAATTCCCCGGGTTGTCCTTATTTCCCTTTTTATAGATTGACACTATATTTGCCCTTGTCCAGTCTTCTGGAATGTCTCCCGTCTTCCGTGACTTTTCAAAGATAATTTCTAATGCCTCAGATATCTCCTCAATCAGCTCCTTGAGTATTCTAGGATGCATTTCATCAGGCCCTGGTGATTTGAAGACATCTAACTTGCCTAAGTAATTTTTTTACTTGTTCTTTCCCTATTTTAGACTCTGATCCTACATCATTTTCACTGCCATTCATTATGTTAGACGTCCAATCACCATCAACCTTCTTGGTGAAAACCGAAACAAAGAAGTCATTAAGCACCTCTGTCATTTCCACATTTTCTGTTATTGTCTTTCTCTCCCTCATTGCGTAATGGGCCTACTCTGTCCTTGGTCTTCCTCTTGCTTCTAATGTATTTGTAGAATGTTTTCTTGTTTCCTTTTATGTCCCTAGCTAGTTTGATCTCGTTTTGTGCGTTGGCCTTTCTAATTTTGTCTCTACATACTTGTGTTATTTGTTTATATTCATCCTTTGTAATTTGACCGAGTTTCCACTTTTTGTAGGACTCTTTTTTGAGTTTTAGATCATTGAAGATCTCCTGGTTAAGCCAGGGTAGGCCCTTGCCATACTTCAAACTATACCACTGCATAGGAAAGATAGGCTCTTGTGCCCTTAATAATGTCTCTTTGAAAAACTGCCAACTGTCTTCAATTGTTTTTCCCCTTTGACTTGCTTCCCATGGGATGTTACCTACAACTCCCTGAGTTTGCTCAAGTCTGCCTTCTTGAAATCCATTCTCTTTATTGTGCTGTTCTCCCTCATACCATTCCTTAGAATCATGAACTCTACCATTTCATGATCACTTTCACCCAGGTTGCCTTCCATTTTCAAATTCACAACCAGTTCCTTCCTATTTGTCAAAATCAAATCTAGAACAGCCTCAGACTTGGGCCTGCCTCAGAGCACAGAGCTGGACTAGTTAACCTATCCAAATCTCTTCCAGCCCTACATTTGTGTGATTTTATATTAATTTATTAGTGTCATTTTGTTAACCATCTAGGCAACAATATCCAGTGGGTAGTGTACAGGACCAGGAGACAGGAGGCCCAAATTCTAATCCCAGCTCTGCCACCTAATCATTGTGCAACCTAAGGCAAGTCACTTCATTTTTTTTGTGCCCTTGGTTTCCCCACCTGTAAAAAACAGTATAATAATGCTTACCTACTTTTGAAAATTGCTTTGAGGTCTATGGATTAAAGTCACTATAAGTATTATTTTATTCTTTTTTTTTATTTTTTATTAGAGGTTACAGAACAGCTGCAATATCCTGGAGGTTTTGGTTATGTGCTAGTTTCAATATACTACAAAAAAAATTCCTTTTTCTACTGCTTGAAATGAGGGTTACAAGTAGTCTTCCCTTCACACAAGTAGACATAGGTATAGCTTTAAATCTAAAGTTCATAGAAAATGTATCTGGAGCAGTATGGTGAGGAAGCTGGTATGAGAACTATATATAATAAATTAAGAATAGCATGAGCAATAGTAGATAATACTGTCTTAGGTTCAGAACAATCTTTTGTTGCTTAAACAACTGGATATATTTTGCTATCACATTCTTACAAAGAACCAGTTTTAAATTTCTGACAAATTAACTTACCTTAGGGAATTGTTTTACTGGAATTAATACTTTCTGCCCCAGCTTCATATTTTTATTTATCACTACATCAATATACTTTTCTTCTTCCTTTCCTTCCCCTTTTTGGAATTTTTCAATTTCTGTAAAGAAAAGTACAAAAATCTGTTACTGATTTTTTTAAACTTGATATCATGTTCTCAAGTAAATGAATAACTTTTATATCGGCATAAATTCCAAAACCAGTGTGTAACTTGTAAAACAGATTGATTTCTCTCCTAGGATGCAATTTACAACTACATATTTGAGTCATAAGAACATAAGAACGGCCATATTGGGTCAGACTAAAGGTCCATCAAGCCCAGTATCTTGTCCGCTGACCGTGGCCAATAGCAGGTGCCCCAAAGGGAATGAACAGACAGGTTATCATCAAGTGATCCATGCCCTGTCACCCAATCCCAGCTTCTGGCAAACAGAGGCTAGGGAAACAATTCCTGCCCATCCTGGCTAATAGCCATTGATGGACCTATCTTCCATGAATCTATCTAGCTCCCTTTTGAACCCCGTTATAGTATTGGCCTTCACAACACCCTCTGGCAAGGAGTTCCAGAGGTTCACAGTGCATTGCATGAAAAAAATACTTTCTTGTGTTTGTTTTAATCCTGCTACCTATTAATTTCATTTGGTGGCCCCTTGCTCTTGTATTATGAGAAGGAGTAAATAACACTTCCTTATTAACTTTCTTTATACCACTCATGATTTTATAGACCTCTATCATATCCCCCGTTAGTCGCCTCTTTTCCAAGCTGAAAAGTTCCAGTCTTATTAATCTCACCTCATACGGAAGCCGTTCCATACCCCTAATAATTTTTGTTGCCCTTTTCTGAAACTTTTCCAGTTCCAATATATCTTTTCTTGAGATGGGGAGACCACATCTGCACGCAGTACTCAAGGTGTGGGCGTACCATGAATTTATATAGAGGCAATATGATATTTTCTGTCTTATTATCTATCCCTTTCTTGACGATTCCCAACATTCTGTTCACTTTTTTGACGGCCGCTGCACATTGAGTGGATGTTTTCAGAGAACTATCCACAATGACACCAAGATCTCTTTCTTGAGTGGTAACAGCTAATTTAGACCCCATCATTGTATATCTATAGTTAGGATTATGTTTTCCAATGTGCATTACTTTGCATTTAACAACATTAAATTTCATCTGCCATTTTGTTGCCCAGTCACCCAGTTTTGTGAGATTCTTTTGTAGCTCTTCGCAATCTGCCTGGGACTTAACTATCTTGAGTAGTTTTGTATCATCTGCAAATTTTGCCATCTCACTGTTTACCCCTTTTTCCAGATCGTTTATGAATATGTTAAATAGGACTGGGCCCAGTACAGATCCCTGGAGGACACCATTATTTACCTCTCTCCATTCTGAAAACTGACCATTTATTCCTACCGTTTGTTTCCTATCTTTTAACCAGTTACCAGTCCATGAGAGAACCTTCCCTCTTATCCTGCGACTGCTTATTTTGCTTAGGAGCCTTTGGTGAGGGACCCTGTCAAAGGCTTTCAGAAAATCTAAATATACTATATCCACTGGATCTCCTTTGTCTGCATGCTTGTTGACCCCCTCAAAGAATTCTAGTAGATTGGTGAGGCATGTTTTCCCTTTACAAAAAACATGTTGACTATTTCCCAACAAATTATGTTCATCTATGTGTCTGAGAATTTTGTCCTTTATAATAGTTTCAACCAATTTGCCCAGTACTGAAGTGAGGCTTACTGGCCTGTAGTTGCCAGGGTCACCTCTGGAGCCCTTTTGAAAAAATGGCGTCACATTAGCTATCCTCCAGTCATTTGGTACAGAAGCTGATTTAAATGATAAGTTACAGATGACAGTTAATAGTCCTGCAATTTCACATTTGAGTTCCTTCAGAGCTCTTGGGTGAATACCATCAGGTCCTGGATTCTTATTACTGTTTAGTTCATCAATTTGTTCCAAAACCTCCTCTAATGACACCTCAATTTGGGACAGTTCCTCAGATCTGTCACCCAAAAAGAAGGACTCAGGTTTGGGATTCTCCCTCACATCCTCAACAGTGAAGACCGATGCAAAGAATTCATTTAGTTTCTCCACAACGGCCTTATCTTTGAGTGCTCCTTTAGCATCTCGATTGTCCAGTGGCCCCACTGGTTGTTTAGCAGGCTTTCTGCTTCTGATGTATTTAAAAAAAAAATTGCTATTACTTTTTGAGTCGTTGGCTAGCTGTTCTACAAATTATTTTTTGGTCTTTCTAATTATATTTTTACACTTCATTTGCCAGAGTTTATGTTCTTTTCTATTTTCCTCATTAGGATTTATCTTCCACTTTTTAAAGTATGCCTTTTTGCCTCTCACTGCTTCTTTTACTTTGTTGTTTAACCATGGTGGCTCTTTTTTTGGTTCTCTTACTATGTTTTTTTTAAATTGGGGTATACATTTAAGTTGAGCCTCTATTATGGTGTCTTTAAAAAGTCAAGGAATTTTTTTAAAATACTTTATCTGTTACTATCAGCACTTTGGACTACAACCGACATTTAAAAAAATATAATTTATACTACACACTGGATCATTTATGAGACTTTTTTATATAGTTTACTCAGGTTAGACAATGAACTGTCTGCATTATCATTTTAGGGGGTTCTCCCGCATTTGCCCTATGCTGTTGCATGTTTGAGCTTCCAAAACTTCAAGAGAACGTTTTAAATAAAAAGAAATCATCCACTGAAAATTCAAGAGTTCATGAGAACATTTCTATTTGATTTTATAAAACCCGTGAATTAACAACAAAACTTAAATCTTGTAGCTTAAGCACAAAACAGTTGCTTTGAAAACTCTTTAAAAAGCTTTAATTTTTTGTAAAATATATATGCGATGGTGTGTACCTGGACCTTCCTTGACCGTATGGCTACTACACCCTGCTCTAGAAAGGAGTGGCAAAGGTGGGTCCTCCAGGGCTGCCCAGAGAGGCCTTGTGGAAGCAGCCAATCAGAACTCAGCAAGCTCAGCTAAAAGGAGCTGCAGGGCCTTAGCTGGTCAGTTCCTGGCTAGGGCTAGAGGGGCAAGGGAGGGTGCTCCGTTCTGGACAGAAGAGCTTGATGGGCTGTTTGTGCTAAATCTGGGAGTGAGAGGACCTGAGAACACTAACCCTAAGGTAAACAGGTAGAGGTAAAGGGACCAGGTAGGAAGAGGCCCAGAGACTGCAACAGCAACTAATTAAATGAAGCATTATGTGTGTCTGCCTGGGTTGGAACTTGAAGTAGCGGGTGGACCCAGGTTCCTGCACCAGCCACTAGCAAAGTGGCCTAAGCCCCAAGAAGGGGACAAGGGTCCATTAAAAGAATGAGAGAAGAGCTGGATTTAAAGGGCCCAAAGATAGGGGGTAAAGACCCTGGTGAAGACAGTTTGGCAAATGCTTTGCTACCCCAGAAGGGCTCCATTTTGATGGTGTGACTTGGCCACAGGGCTGAACCACTGAAGACATGCTTAGTGAGGTTGGCAACCAACAGGGGGCTCCAGTAGTAGGGGAAACAGTTACAGCACCACACCTACCTGCTAGGGCATACTTGAGGTGAATGCCCCATTACAATATTGTATATATTTCAAGTTTAATTCTCTTCTCCCTCCATAATCCACTTTCTATTCCCAACATACATTTTAACAAGAGTTGTAATGGAGTCATATCCTCCACTGTATAGGTTTGACATCTACTTAAACACATTACTGTTAACCTCCAGATGAAGTAAAAACAATCTTTCCAATGTTTAAAGCTACAAAATACCAAAACAAATAACTACATGGCAAGTCCAAAAGTCTAGGATTGAAGTTAACGTACAGATGGTAACATTCCTGTGGATGATGCTTAGAAACACATTCACTCTTCATGTTTTTTAACATCCTGAGGATGTTATTTCCGCATCCAGATCTATGGTCTCTCATTACATTTTCCACGTTACTTTAGCACAGTCTCCTTTAAAACAAACAAAGTGTAAAGCTTTCAATATGCTTAAATCTTTGCAGTACTAGAGCCCTAAACCCTTATCCTGCAATATGTTAACCAGATGTGGAGTCCTGTGCCCACACAGAGCCCAGCTGATTTTAGAGTGCTCCATATAGGCATAGGGTCACCCTCCACCATGATGTCATATTAAAGGATCGGGGCCTTTGTCAGTTAACCCCTCTGCAAACTGATGGACATTACCATAACTTTTGTTTGTCAACAGGAAGAAAATGGATCAAAAGACCTGTTAAACCTTTATTCAATATAGGCTTGATCCTACACTCACTGAATTAAATAGCAAAGCTTCTAATGACATCAGTCATGCAGAATCAGAGTCTTGTTTATTCCTCACATTTTTGCTTTGGGTCAACGCAAAACTCTGAATTATTTAAAACACTAGTAAGAGAACCAGAGTGTCTTCAAGGTACAGTCTCACAGACTAATTTGTTTGAGTGATTTGTCTCTTTTACTGCTAACAGAAAAAAACAATTAGAAGGAGTCATTCTCGTTCATCACTGCAATAAAATTTGAGGGACAGCTAAAATAGATTAATCAGCTCACATTTTTCTTCGCTACTGAAATTTCACTCTGCTTTTTTATTTTTAGAATACACTTTCACATAGCAAATACACGAAGTAGGAAATAAATACTCTTATGCTTATTATCTATATTAATTTCTTATCGTGATCTTACAAATTAAACAAAAACATGATTCACAAATGAAGACAAAAATTTCTGGTAGGGTGTGCTTCTAAAGTTTAAAATTTATTTTAGTGGCCAAAATTTTAATAAATGCAAAACAAAACAAAAAAAACTATTTTTAGATGTCACAAATATCTATTGGCCACCTCTTTACATTTAAAGACCTAGTTCATTTTGACCATTGAGTCAAATGTAAAGTTACCTTGAAATTTACTTTCAGGTGAAATTGACAAGAGTGCGCACACAACAACGAGGAATTTAGGTTATAGGAAGATTAAAGTTTAATGATCCATTTAAAGTTATAAAACTTTTGCTTTTTACAGCTTTTGATCTCCAGATTCACATGTCGAGTGTAGTACTCTCTATAATGCCCTTGTTCCAAGCAAGGTAAATTTCATTATAATCATCTACATTATATATCACTCAGCTAATAAGGTCAGAGTATTACAAAACTTTTTAAGAGGTTGTTTACTCAATTAAAATAAATTCTGCAATATTTAATATGGAAAAAGTGGGAGGAAATGTGTGGCATGTGTGTGTTAATTGCAACATTAAAGACAACATACTAAAGATACATAAACTGCAGACTCAAACCCAAAGCTTTCTTATCATTTAAAAGACTTCAGTTATTCAACACTGGTCCCATTTTACTGACATAACATCTCATGAAAGAGATGACAACACGTTGTATATTAATTGTTTGTAATATAATCTTTTGCCTATGCATTTATTGCCTGTGTCTGAAACAAATTAACTACAATAATAGAAATAATATATAAACCTCAGATTTGATTATTTCCCCTCCTTTGCATAACAATTTTTACTAGAAATTGCTTATAGGTGGTAAGTAAAACAAAAGGTATCCAATGTACACTTTTACTTGTTTTTTTTTTGTTTCACTGAGATAAAAGCGCCACTCAAAATTGAGACGTCTGGGCATGTACTGTGCAGGTTAAGTTAAATTTGCAGTGACTTCTGATTATGAAACTGATGTATTAATAGATGATATGTAAGAAACACATTCAAAGACATACTTTAATTCATAGAATAATTTATTTTCTAGTAAACCTAACTTATCTGACGTTTATCTCTGCAGGTGAGCTAACCTGTAAACAGTCATGTTTTTCCTGGTATTAAAAAGGTTACTCATCTCAGCATAAACAAATAAAAACTGAGGTTTGTTTTCTTCTACTAATTAAAGCTGAAGTCATGCACTGTTGCACCCAATTGAACAGATGACATGAGATTTATTCTTCTTTTCCCAGGGCAACAAGCAAATTTAACTAGTTCAAAACCAAATCAGAAAGGACTTGTATTAAAACTTTAAAATCTACTTTTGCAATGAATGCTGGTTCACTCTAGGCTTTTATGTACACTGATGGCAAACAACAACAAAAATCACACAACTGAAATCAGCAGTCTGACCAAGAGCTGCTTACAGAATTAAGGTACATTGGATGATAGGTAAAAATAAAAGCTCCCACAATATCTATATTTGCTATTCAACAGACATTGGGATTAGTTCCCTACCATCATGAGCACTGTGTAAAATATGGTATTTTCTTAAAATGAGATTTTACTCTACAAAATGAAGAGTAATGAATATATATTAACTCAGTATTCTTAAGTACCTCACTTTAACAACAATCAATCCACTTAATATTCGTTGACATGTAATTTATATTGTAATTAGTTCTACTTCAAATATTTTAAATTTCTAAATTAGATTTAAGTTGATACGAGTAAAAATATGTATTATCTGGGACATAAAATGCTATAAAAACAGGTAGCTTTAAGATATTGTATTTATTCACCAATGACACATATTTTGAATTAATTTTGATCTGTCACAGATAAGTAAAAATAAATTCATTGATTCGTCTGAATATTAGCATTTCTGTCCAGAGCAGGGCATATCAATGTACATTTTATTGACCAGCCATTTGACATATCCTACCTGTCCTGCTTTCCCAATGTTTTTCAAGCTTTTTCTTAGCCTCAATACAACTATTTTGTAAACCCGTAAAGGGCCACTCATAACTTGATGGTAAATAACAGATGTTCTTTTAAAATTGCCATAGTCAGGTTTGTTTCCTAAAATGAATTACTCTTCTTCTAGTAAACCTTCCCCCAAAAGTCACCATGTTAGTACTAAAAACAACAAACCACGAAAGACTTCTCCTATTGCTCTGTTTTAACAGATTAATAATAAACTGCTGTTCCAAGAGTTGTGCTAGTTCATGTTAACATCATAAAATTGAATCTGATTCTGAAAGAGCATTAAAAAAAATGTCCTGTTGGCTGTTGTATCACTAAAGAAACATAGACAAAATTTTTATTATGCACGCCAGAGCCAGTTTATTTTTACCTCTATCTTTTCTTCTCTTTCTGTTCATTTCTTCCTACTCCCAAACCCTTTCAGGAAATCATGAACACCAAGAGTTTTAGCATCAGAGTATACACTCATAAGATATACAAGACTCATTTGACAAATATCATTCATGTATATCAAGCTTAACTTAATTGGGGAAAACTATGCCAGTCCAAAGAGCAAATCCAATCAGATTTTCAAGGTCGAACAGATAGGAGGATTTGCCTTTCCCTAATCCCAAGATTACATTCTGTACTACTCGGCTTTGTGTGACAGTGCAGTCTTCTTGTTCAGAAATAATAAATGAACATGTGATTAAGGCTTCTGATAATGCCAAGGGATTAAAATCCCATGTTCTCAGGCCATAGATGTAGCATTTGCATTAGTCTAGGAATTCAGCTGAATGAATAATTATGTGTGTTTTTTTATCCACAGCAGAGAAGGCTAAGCAATGATTGCTTGCCGATTAACCCATATGACACAATATAACATTATTGAATATATTAGATAATGGCAAAGTAGACTTCTTTAACTTTAATCTCAAACTAGAATTAATCTTCCTATCAGAGAACTACAATAGTCAGACATGTTATTTCCAATTTAAATGGTATGCAATACTTAAAAGTCTAAGCAATATTAAAAATGATGCTCTGCCTTTATCTGTTTAATTGTCATCATCATCCTCAGTCTGAGGCCAAAATGTCAAACTCAAATCTGAAGTAGATATTGCTATACTCTGTTCTTTTGTGGGCAGTTTGGTCAAACAATATTGCACAAAACTGAATTCCCAATGCAATGTTTTCCAACTCACTTATAATACTATAGCTCCTAAGCAAGATCCAAAAGATGTTTCCGCCCCTAGTACCATGAGGACTATTTGTTTCAAAATGACAAATGCAAGGGTGAGAGCTAAAATGTGTCTCCTAATCTAAAAAGGATGTTCTTACAGCAATAAACTGAAGTTTTCATGCAGTCTCTCTAACATTTGTTCAACAACCATATATATGTGCTGTATTCATCTTAGTTACCAGAAAGAGCCTTTAGGCTTAATGAGATGCTGAATACATGCAATGGCCAACTCTGCTCTCTTACATGAAAAAGCATAACAATACTTGCTGCTGGACATTGGTAAGATGTGAATCAGTGTGAGCTTCACAAGAGACTTATGTCTAGATTTTCTAAAACTACCGGTGCTGTGGTTACAGCTCAATTATGAATAACAAAAATAATTGTGAGAACAAGTTTTGTATCTGCAAGCCTGGAAAAAAGAAACCACATCACTATTATTTTCAAACAACAGGTACAGTGGCCATAAAATACAAGACTCTTCAACAAACTTCTATTGCACAAAACCAAACCACTTTACATAATGTAAAAAGTCAGCAGGGCTAGTACTCTTTTTAAAAAAAAAATAGTGTGAATTCAGAGCTTCTAAAAGGAAATGACTGAAAGTTTGTTAACAAATTATAGCAATGGACCTGACTAAACACTCTAAAATGGACAAGAGAGTATAGGATAGTCAACAGTTTAAGGAAATACTGAAAAAAATGTAATTTGAGTGACAATTATAACTATTAATTGGTCCAGTCCCACATTTCAGCACTTCAGGATCAGATCCAGAAACAAAATAAGTACTTTTTTAAATATTTTCTGTCCACTGACCCCAAAGCACTTTACAATTAATACCCAAGTGATTTTTTATATATATATATATAAAATGTGGGACTTAAGTTAGTTTTAACAAAGATATTAAAATGGTCCTCGATGTCACTGAATGTCCACCATCCAGCTTTTTTTCTGCACGACAGTTCGCCTTTCTGATTGTGGCGCATGTTGACTTCCTGGCCCAAATAAACTTATTTATCAACCTCTTGGATCTGCTCTCCTCCAAGAATTATTTGGGTTCTTGGCAGAATATCTGATCTCATGTATTTCGTTTTCGACCAATTCATTTTTAATCCGACTTGACTACTTTTTGCGTTCAGTTCTTTAAGCATTCTCTGAAGCTGGGCTGTATTTTCGGCTATCAGCACTATATCATCTGCGAACCTGAGATGGTTTAGCTGCTCGCCGTTGATATTAATCCCACCTTTCAAGTCTGCTCGTCGAAAAACCAATTCAAGACAGGCTGTGAATAATTTTGGTGAAACTGTATCTCCTTGTTTCACACCTTTCTTTGTGGGGATTCGGAGGGGAGTATCAAACAGCAATATCAATGACAACAAGGACATCCTCCAAGGAAAGATCAGCAAAACAACTCGTGCAAATCTTTTCAACTCGACCATGCTTCCAGTGATGTTATATGGCAGCGAAACATGGTCGCCGACAAAGATTGAAGAACAGCAACTGTCTGTCACACAGAGGGCGATGGAACGAACATTTTGGGGCATTTTGCGCCGTGATCACATCTCCAACGAGATAATTAGGCAGCAGTCTGGAGTGCAAGACGTTGTTGAAAGCAGGTTCAGCAAAATGTGGTGGGCAGGACATGTGGCCCGACTCAGCGACAACAGATGGACCGCAGCTATATCCGAGTGGTATGCGCGAGAACAGAAATGGTGACGCGGTCAACCTCCAAAGAGGTGGGATGATTTCCTAACAAGGAGATATGGACAAGCATGACGAAGGATGGCCAGAGCAAGAGAAGATTGGAAGACGTGTTGTGATTGGCTCAGTCTCAACTGATGAAGGACCGACAGTCTACGCGTTATAATGGTCTCATAATACCACATTAATTTAAGGCATCCAAATCCACTTTCCCTGCCCTCCCCACCCCCACCAGATTCAAGACCACCTTATTCTTAGGATCATTTGAAACTGGTTCAATAAACATAGGTCAAGCTGCTGAAAGCCAACTAAACTGGGTCTATACTAGCTCTAACCAATTTTAAAATCATGTTAGCTGAATCAGTTTTAAACCTGTTAGAAAGTTTCCCCTGAATAGACAGTCCTTAGATCTCCTTTTTCAAAGTTTTAACTTTAGCAGAAAGGTTAAGCAACTAATTGCAATATGCCTGCACACCCGTGGTTCTCAACTTTTGTATTGGTGACTCCTTTCATACTGCAAGCTTCTGAATGCGACCCCCCCTTATAAATTAAACACTTAAAAAAATATTTAGCACTATTATAAATGCTGGCAGCCTTGTGACTCCCTGAGGGGTCACAACCCCCAGTTTGAGAACCCATGCTACACACAGTGCACATAATTACGCACATAATTAAATGTTTGCAGGATTGTGGCCTGCAACCACAGGGAAGATACTGTTTTGTATCATTTTTTACACTACACTTTAGAACTGAAACAAATTCACTAGAGAGAATATTCAAAGGAAGCAAGATCAGCAACAAACAATATGTATCCTTGTCTGGAAGCCACCAAAGGAAATAGCAGTTTTATCTGCCTTCAAGTTCAGAAAACTTTCACTTGACACTGTGCTAAATCCAGCCAACCATCTTATATTTATATAAATAAGTGCAACTGTTTCTATTTCAGACAGAAGTAAACAAAGAAGAGCCCAATCCTGCATTCTTTATACACCCATCATTGACTTCAATGGAAGCTCTATATAAAAGACCAGAAGCGATAAAGGATCTAAGAGCTGACAAGAGAAAAATGTCTCTATTAAAGATTATAGCTAGAAATTCAACTAACTGCTATGACAAATCAAAGTGTAACAAGATGGTGACCTTCCTTTAAATGCTGCCAATGCCTGATTGATACTGGATTGTGGAAGGGAGCCCCAAGGAATCCAGAAGGGCCATCAGTAAGGATGTGGGACCAATTCTGAGAATGCCACTGACTCTTAAAATGCTGAAGCTGTGAACTGTACTACAGCGGACAAGCACTCCACTAGGGCTGTAGGGCAAGCTCAGATCAGGACACAATGGATCCAATTTTCAAGTCCTATGAGGAGTCAGTTTCCTGGAGGTGAATGCCTGACAGTGAAGATGGTGTCACCTGGAGGACTTCGGCTTCCTGGACCACAGGATATTGTTCAGGGAAGAAGGACTGCTATCATGGAAGGGGAAGAACATCTTTGCATACAAACTGGCTAACCTAGTGAGGAGGCCTTTAAACTAGGTTTGATGGGAGCAGAAGACAAAAGTCCCCAGGAAAGTCAGTCAAAAAGAGAAGGGTCAGAATCTGGGGGGAGGATGGGACGTTATAGCAGCGACAAGGGAGAGACAAGAGAGAACATAGGAGAAAATCAAATCACTATATTAGATATCTGCATCCTAAATGCGAGAAGTATGGGGAATAAGCAGGAATAACCAGAAATGCTAGTTAATAAACACAACTGACATAGTTGGCAACACAGAATTGATGGGATAATACACAAGACTCGAATATTGGTATAAAAAGGTACAGCTTGCTCAGGAAGGACAGGCAGGGAAAAAAGGGAGGAGGTGTTGCCTTATATATCAAAAATGTATACACTTGGACTTAAGTTCAGATGGAAATAGGAGACAGACTTGTTGAAAGTCCCTGGATAAGGATAAAAGGGGGGGAAAAACAAGGGTGATATCATGGTAGGGGTCTACTACAGACCACCTAACCAGGCAGAGAAGGTGGATGAGGCTTTTTATAAACAAAATCATCCAAAGCACTGGACTTGGTGGTAATGGGGGACTTCAACTACCCAGACATCTGTTCGGAAAATAACACAGCAGGGCACAGATTATCCAATACGTTTTTGGAATATATTGGAGATAATTTTCATTTTAGAGAGGAGAGAAAGACACTAGGAGAGAAGCTGTTCTAGATTTGATTTTGACAAATAGGAAAAAACTGGTTGAGAATTTGAAAGTGGAAGGCAGCTTCGGGGAAACGATATAGTTGTTCATGATTCTAAGGAATGAGAGGAGGGGAAACAGCACAATAAAGAGAATGGATTTCAAGAAGGCAGACTTTAACAAACTCAGGGAGTTGGTAAATAAGATCCCATGGGAAGCAAGCCTAAGGAGAAAAATAGTTCAAGAGAGTTGGCAGTTTTTCAAAAAAGAGACATTATTAAGGGCACAAAGCAAACTATCCCACTGCATAGGAAAGATAGAAAGTATGGCAAGAGACCACCTGCCTTAATAGGAGATCTTCAATGATCTGAAACTCAAAAGAGAGTCCTACAAAAAGTGGAAACTAGGTCAAATTACAAAGAATAAATATAAACAAATAACACAAGTGCGTAGGGACAAAATTAGAAAGGCCAAGCACAAAATGAGATTCAACTAGCTAGAGACACAAAATAACAAGAAAACATTCTACAAATACATTAGAAGCAAGACGAAAAACAAGGAAAGGTTAGGCCAGTTACTCAATGAGGGGAGAAAAAGAATAACAGAAAATGTGAAAATGGCAGAAGTGCTAAATGACTTTTTTGTTTCAGTTTTCACCAAAAAGTTTAGTAGGAATTGGACATTTAACTTAAAGAATGCCAATGAAAATGAGGTAGGCTCAGAGGCTAAAAGAGGGAAAGAACAACTTAAAAATTATTTAAACAACTTAGATGTCTTCAAGTCACCAGGGCCTGATGAAATACATCCTAGAATAATCAAGGAACTGACTGAGTAGATATCTGAGGCATTAGGATTATCTCTGAAAAGTCCTGGAAGATGGGAGAGATTCCAAAGGACTGGAAAAGGGCAAATATAGTGTCAATCTATTAAAAGGGAAATAAGGACAACCCGGGGAATTACAGACCGGTCAGCTTAACTTCAGTACCCAAAAAGATAATGAAGCAAATAATTAAGCAATCAATTTGCGAACAACTAGAAGCGAATAAAGTGATAAGTAACAGTTCAGCATGGATTTATCAAGAACAAATCATGACAAACCAACCTAATAGCTTTCTTTGACAGGGTAAAAAGTCTTATGGATAGGGGGAACGCTTTTGATACTGTCTCACATGACCTTCTCATAAACAAATTAGAGAAATACAACCTAGATGGAGCTACTATAAGATGGGTGCATAACCAGTTGGAAAACCACTCAGAGTAGTTATCAGTGGCCCAGTCAAGCTGGAAGGGCATATCAAGGGGGGTCCTGCAGGGATCAGTTCTGGCTCCAGGTCTGTTCAATATCTCCATCAATGATTTAATAATGGCATAGAGCGCACACTTATAAAGTTTGCCAATGATAGCAAACTAGCAGGGGCTGAGAATGCTTTGGAGGACAGGCTTAAAATTCAAAACAATCTGGACAAACTGGAGAAATGGTCTGAAGTAAATAGGATGAAATTCAATTAGGACAAATGCAAAGTACTGCACTTAGTAAGAAACAACCAGTTGCACACATACAAAATAGGAAATGATTGCCTAGAAAGGAGTACTGCAGAAAGGGATCTGGGAGACATAGTGGATCACAAGCTAAATATGAGTCAACAGTGCAACACTGCTGCAAAAAAAGTGAACATTATTCTGGGATGTATTAGCAGGAGTGTTGTTAGCAAGACACAAGAAGTAATTCTTCCACTCTACTTCACGCTGGTTAGGCCTCAACTGGAGTATTGGTGTCCAGTTCCGGATGTCACATTTCAGGAAAGATGAAGACAAACTGGACAAAGTCCAGAGAAGAGCAATAAAAATTACTAAAGGTCTAGAAAACATTATCTATGAGGGAAGATTTAAGAAACTGGGTTTGTTTAGTGTGGAGAAGCGCAGACTGAGGGGGGACATGCTAACAGTTTAAGTACATAAAAGGGTGTTACAAGGACGAGGGAGAAAAATTGTTCTTGTTAATCTCTGAGGATAGGACAAGAAGCAATGGGCTTAAATTGCAGCAAGGGCAGTTTAGATCGGATATTAGGAAAAATGTCCTTACTGTCAGGGTAGTTAAGCACTGGAATAAATTGCCTAGGGTAGTTGTGGAATCTCCATCATTGGAGATTTGTAAAAACAGATTAGACAAACGGATGGTCTAGATAATCTTGTCATGAGTGCAGGGGACTGGACTAGAAAACCTCTCAAGGTGCCTTCTAGTCCTACGGTTCTATGATTCCTCTGAACACACAGGAGCTGAACCTTTAGGTCTTGAGATGGGGGTACTAGCAAAATCATTGCTGGCTTTCCTCTAGACTTAGTCCTCCACAGAGGTGCCACAAGAGTAGAAGCAGTCAGTACTGATCAGTGCTCTGGGGCTGGAATTGATACTGCAGGAGCATGTGGTTCCAATGTCAGTACCATGTGAGGCTCTTGCATCGCAGGAGAAGCCAAGTTACTCCCTATCTGCCTCAAACACCTCGGGTGTCGACAGCACCAGAAGGGGTCTTGAATCTGTGGTTCCAAGAGGTGTGTTGATGCTTCAGAGATTTATATCAATGGACCCTTCCTGGGTTCTGGAGTCATCAATCCTTTGTGGCTCATATATTACTCCGGAGGGTGCAACTTTTTAGGGTGCATCAGCGAGTCATTTTGAGACTTGGTGCCTTCCTCTTGGAAGGTCCCAGTACTGGTTCCTTAGGAGACTTACACAATCTCTTCTTAGGCACTGGTGATGTACATCTGGCTGATGACTCTTAGAAGAGGAGGAGCATTTCTTATAACCTCTGAAGTGCTCAGTACCCGTTTAGAGCAGGTGGGTTCCAATGGTGGACCAAATGCAGACTCTGAGCAGATACTTAAGTCTGGCAGCCCTGTTCTTTTTTTCAAACAGAGTTTGAACTCCCTACGAATGTGACATTTGTCACTCAAATGTGCCTTAAGGCAACTGGGATGAGGATCGTTCACTTGCACAGACCCGTTTCATGAATGACAGGCCTTGAAGCAAGGAGAATGGGGCTTCAATCTGGTACCAATCCCGGTACCCAACCTGGCACCGGTTATCACATACTAAGGAGATAGTTGTTATAATGTAAACTTATATACCTATGTGTAGAACTACTATACAAGACTAAAACTAGCACTGCAGTTACTATAGATACTAAGGGAAGGAAGATATGAAGAAATAAAGATAACAGGTCTTTAATTACTGTGATCTTGCTTAAAAATATTCCTTACTCAAAACACTTATGTTGGTGACTGAACAGTTTCTTTTCAGACCAGCAACCACTCTCTTTAGTGGAAAAAATACTCTACAATACACAAGTGGTAGGAAACTGAACTTTTAACACTACTTGGATTAAATGTAAATGGTGAAGCGTGTTTTGTTAGCACTTCCTGACTTATACTGGCTGGTACATGGATCAAACTGAAAACAAAACATGTTCTACAAAAATTACTGAATTACGTTGTAGCTAAAGAACTCAAATCAAATTAATATTAAGAACCATGTTGAAGATGAACACTGGAAGCAAACCATGACAGAACCAAAAAGAAAACTCACTTTAGTATTCTCATTCACTTCCCCTACTTACATACATTACTTGCAGCACTTTTACACAGCATTGTGAACTCCTGTTTGTCGCATGAGAGGCATATATAGAGTTATACTTTTAAAGTTGTACTTAAAGGTAAACCTAAAACAGATAAAAGTAACTAGTCTATTATCAGTGAGATGGCATGTACTGTTAAAGTATACACCTCAGCAATAAGATATTTGGGTATTTAAAGATTACTGAAGCTATAACAATGTATAAAAACATATTTGTGGAGGAACACTAATGGATATGGTCTTTAATCTAGTTTCAGGTTATTAAAACTATTTTTGAGGACATTTGAATTAAAGTATACAGACAAGATGCAATATCTGAATTATACTTCTTTAACTGGACTAGTTTTGTATCAGTCTGCCCACAAATCAAATTACTGAAGACTTGAAAAATTAGATACAGTGAATAGCTCAGTGTACGTTTTTGAAGACCCAAAGGGTTTATCAGACAAGTTTAACATAACTACAAGTTGAAAAAAAAAATCAGCAGTTTAAGTTAATATCTCCCTAAACTAGTGAGTTTTGGGGGGAGTAAAGTGTGTAGATTATTAAAGTCTCAATAATGAAAACAAAGTCAACTCTTCAGCTAAATCGGCAGAAGGGTTAAGCTACATTTCTCACTTTTAATTGCAAAGGCCATTTAGATATACTGCAAAAGATCAGCTATCTTATACAATTATCAGGCTCTGGAGGTCACCAATTAGAACCCTGCAAGGATTTGAATTAAAAAAGGCTTTGTGATTAGGTGAAGTAATGATCCAAGAAAGAGATTAGTTCTGTTCAGACTGCACTCATTATAAAACCTATTTCCTTTGTGCGAAGATTCAGTGTCTCTCACATTTATCCTGCTGGCGTTATCACACTATGAGACAGAAATATGACTGTACTAATACATTCTGTAAGAGGCATAAGAGCATTTAACTCCCTATTTTATCACGAGATGTGAAAATAGACAAAGCTGTATTTTTCCCTATTGACTAGGTACAAGTATGTCACAAAACTTAAGCCACAGTAAGAGCCACAATGAATATGGCAGGTAACTCTAAGGAAAAATTAAACTATTCATTTCTGGTCTTGGGTTTTGTTTCTTTGACTAGTAGTTCAGTACAGGCTGTGGGTTTGGGGGGGGGAGGGTGTTTGTTTTTGTTGGGCTAAACATGAAAGAGGAACTATAATGTACATGTCAGCACAGATGAAGTGTGTGGAGAAACTGATACCTTAGAAAGGTTATTTTAGAGGTAATTAATGTACCTGGGACTGTTACTCTTAAATCCAGATGGATTTTAAATTTGAAAGATTCTAATTAAATTCCAAAAGAGAAAAACATTTTCAATTTATGTATAAATTGTATGGGCAAAAAACCAGAACTGTTGGATAAAGGATTATTTATAAACTATTTTTTAAACAAATATGAAATGTGGGAAACAAAAAAAAAATCATGTAATAAGAGGAGGTTACTTACCTGTAACTGGAGGCGCTTCAATATACGAGATCCCTTTCTGTATTCCACGTCCCACCTCCTCCTCCTCCGCTGCAGATCGTTTGGATTTGCAGTGGAGAAGGAACTGGAGACGCGGTCAGTCCGCCCCACCCTTTATCATGCGAGACGAAACCATGGCACGCATGCAGACCAACAGACACTATTACTTTCAAATTGTCCAGTTCTGGACACATGGTGGAATACAGATAATAGATAGGGGCCACACATCTGGAAGAACCCCCAGTTACAAGTAGCCAACCTTCTTCTTTGAGTGATGGTCCCTATTGTTGTCCACAGAGGGTGATTACCAAGCTGTACCTAATTCGGAAGAGAGTGCAAGGATGAAGATGGAAAGGTGGAGTGGAGGACAGCCACGACGAAGGAGGCATCTGTTGCAGAGTCTTGCACCAAGGAGTAATGCATAGCAAAAGGTGTGTACTGAACTCCACGTGGCCGCTCTACATATGTCAAGGAGCAGCATGTCATGGAGGGAGGCCATGGTCGAATCCTGAGCTCTCGTGGAATGGGCCCTCACCCCAGAGGGTGGAAGCAGTCCCGATAACTGATAGAGTGTAATGCATCCCAAAATCCACTTGGAGATTCTCTGTGTAGCGACTGCTTGACACTTAACTCTTTCAGCTATTACAACAGCCAGCCTGGGGGATTTCCTGATCAGTCTCATTCTCTGCAGGTAAAAGGCCAAGGCCCAACTGACATTAAAGGAATGGAGTTGTCGGCCCTCTTCCAAGGTGTGCGGCATCGGGAGGGGGAGGGGTAAACAGGTAAGTGAATGGGTTGATTTACAAGAAACTGGGAGATGACCTTTGGCAGAAATTTGGGATGCAGGCGCAAGGACACCATCTTTATGGAAAGAGGTGAAAGGATGTCTGCCATCATGGCCCCAAGCTCAATAACCCCTCTTGCTGAAATGATAGCAACAAAGAAGGTGACTTTCATGGAAAGGAGGGACATAGAGCACGATGTCAGCAGTTGGAATGGCAGTTTTGTTAGTACAGATAGAACTAGGTTGAGGTCACACTGTGGAGCAATGGGTTGTATGGGTAGGAAGGTTCTGATGAGACCCTTCCAAAATCTAGCAATCAACAGATGTGAAGACGGAATCCACGCAGGGGTTGAGAGTGGGAGCGTGTGAAAGGCACTAATTTCCACTAGGTGGACCTACAGGGCAAGACCCTACGCCTTCAAGGATGGAGGTAGTCCAGGATAAGGGGAATCCCCACCACTTCCAGGAAAAGTTCCTGTTATTGTACAGTAGATGAAGCATTTCCACTTCACCTGGTAACAACTGGAGAGGATATTTTGAACTTCTGATGAACACTCCCGCTCTATAGAAGATACCCATCCAAATACCACAAGCAAAGTGCTTGTGGACTGGGATGTCTGATCTTGCCATTGTGTTATGACAGCATATTGGGGAAGGTGGGAAATGGGAACTGGGAGATGGGCAGACATACGTAGCAGTTTGGGAGACCAGAATTGTGTGGGCCAGTAGGGGTGATCAGAATGACTGTCACTCTGTCTCGTCTGATCTTGTGGAGTACTAATGGTAGGAGTGGAAGAGGCGGGGAGGCTTAGTTGATCTGATCTGACCAAGACAGTATGAGAGCAAAACCCTGAGAGTGGAGATCCAAGAGACACATATCCCTAGAGTACTATGTACTGTATTTATTGTTGACGGGGAAAGCAAAGAGGTCGCTGGTCAGAGTCCCCCATCAGCTGAAGATGTTATATACCATGGTATTGTGGAGTTCCCATTCGTGCCCAATCACCAAGTACCTGCTGAGAGAATCTGCAACCATGTTTTGCATCCCCAGGATATAGGCTGCCAATAAGAGGATCCGGTGAGTGATGCACCAATTTCATAGGTTGACTGATTCTGCACATAGAGCAGTTGACTTCATGTGATGTAGCAAACAGTGGTGGTGTGTCTGACATGATAAGAACATGATGGGAACGGATGAACAGGAGGAAAGCTTGGCAGGCCTTCCTTACAGCCCAGTGCTTCAGAATGTTTATGTGCATCCTGGATTCCTGAGGAGCCCATGTTCCGTGTCATGTGCTCTCCCATGTTTGCGCCCCAACTTAAGTGGAATGCATCGGTGATAATTGTTTTGTCCGAGGAGTGGGGGAGAAAGGGAATCCCAATGCAGACCTGATGTTGGTCCGTCCAGCAGTGGAGGGAAGAGAGCACTCGGGGGGAGGGGGACTATTAGCATATGGTCCATGGTGTGATGATTGGGAGAGTAAACCATTTGCAGCCACCTCTGGAGATAACAAAGGTGATGGCGTACGTGCACGAGGCCAAGGACGGATAGACAAGTCCTGGCTGGGACCAAAGGATTGCTGACGATGAGGGTTCTGAGTTCTTGCAGAGTCTGGAACCTGTCTAAGGGTAGGTAGGCCCATGCTGTGACTGAGTTGATGGAGGCTCCTATGAAGTCTAGGGATTGTGTGAGGTCCAAGGTTGTTGGGTTTGTTTGGTTTTTTTTTGCATTAATGTTGACTCCAAGGGAGAAAAGGAGGCTGAGTGACATGGAGGTTGAAGCTCAAGCTTCACCTCTAGATTGTGCCACCAGGAGCCAGTCATCGAGATATGGGAATACAAAGACCCCATAATGCCTGATGTAAGCCACTACAATGGAGAAAACCTTGGTTAAGACCCTGGGAGCAGTGATGAATCCAAATGGGAGAACCCTGTACTAAAAATGGTGTGAACTGACTGTGAACCTCAGAAACAGTCTGTGTGCCAAATAAACATCTATGTGAAAGTAGACATCTTGCATGACAAGAGCCATAAATCACGTGTTTCTTTTTTTTTTTTTTTTTTTTTTAATAATGGAATGATCGCTGCAAGTGTGACCATTGAGAATGTGCAGGTCTGGAATCGGCCTCCACCCACCCTTCTTTTTGGGTATCAGGAAATGAGTTGATTAGAACCCTGTCCCCTGGTATTCTGAAGGGACCTGCTCTATCGCTCCTCTTTGTCTTAAGGAGTTCACCTCTTGGGTGAGGATGCTGTCATGAGAGTGGCCCTGAAGAGGGATGGGGGGAGCTGTGAATGAGGTAGTGTGATTAACTCAATTGTATATCCATGGTGGATGACATTTAGCACCCATATGTCCATTGTTTTACACCTCAAGCTGGTAGAAAGAGTGCTAGATGACCTCCAAAAGGAGTGAGGGGGTTGTATGGCAGTAAGCAAGGTGGTTGACGGCTCTCTAGGCT
Source organism: Terrapene triunguis (assembly GCF_002925995.2). Taxonomy (NCBI): domain Eukaryota; kingdom Metazoa; phylum Chordata; order Testudines; family Emydidae; genus Terrapene; species Terrapene triunguis. The sequence goes on along the minus strand of NW_020664409.1, from coordinate 101,389,863 downwards.
TTCTCAGAAATATCTTTTCTGTGGAGGTTGCACATGGGAGGAGGAAGGCTGTGACAATGAACCTGGAGGGTGAGACTTTGGATCTTTTGACATTTGTGTGGTGGTTCATAAGGTCTCTGATGGAAAAACTGGGAAGTCCTGTAATGCTGTGTGGTGGCAGATGATAGAATTTATGCTTCGGCACAGATATTTAAGTACCCAAGGAACAAACAGATCTGGAGGGTGTTGTGGCAGGTCCCACAACATGCAGACCCAGTGGCTCGTCAGTTGAACTGGAGGATATTGCCACGATGTAGACAACCTCTTGGAGTATTTGTAGTTGGGAGGTCCTTGCCCTTCATCCGACTCCTCCGAAGATGAAAACACAAACACCAGTTCCATTGGCAGTACCGTTGGAGCCGGTAGAAGCATATAGACCATCAGAGAAGGGGGTGAAGGGTGGCCTTGGCTGTGGCATGCCCTGAGGGGGAGATCTTGCCTGCCTGGAGGTGTTAGATATCAGAAGGCATGGAGACCTGGGGTCTCCCAGGGCAAACACTTTCTAGGGCTCTGGGGCTTTTCCCAACCTTCCTGATGTTAAGGGTACTCTTTCCATACCTGAAACCGGTACCAGAGCAGTGGACTTCCCCGGAGTGGGCAGATCTTGCACCTTATGGGGGTCTGATGTTAAGCAGAGTTCGGTAACTGGTACCGGCAGTTCCGTCGACTTGTTGGTTTCTTCTCATGTTTATGTACTTTAGAGCGTACTCCCTCCCCATGACTAGAGCTCATGGAAGGAGTATCCCCTTTCTTAGATTTGGAGGAGGGCATATTGCCATGCTTATGTGCATGCTTCCTTACCTCCCAGCTAGGCCCCGGTGTAGGGCACATAGTGGTGGTACTGTCGATGCCAGACTCAGACTCCGTAGCCAGAGGTGCACTCTTGGCTGTCTCAGGCTAATGTACGGCAGGGGAGGGGGAGATTCCCCAACCTGTGTCTGAATAAGGTCTCATGGCAACTTCCATGAGATGCTCCTGGAGGCAGAGAGTCCAGCCTTCTCAGGTACATCTGGGGGAAGGACTGGCAGATACTGCACTCCAATGCAATGTGGGCTTCTCCCAAGCAGTAGAGGTAGCATTGATATTCGTTGCCAACCAAAAAGGAGCACAGGCAGGAGGTGCATATTTTGAAGTCTTGAGCCTTCAACATAGTCCAGTACCTGCATATGGATACTGGTGGGGAGTTAACAAGGAAACAAAACTCCCAAAGTTCCAATTCTACTCTAAAAACCTATCTAAGACAGTAAAAACAGTAAAAATACTGTTGTTAAAAAAAACTATATACAACTATACTCTTTTAAAGGTGCACCACATGCAAGCGGACACTAATAGTTCCGACACAGACCATGCAAGGGTGAGAAGGAACTGGAGATGCTGTTGGTCCATCCTGCCCTTGGACAAAACCATGAGGCGAGTCAGGGTGCATGCACAGACCAATGGACACTACTATTTTCAGCTTCTCTGGCTCCAGACACATGGTGCACATCCTTAGTGGAATACAAGAGGGCCCACACTTGAAGAAGAAAGTGTGCCTACTATAGTGTATTTCTGAAAACGAAACAGTTTCCCTCCCTCCCCCACATCCAATTCAGCTCTAAGTATACGTATATTGACATAGCTGATTAGTCAGATAATATGTAAACACACAAAATAATCTTCCATATCTGCAGTAAAATGTAAACTTTGTTTGCAGTTTATTAAATTAGATTTGATGAAGGCTCTAAAATGTATTTAATGAAGTCAGTCAGTTTATACACTAGCCACATAGTGGGGAGGGGGCAGTGGGGAGTGGGGCAGGGAGATGGGATGGGGAAGAGAAGGAGATAGGGGAATCGTGGGGTGCAGCAGGAGCCCAGCATGCAGCATTCCCTCAGCAGCAGCAGCAGGGGCTCTCCCGTTAAGTAGGCCCATCAAATGCCCATCCTGATGAGCTTCACCCCCTCTCGCCCCTGGACCACCCCAATGAGACCTGTGCATCCATATCCCGCACTGAGCCGCCCGCATCCAGAATGCCCCACACAAAACCCTCTCACCTGGATCCCCCACACTTGGACCCTGCTGGGCTGCGCCTGCCTGCCCACACCTGGTGTGCCTGGTACAGAGTGGCAGGGCCCCAGGGTGTTTCTGGGGCAGACCCAGCCCTTGCTGTGTGTCAAGCTCAAGTGCAACCTCACCGCTGAGTCCCTATCCCGGGGGGAGGAGGGAGCTGCAGGATGATTCCCCACCTCCATGCAGCCAGATGCCTGTGCTTCCCAATGCCATGATGGAGCCTCCACAATTATGTATTAACAAATAAAATTTCCAGAATTTTAAAATATTGTGTGCAGAATTTTTATTTTTTCGGCACAGAATTCCCTCAGGAGTACACAGTGTATGTGATACATTGAAAGGCGGTATTAAATGGAAGCCCCTTTTAACTTTCCTTAAATTCTGCAATAAGAGCTCAAGTGTTTGAATTACTTACGTATTGCATTTTCTCTTCTGACACTACTGCCACATTTAGATAGAGTCCTCCTTTTATACATGTAAATTATGCCTCCTTGATCTAATCCAGCATATTTTATGTTGCGGCTAATTAACGCTCCTTTCCCCTACTCCTTCCCTGAGTCACTTAAAGAAGGAGCAGATTAATGAGTGCTCTACAGTATGTCAAACAATTTGATATCTAATATTGACCTTGTGAAGTCTGCAGCAGGGTTGTGTGTCCCAGTGCAAGTGTGGTGAATGTGGTATTTGTACTGTGTTTTGTATATGTTTGAGATATATGGTTCTTAGTTGTGAAGGGGTGCAGTCTGTCAGCAAGAGAGGTTAATGGGATACGAGAGTTGTAAGGTATGTTATAAAAGTATCTCTCAACTTGACTTTATGTTGCTTTTAAGAGTTTGCTCAAAGGCAACCCCCCACTCAGTCTTAACTGGCTGTTAATGAAGTTTCTTTATGGTAATTGTGTGGGTCTTTTCAATCAAGGCACCTATGGTAGAAGAGAGGTGGAACTGACATTTTTTGAGGCACAGATCTTTGTTAACTGAGCTATAAATTTGGTCCTCCCAATGATATATTATAAACCAACATGGTCCAAGAAGTTTGAAACCAGGGAAGATACTTACATTTAGTGAACATAGCAATTTAACTTCAGTGGAACATGACAATTATGTCTGAAAATATGCCTGGACAGAATAGTTATTCCTCATTTTCTTAAATGGGTCTATCGTCTAAAAAATATTTACTATACCAAGAACTCATTAAGTTTACAAACAGTGTTGTGAATAAGAGAAGGCACTATATGCATAAAGCACATTGTTAATTATTCAACTGACAAGGCAACAACACTACAGGTATTACATAAAAATACTTCATTACAGCCAGGTCCACTAAAGTCAGAGACATCGCAGCAGTGGAACAAAACAAGACAGCACTTGGAACATAAATCACAGATTTCAAAGCATTACTCCTCCCCCACCAAATAATCAACAATGCACTACAAATTCTATACCAGTCTGTTAGCAAATGAGAAGTGGGTAAATTTTACTTGTAAAAAGGAATGAAACTAACAGCAGACAAGAGAGACTTTTCATAGAAAGCTTGTCTATCACTGATATAGACACTGACCACTTTGTCTCTTTCCATAGGATTTTGTGGGGTAATTTTTAACTGCTCTTATAATGCATGATATTTCAAAACACCAGAACTGACAACTTGTCTAAAGCTGTAGAAGCTAGAAATGAGACGTCTATCTGGTCATCCAGTTCATCTCCCTACGAATGCTGGATTCCTCGCTATACTATGTTTTCTAGTGATTTGTAGAGTGTATTTTAAATATCCCAAATAGAATGGTTATCCCCACTGTAACTATAGTTCTTTAAGAGTGGAATCCACATGAACGACTCATCTTGGACAACCCACATGAGAGAGATCAGATTATTTTGGTCAACAGTATCCACACCTGTGCTTTTCATATCCTCCCCCACTTCCAGTTGAGAGCATAGAAGGCAGAGTGGGCCTAACCAACAGTCAGGAGCAGCTTCAGCACTGTGGTTTCCAGACAAATGCACCTCTCCTCCTCCCTGAATTGGGGAGCTATCCCTTGAGTTACACCAAAGCTGTATTAAAAAAATAACCCAGGAAAATAACAAAATTATGTTTAGTGACAATTAAGTTTGCATCAAGGACATATTCTGTCCATCCAAAACCTTAGATCATGGAAATAAATTAATGGGAAAGACTTCTTCACTTCTTTCCATCTTCACATTGCCTTCAACACACCTTAAATATTCTCATTTCCATCTTCAAGGGATACATAAACAAATTGCACTCTAATGCAAAGCATAACAGTGAATCAGCAGCGTTAAGGCAGACAAACTTTCCAGTTGCATGGAATGTGAAGCAATCGCCAGCGGTTCTCAAATTTCATTGCACCGTGACCCCATTCTGACAACAAAAATTACTACGTGACCCCAGGAGGGGGGAAATCAAAGCCTGAACCTGCATGAGTCCTGCCACTCTGGGCGGGCGGGGGGGGGCAGGGGGTGGCAAAGCCAAATCCCAAGGGCTTCAGCCCCAAGCAGAGGGGTTGTCCTGACCCACAGTTTGAGAACCGCTGATCTGATCTGTTGATATAAAAGCATATGAGGTCAACGTAAAGATTTTGTTAAGTTTGATAAAGTTTCAGGCATGTCTTGCTTTTTGATACCTGTGGAACATGGGTGGTATTCTGATGCAACCTAAAGTTTAACTAAACGTAGTTTTTGTTTGTTAATGTAGCTTTGAGCACCAATTTAAAGTATTCCCAGGGAAACCAACTTGTGAATGAGAAAATTGCCCGCAAAAGTAGCCACAAAACAACAGAATGTTTCAGGTGCAGAGCTCAAGTGTGGGAGTGACATTTAGATCTACTGAAAGTAGATTTTTTCTAGCTTTTGGAGAACTGAAAAGGAGAGGGAATTTCCAATGTTTACATTTTGCTCAGCCAATGTTGGTTAGACAGAATTGATAAAATTGTAATTGATGGGAATTGTTGTAATTGCATTTTTCATATTGCCAAGAGCCCCTAGCGTGACATATTAGTGCTCTTTCTTCACCCCTCACCCAATATAAACTGAAGGGAAAAGAAATAATAAATAAGCCTAATCAGGTAGCTCCTATGCACTGAGAATATTTGCTTGAAAATATTTCTGCTGCTCTGTCCCCTTCTATATCTCAAGAAACTTCAAGTGGGGGAGCGGCTTGTGCTTAAGGCACTGGACTGGGACTCAAGGTATGTCAGTTCAGTTATTAGCTCTATCGTGGACTTCTTAGGTAAGGCATTTAACATCTCCATGCCTCGGCTCGCCACTTGTAAAACAGGGATAATTCTGCCTTTCTCCCTTTCTTTGTCGATAATGGTGCCTGTTTAGAATAGGGTTGCCAAAACCCTCCGGTATTGTCTTGGAGTTTCCAGGAATAAAAGATTAATCTTTAATTAAAGATATTGTGTGATGAAACCTGCAGGAATACAGCCAACCAAAACTGGCAACCCTACATATAAGAACATAAGAACGGCCGTACTGGGTCAGACCAAAGGTCCATCCAGGCCAGTATCCTGTCTACCGACAGTGACCAATGCCAGGTGTCCCAGAGGGAGTGAACCTAACAGGTAATGATCAAGTGATCTCTCTCCTGCCATCCATCTCCACCCTCTGACAAACAGAGGCTAGGAACGCCATTCCTTACCCATCCTGGCTAATATCCATTAATGGACTTAACCTCCATGAATTTATCCAGTTCTCTTTTAAATGCTGTTATAGTCCTAGTTTAGAGTATAAGCTCTTAAGAGCAGAGACTGTCTCTTACTACATATATGTACAGTGCTCAGTACAATAAGGCTTCAACTTTGATTGGAACCTCTAGGCACCAAGTAATACAAATGAATACAATTCCATTTCTCTTGACTCCACTAGAGGGGCAATGAGGTCCTTGGCAAAACAGGGCTAGAAAAGGTGCCATTTTTCTTCTTCCACCTTTGATAGGGAAGAAAAGGAGACTGAATCAATTGTGAAGTGTGATTTGGATGCCAGATGTGCCCTATATGGGTGTACATTATTTACAGTGCATCATCAGCTATATTGTCTTTCTAGGGGATGATGTTGGATGGAAACAAGTTTATTGCATAGCTGTAGGTAGTCCATTGGTGACACTGTCACCTGCTTGCAGTCAGTTAGGGCCTTTGGGCCAGTTGTAAAAGACAGCGCAATTTTTGAAATTTCCCACAGTTTTTATGGTATTCTCTGGGCTTACCTCATATACTAGACTTAAAACTAGGAAGCGGAGTTTACTAGAGGATAGATATAACGTCTCAAATTTAGGAAGCACCTTTAATATAGTATTTATACAATCATAACTTTCACCCAGGCATTTGACAATGTATTTATATCATGTAGTAATATGTTTAAAATCGGAAAGCTTATGCTCAAATAAATGTTAGTCTCTAAGGTGCCACAAGTACTCCTGTTCTTTTTGAGGATTTACAGGGTTAAAAATGTCAAAGCAGCATCATTCTGTGGCTCAGTCATTCACAGCACCTCTCCTCCTACACTCCACACACAGATCACAGCCCTGCTTTCACCTTGATTCACTCCCCTCTCCACCTCCCATTCAGCCAGGCACTCACTCCATCCTCACACAGACAGGTGTCAATCCTCAATTCAACCATATTTCATTGGCATGATTATCTACACAACTATTGCTAAAGTGTAAACTACAGAGAACATTCAAGCCTCTGGGAGAAATAGGTAAAACCTGCCTATTGCAAAAGAAATATTTAAGTTATCCAGTAAGAGCACATACCTTCTCATTAACAAGTTCAATTATCAAATTTACAAGATTATGGAATATTGTATTTTATGTGGCCCTTCAATTCCCAATAAAACTGTCTTCTTTACATAAAGTGGACTCTAAAAATCACATTTCACAGTTTAAATGAGGTGTATGAAAGATTTTTGTTTAAGTTTTGTCAGAGTGTATTTGTGATTCTTCGGGTAGATTACCAGACCAAAAAACTGGGGTGTTGGAGGGGGAAGAGTTCTACCACAAAAAACTTTCAGCATAAGCACAAATCAGAAATGACAATTAATGTATAACAACCTTTACTCTAGCCATATACTCTCACACTGTTTACAACACCACTTCTTGTAGTATTTTTGTTTAAGAGGTGTTTGTTAAATACACTGTTAAGATACTATCCTAATAGGTTTACTACAACCTAACAGTATTTATGTAGTGACTGGGGGAGGTGGAAGATTGAAATACATTTAGTTCAGATAGTCTCTTTAAAGAGACTAAAAAACTTGTTAAGCATGGCCACAAGTGATTGTCTATTTCCTTGCACTGTCAGTAATTGTTTTGTGTAGTAACTTAATATATTGGTACATGAAAATACTATATTACTTCAGTGCAATTTTATTTTACATAAACACATACATTTACAGGTCTTCTAACTTGTAAATGTACAATTTATAAGATAGTGGGGGGACAGTTTCAGAAATTGCCTGAACACACTAAGTATATAAATATATTTATGTATTGAAAAGCTGAATTCACCTGTTCTCAGGGAATGGTGCCATATGAACTTTGATTATTTCTTATTCATAATTGGACTATATTGATTAAACTATTTCTCCTGAAAGATAAAGTTATTTCTAGCGTTTATGGAAGATTTCCTGCAATCTTTAATATTTGTATTATGGAGGAATGGGCATCAGCAAGCTAAACTCTGTGGTAAAGCAGTTGTGTATGTTTTCATTCCAACCTCATTTACCATAAAATGTAATTTTACCTACACAAGAAATCTGACTATTTTGAAAACATATTTAACGAGTGCAACTGGTTTGATGAAATGATATATAATTTAAAGGATTTATCTCAGAACAGAGCATTAAGCCTGATATCCTTAAAATCAAACAGTGCTGTTTTCACACTTGTAAGCAACATTGTCAATTAACTAGTTGCCCTACACACTGATTGATGTGGGTTCTTTTTGTCGACAGGAATGTATGTTGATTTTATGTGCGGTATACAGTATGCAAGTAGAAGCAGAAAATATCCACTGATCATGAGGATAGTTAGTCCTTTCTTGTCCAAACTAACTGTAAAAAGAGATCTTGCTTTTTTTGGTAGAGAGATTAATGTCCACTGCATCTTGTATAATGATCCCTTCATTTCTTTTAGAGAGAGAACACTGAAATAAGTAGATTAGTGATAGCTATTTGCAGTAATGAAGAATATAAATAAAACAGAAGTGTCACCAAAAGCACACACAAAAAACCACAAAGTTCATTTCTACTGACAAAAATTAGACTAAATGCTCCAGCAGCTGCAATAGTAGATGCTATACTATAGACAGTACACATGCATTTTTAATCACAATGTTGTCTAACTGTTCAGGAACACCAATCCATTGACCAAAAAAAGTTGTAATAGCAGTGGAACGCTCCGTAATGGAACTGGTACTCTAGCAGCTTCGTTGCATGAATTCTAGAATGTCAAAATAGAGACAAGTCTATTTTTCCATGTCTCGCACCAGAAGAGAGCTTTTCCATTCTCTCGAACAGGCAAGGGAAGTATATGTACATAATATTTATTGCCCGAGATTAGATTTTTTGTTTGCTTTTCCATTGCCAGTTTAATGGCTGCCAATGGCTATTGTTCTTAATGGGGCAGATGCTACAGCTGCCGTCAGGTAAGATGCTTTCTTTTAAAATGCCCACTACCTCCTACTACTGTTCAGGAAAGATGTTTAAGTGTCAAGACTGAGAATACTTGGAAACTGTATGGTAGACAATAGTTTACAATCTCACACAGCCAGATTCCTACACCTTAAAGTAGCGTATTTATGCTTCAGTGAGCTTTACAAACTGCACTCACTATCAGTGATCCTAAAGACTGAAGTCATCCTGTACATTTAACACCATAAGCCATGTTCCAAGCTGCTCAAGGAAGTTCATGAAATATATTTTTAAAATGTTGGCATATTTTTGGATTTCAAACACTGTCAGATTGTCAAATTGGAAAAAGTTGTGAAGGTTTCATATATTTTTCCCTGATAAAGCCAAAAATTAAACTTTTAATCTAAAAAGAAAGGCTGATGTTTAATGGACAACTGTTGAGAAAAATTGTGGCCTTCCCAAAAGCTGGAGCTAAGTCCCAATTGGTATGAGAAATATAGTGGGAAAATGTTTGTTTCCTTCCTGTTACTCAAAAGTACTCTTGTGAAGAAGAATCATATGCAAATTTTCTTCCTATTGATTTTGTTTGATAAACAAAATAGGTATTATCTCCATCCGTTAGCATAGTTATTTTAGCATGCATTTTAAAGAAAAAATGTTTATTTTACAATACGAGTACACTGAATGCTGTATATAAATTTCAGTAACAGAACTGGGAAAAATTATATAATTTATTATCACATCTGATAATCGGAACTGTCCTTAATTCTGTGCTACCACATAGCACTGCTTTGCTACCTGAAAGCGTAAAAGGTCAATTCTATTCATAAAATGTAAGCTAGATATCAACTTCTTCCTGTAGTTCATTTTAATTGTGTTGGCTTGACCTATTGTTCACAGTGTTCTTACACAGTTTGCTAATTTTGAAAGGTTTACAAGTTCTATGGGCCTTTGATGTCTGTCACTGTCACCAGAGACTCCAGAGCCCTTATGTATGTGACCTCCGGTTTATTAAAGTGAAAGCCACAGAAGAAGTGCACACAAGCCGTGTAAGTTAATAAGACAAAATTTGTATGCAAGGAGAGCAATAAACCAAAGATGACCATTGTAAATTCTTTAAGAAATGCATGCAGATTTTTTTAAAAGGACATAAGAACAGTATTCTGCATGGTTGGCTTGTTTGTTTTTGGTTCATTTGATCCATAAAACAAGATGATAGCATAAGAACTTAGAAATAGGTTTTTAATGTGTTCTAGGAAAGTATGAGAATATTCTACCTGTCACTACAACAAATTCATCTGAAGATCTTAAAGGGCATCTCCATTTCACAGATACAGAAACTGAGGTAGGAAGGTTAATTGACTTGTGCATGATAACAGGAACAGAATACAGTCAGGATATCGAAGTCTGGCACTCGATCCACTGGATCGCCCTGACTCTCTTCCTTCCAAGAGGGCATTACTCCCAAAAATCAGATCCTGGAGACAAGAAAGGAAGCTGAAAAACTTACAGGAAGCAGACTGGATGTGTTACATTTCTTATTACCACCAAAGAACTCATTTGTTCTTTAAGTAGGTCCAGACATTAGTAATAAGAACTTATCTTAGCCAAGAATGAATAATAGCATACAAAAAATTGACCAGCTACCTGGCATTGTACCTAGCAATTCTTAATAGTGTTCCATTGCATGGGGTAAGCCAGATATGACCCGAATCTCAGTTCCCAGAGCATACTGGAACAAGGAAAGAAAACAAGTCACTGGACTTCTGATCTAAACCCTCTTGCCACAAGAAAAAAAAAATGTTGTGTACCATGAATGTGTGCAAGGAGCACAAGATGTCTATGTTGCAGAGTTCTTCAACGAAATCCCCATTTTTTTCTGTGCAAGAAGCTGTGATAGCCCTACTAAAATGGGTGCAGCTATTCACTTGAAAAAGATTACTTGTTTTCCAGGACCCAAATACAGGCTAGGATCCAGGTTTTAATTATCACCTTTTCTTAAAGAAAAGCCAAAAAATCAGAGAGAGTAAAGCAGGACAGGGCAGCCAGATCTTCCACCCTCCTAGCGATCATGAGAACCAAACGGCCCTCTTTCACGAAATAATTGATACAAGATCTAAAACAGATGAAGATCTTATAAAATCATGAGATGCAGTCGCCATGGGAATGTCCCTGGATGTCTGAGGAAAAATTACTGCCTTTAAGAAACAAAAAATGGCAAAGGGAACCCAGTCTATGCCTCTTTTTGAGATACAAATACTTTAGGTATAGTCAGGTGCACATCCTGACAAGACAGCATTAGCCCAAACATTCTATCAGGGAAGATACTGAAAAGTATTCCAAGAACGTTCCACAAATGGAAGACCAGTTTATATAACAGCACCAGACAGAAATTCCAGCTAGAATCTATTAGAAACCTCAAGTCCCACAAGAGAATTAGAGTGGTTAAAAAAATGATCTTTTCTTGGTCCCCACCCCATCATGTTAACTGAAACCTATGTTTTACTATAAAAGCTACTGCTTCTGCTTCCAGAACAAAAGGGGCATGGATAAGACAGTCATCCAGGCACACACCATTGCACTGGGACCATATGTTTAGTTGCTTATTCACTATAACCCCTAAATCCTTTTCAGAGTCACTAGTTTCTAGGATGCAATCCTCTATTCTATAGGTCTGGCCTGCATCCCTGGTTCCTAGACATATCATTTTGCATTTGACTACTAAAACACATTTGCTTGCATGGGCCCATCTTACCAAGTGATCCAGCCTGTTGTATAACTACCCTCTCATTATTCCACCAATTGTTGTCATCTGCAAGTGATCAACACTGATTTTATTTTTACTTCCAGATCACTGATAATATAGATGTCAGGCCTAATATCAATTCCCATTAGAAATACCCCATGCAATGTTTGAGCACAGCTTTTCTTCCAGGCTTTGCAGTGATGATTCCCTTGTTCTAATAAGTCTTTTGGTTGAAGGGACCTCTAGTCTCTCTCTGGGTTAGCAATACAACATTTTCTGATGCCTGTCCTTGCTATTGCTGCCAGCTTTGTGAAGGTGGCAGGCTTCTTCTGACATCAGAAGGGGCAAGTCTGCCCTAAAGGAACTGTATCTTCCCATTCCACTTCCAAAAAGTGTTTGCAATTAAAAATCTCAAATCCCATTTTCTACAGAGTAAAGATCAGGGAATATACAAGGACAATGACCCTTGCAGTTTTTGAAAGCACTGCCTAGAATAGTTTTTAGCATCTTGCACAAGAAAATGCAGTCTGGCGATACTGGGGACACGCCATCATATATTGGGATGTCATAAACCACCCAGAACAGGCAGGGCAGTTGTGTCCTAAAAAGTTCAAACTTCAATGTTATCAACACCAAAGCAAATTAATCTAAGTATGTGCCAAGATGACTAAATCTACCCATAAAAGTTCTCAGAGATCAAAGCAGAAAGGCGTGGGGTGCTGAACAATCTGCAATTTCAGCCACTGTAAGCACACTGCAATGCTCCTATATAGCCCAGCTCCACCTCCATGCTCTCAAAAAGCTCTCTTCTATATACCTGCTGAAGCAGCTTTCTGCAGATTTCCTCTTAATAAAGGCTCTTCCCATGACTTCCACTCTTCCAAACGATTAATATTGGATGGAATTCCATGGGGCCCATCAATGCCATTTATTCAGCAAGTGGGTGAGCACACTAAACATGTATTTGTAAAAATAATTATTAGCAGGGTTTGTGTTAAGTAAGAGATCTGTAAGAGATCTTCAAAGATGCAAAGAGATGAGAAATAAACTATTTTAATCTTGAAAGTACACAAGAATCATTGCAGAATTTCTAAATATACTTTAAATTAAAGGAGGCATTATAATCAATAGAAGATGCACTAAAAATCAACAGAAGAGGCTCTTCTATTAAAAGAGCATTCAACTGGAACTAGTCTATGGCTGATATCTTTCCTAAAAATAAGGTCACTTTTTTGACCAAAGGCAGCTAACAGAAGGCTCATGGCCACCAGTTCACACAGATATTTTAATTCATTGTTTGTACACCATAAGTAATGCTTTTCACCATGTGATCCTACATCTTGCTCCATACCATAACATACATCTAATTTCCTTTTATGCAATTTTCTGCATTGCTGTAGCCTTTGGCGACCTAGCTATGTATTTCTGACCTACAGCTAAGCATTACTTCTGCTGCTTGCTGGGAATTTAATCTTTGAAAAACCACATTTTATTCTTTTCTTCCTTCCCTTAAGGCTTGTTTACACAGTGCAGCAATGTGCATTACATGGCTGTGAATTCTAAAGCGCACTAAAATGTTGCACACTAGTTCTTTCATGTAGACCCTTCTGAGGCACATTAAAAGCTCCCTTTTGCACTTCAAGGTAGTGTGAAAGTAGTAAGCAGCACTCAACTGGGGACAAGATAGCAATGGCAAACAACAAGTGCATGTAGCAGATGGTATCTTGCACGGGTGCTGGAACAAATTTGTATAGTTGGGGTGCTCAGAGCCATTGAACCAAACTAAACCCTGTATATAATGGAAACCAGCAGCACCCTTAGCACCTCTAGTTCCAGCCCCTATGGTATCTTGGAAATATGCAGCTCCTTGGAAGGAGATGTTCTAATGTTCACTAGTTCTAGAGAGAAGCAACGAAGGCTAGCATCAAATGCCTGTGTGACGTGTAAGGCCTCGAGAAACTAAGCTTCCCAAGATATACTCAGTTGTGTAAGGACTGCAAGTGTTGTTTCTTCATAAGAAAGAAAGGGTTTCTATATACTTAATATTAGTTGCCATGTTAACAAATTAAGAATAGGAGTTATATGTTGATTTTTCTCTGTTCCACATCTAATCCCCACTTGCTCCATAGGGCTTGATGTATAAGAATGCCTCACTTCATCCAAACTTATAATTTGTTATTTTTCCTTAAATAATACACCTCTACCCCGATATAACGCGACCCGATATAATATGAATTCGGATATAACGCAGTAAAGCAGTGCTCCGGGGGTGGCGGGGGGGATGACGGACTGCGCGCTCCAGCAGATCAAAGCAAGTTCGATATAACGCGGTTTCACCTATAATGCGGTAAGATTTTTTGGCTCCCAAGGACAGCGTTATATCGGGGTAGAGGTGTACAAGATAAAATCTTTAGTGGCCTTCCAGGTGATGCATTTAATTAGCATATGAGAAATACAGGTGTTCTACTCTCCCCTGAACAGCTTCATACCTAGAACATTTACACACACACACAACCCTCACCACCATCACGGAAAGAACTCTACACTCTTCACAAGGACCAGTGACTGACTTAGTTCCATCAAGCAGCCAGAGGTGCCACTGAAAACAATCCCCAACTGAACTGTCAATGCTATGCTAGCTCAAAGCAGCAGGGATTAACATTACCCAACATTACTTATAAGACCTCAGAATGTACTTCAGGAAGCACCATTCTAGCATACTGCCAATGTTTAAGAGCCACTCCCTAATTATTGGAAATATGACAGGGAATTTAAAGATTCCTCAAAGATACAAAGCTCAATGTGTCTGTTTTGGCATACATGCTACACCTCTATCCCGATATAACGCTGTCCTCGGAAGCCAAAAAATCTTACCACATTATAGGTGAAATTGCGTTATATCGAACTTGCTTTGATCCGCCCCCCTCGGAGCACTGCTTTACCGCGCTATATCCGAATTTGTGTTATATCGGGTCGCGTTATATCGGGGTAGAGGTGTATTTTAAAAGAATATACTGTAATGACAACTCTAAAGGAAGGGATTCTCAATTAATAGACATTCACAGCTGTATTCATACAATCTCCCTTTTCTTTAATGCTTGGCACATCATTTTTCAAAACAGCATGCATTTTGCACTTTACTTTGTGAGATGCACTGTATTTAAAAGGCTATTCATTGTTTTAATTTAATATATTCATGTCTTTTTTTTAAAAAAAGGAGAAGTATCAGAATCTTCCTGAATTCGACAGAAAGGGAAAAGGATAGAGCTGGAAAGCTCTAGGTCATTTTTCTGCTTTTCGTTAAAGTCATAGAGCTCGCTATAAATTTTTATCCTACTCACATAATCACTAGCAATTGGCAGTACCTCTTGACAAGAGACAAGGGATTAACTCTGTAGCTGGCCAGGAGTGTCTATTCTCTTTAATCTATTTTTCTGAAGGGGCCATCTGCTCCTATTTCTTAATTTCATGCCCTAGCTCCAAATTACATTCACCATTCGGTCTGATTTCAATTAATTACATGTAAAAGTTTCTTCCATTTCAGGATAACTGGCTTGATTGAGGATCAAATCATGTAGGGCAGAGTTTTTACTATAGTAACCTGATTCCCCAAACTTTAATAACAGATTTTATTGGTGGCTCAAATAACTGATTAGCCACCAATAAAATGAAGCAGAGAAAATAATCTCCTCTTTAATAACATTTGTTTTATTATGCCACAACCTGACATAAGTTACAAACCAATGTGGGCAGCCATGTTTTTGAAAAACCACAACACTGAACTTGAATAGGAAACGGACCATTATCCATGTTTTCTATGGCCAACCATGCTCACTGGTCACACAATGACAGCCCAGCAGTGTAGGGAATCTGCCTTGAGAGCAACACTGAATGTGTACTCTCCAAATAAAGATACTAGAGGAGCAGACTTCACAGAAAGATCTGTGCCACCATCAATATAAGCATTTCCCTTGCAGGTTCAAATTCTGCTGATTTTTTTTTTAATGCAACTTAAGGTGCCATATCTTCTCCTCTCCCCCCTCCTCCCTCCCCCCTCCACTCTGTATTACCTCTCCATGGTCCCTTAACGGCACCCACTCTAGGCACCCCTCCCTTCATCTGTCACCTCTCTTGGGCAGAGACCTCTTTCCCCCACTCCTGACTAGCAGTTTTCCAGGCTGCACAGTCCCCCTGCCTACACTGTGATATTCTTAGAAAGCCAAGTATCAGGAGGTAGCCGTGTTAGTCTGTATCTACAAAAACAACAAGGAGTCTGGTGGCACCTTAAAGACTAACAGATTTATTTGGGCATAAGCTTTCGTTTTTACTCACGAAAGCTTATGCTCAAATAAATCTGTTAGTCTTTAAGGTGCCACCAGACTCCTTGTTGTTTTTTTAGAAAGCCAGACTGCCTCAACATGCCAGCATCTGCATTTTGTTTTCTCTCCAGAGGCTATCAACTGCATAAATGCCTGTAGTTATAAGTTACCATACAACTGTTTATAAGCAAGCACTTTTATTCTTAAGGTGAAAGCATAAAATAGAAAACACTAAAAAATAATTAAAAAGCTACAATACATGCTAAAAAGCTTACAAAGGCCATCCTTTCTAACTTAGACAAGCTAGATGTCTTCAAGTAACCAGGGCCTGATGAAATACATCCTAGAATACTCAAGGAGCTGACTGAGGACATATCTAAGTCATTAGCAATTATCTTTGAAAAGTCACGGAAAACAGAAGAAACTCCAGAGGACTGGAAAAGGGCAAATATTTTGCCAATCTATAAAAATGGAAAAAAGGACAACTTGGGGAATTACAGACCTATCAGCTTAACTTCAGCACCTGGAAATATAATGGAGCAAATAAATAAATAAGCAATTTGTAAACACCCAGAAGAGAATAAGAAGATAAATAACAGTCAGCATAGAACAAATCATGACAAACCAACCCAATAGCTTTCTTTCACAGGGTAACGAGCCTTGTGGGGGGGAGAGGGGGAAGAGTGGTAGATGTGGTATATCTTGACTTCAAGTAAGGTTTTTAATACTGCTTCACATAACCTTCTCATAAACAAATTAGGGAAACAGAACCTAGATGGAGCTACTATAAAATGAGTGCATGACTGGTTGGAAAACCACTCTCAGAGAGTAGTTATCAGTGGTTCAGAGTCAAATTAGAAGGGCATATCAAGTGGAATCCCACAGGGATTAGTTTTGGTTCCAATTCTGTTTAATATCTTCATCAATGATTTAGAGAATGGCATAGAGAGTACACTTATAAAGTTTGCAGACGATATAAAGCTAGGAGGGGTTGAGAGTGCTTTGGCACATAGACTTAAAATTCAAAATGATCTGGACAAACTGGAGAAAGGGTCTGAAGTAAATAGCATAAAATTCAATCAAGACAAATACAAAGTATTCCATTTAGGGAGGAACTATCAGTTGCACACATACAAAATGGGAAATGACCGCCTAGGAAGGAGTACTGGAGAAGGGATCTGGGGGTCATAGTGGATCACAAGCTAAATATGAGTCCACAGTAACACTGTTGCAAAAAAAAGTGAACCTCATTCTGGGATGCATTAGCAGGAGTATTGTAAGCAAGACACAAGAAGTAATTCTTCCGCTGTACTCCACGCAGATTAGGCCTCAACTGCAGTATTGCGTCCAGTTCTGGATCCACATTTCAGGAAAGATGTGGACAAATTGGAGAAGTCTAGAGAAGAGCAACAACAACGATTAAAGTTCTAGAAAACATGACCTCTGAGGGAAGACTGAAAAAAATGGGTTTGTTTAGTCTGGAGAAGAGAAGACAGAGGGCACATGATAGTTTTCAAATACGTAAAAAACTGTTACAAGGAGGAAGGAGAAAAATGTTCTCCTTAACCACTGAGGAGGAGACAAAGAAGCAATGGGCTTATATTGCAGTAAGGCAGTTTAGGTTGGCAATTAGGAAACACTTCCTATCAGGGTAGATAATTACTGGAATAAATTGCCTAGGGAGGTTGCTCTTAAAAATCCCCAGAGATGGAGAAGATTCCACAGTTTAAACAAACATCTGTCAGGGATTGTCTAGATAATATTTATTCCTGCCACGAGTGCAGGGGACTGGACTAGATGACCTCTTGAGGTCCCTTCCAGTCCTACAATTCTATTATGATTCTATGATAATGATTTACTAAGTAGATGGGACAAATATTTTTCTACAATTCTATGATTCCAACTTCAACCTCAGGCTCTGTTAGGTGTTAGTCCTTCGAAACCCACAAATGGGTTTTCCCCATGGTTACAAGGTCACAACTGTCTCAGATTCAGAACCGAAAACAATCATGAATAGTTCATTCTTTCCGTTATAGAGCTTGGGCCTTTGATCTCAGCCTCATGTAACAGTTGATCAACAGACAAAGGCCCATCCCTGAAAACACAGGTTCAAAAAGCTGGTCTTTTGCATAACCACAGATAGGAAAGTTGCATTCACCTCCCCTTAGATATTCCTCAGAAAAAGTACTTAACACTTTTTGTACCAACAGTCCATTCTTGTCTGGCACATTATTCAATATAGTCCTTTGACTCTCCAGGTCTCACATCAAGGGATATGCAGAGTCCTGGACCACAATAATAAACAGGCTACTGATCTAATACAATGGACCCCAAAGAGAAAAAACTCAATTCAATAAGGTCTCTTCAGGAGACTGCAGGAAATTGCCACATCTGTCACACATTTAGAATCTTTAAAAAAAAAAAAAAAAAACCTACCACCACTACATACAGTTTGGTGCAGTGTTTCTCGTTGAAAAGTTCATTCAGTGAATATCAAATGGGATTGATTGCATTAGAAAATGAAGTCATATATCAGCAGAAGGGCTAAAGCATAAATAGAAGCAATATTAACTTCAACCAACATGCCCCAACTATATCTGGAAACCCCAACTCTATAGATAAGATGGTCTAGTCTCAGTTGTGATGCTCATTCTATCCTTAAGTCTGAGCTTCCCACCAAGGATACCGACTCTAATGAGAGCGATTGAGATAGATACCTAGCTAGCCTATATGAAATAAGGTGGTAGAGAAGGCCGACTAACTGTTTTGCCACACAAACACCGCTAAATTTCAAATTGGCCAGTTATAGATGAAGTCTGCACAGTTTTAACTTTGGCATCTTTCATATTCATACAGAGTGTAGCCACCTATACCTGAAAAACATCTCCCATATGTTTTAATTTAAAATTAAGACCCCAGATTCAAAAGTTGACAAAAAAGTGTTCCTCCAATGGACATTTCAAGGAGGGGGGCCAAAAGGAAGGAATGCAAAAGTATTCCAAGGGCATCATCTCTCTTAATACATCTCACCCTATAAGTCACTAAACTATTACACGTTAAGCATGAAGAGAAGCTCTAAATATACTGAACAATTTTCTTCAGCTTCCACAATAATAGCTCCCAAATTTCCTCATTAAAGGCAAAATTAATTCCCTATAATTTTATCTTTGCTAACTATCTGCTACATCTCTTGTCCAGTACTGATAGGGTTTCTGCCTTTGTTGCACACATCGGGAGGTAGACAATATCCTTCTGATTCTCTCGTCAGGCTTAATGCCAGCTCCCCCGGCTGGCATGCTTCTGGTACTCTAGCTACATACCAGCTCTACCATACTTCCTCTACTGAAGACAGACAATATCCAAAAACGATCTCAGAAAAGGTTGTCCAGGAAGGAACAAAATTAAACCAAAGAGAAAATAGCAAACAACAACAACCAACCTCCAAAATCTAGATTCTGAGGGGAACTGAAAACACTTAATGGGTGCCTTTTGGGGGGGGGGGGGGGACAGTTTCCAAGAACAGTTCTTGCAGAAGACCACGAGCATACTGGAGGACTCTTTATCCAAAAGCATGTTGGATAAGTCTAAATAATTGTGAAAGCAATTAGTATATACACCTCTACCCCGATATAACGCTGTTCTTGGGAGCCAAAAAATCTTACCGCATTATAGGTGAAACCGCATTATATCGAACTTGCTTTCATCCGCCGGAGTGTGCAGCTCCACCCCCCTCCCTCCCGGAGCGCTGCTGTACCGCGTTATATCCGAATTCGTGTTATACCGGGTCGCGTTATATCGGGGTAGAGGTGTACATGATTGAGACCAAGTTGCCCTAAAGAAGATCTCATTGCAGACATTACATACTGCTCTCCCCTTGACGTAGCCAGGTTGAGTGATCCCCTCAGCTACACTTCTGAGGTTTTGCAATGGGTGGTTAAACAGTAGACACTAAGTGCTGCAGGAGTACGGACATTTATGAAAGCTTTCAGTCCTGCTAGGAGACACTTACCACCACCAATGGAGAGAAGCGAGAAAAATGGAATACTGAGGTAAAGGGAAACGCCACCCAGTCTTCAAATCCTGTGTCTCGATATAGGCTGAACATTGGGTTTAAAGTGGCATACTGCTGCCAGATATCAATCATCCTCCTGCATTTTTGTGGTTGCTTCACTTCCCTTTACCATAAGAATCTCTAGTTGACTCCTAGGAATAGCAATCAAGATACAAATGAGGAGAGGAATCACTAATCAATATATTTGTCCTCCTAGCACAATGTAGGCAAAAGGAAAGTTAAAGAAGCAGTCTGAAGTTCCTGCAGTTGGGATATTTCCTTCACCTCTGACATGTTTCTTGATCTTGCAGCTATGTTCAATTTTGAAGCATTTCGAGGAGAGGAAAGTGATCAGGAACAGTCAGCATGGATTCACCAAGTACAAGTCATGCCTGACTAACCTAATTGCCTTCTATGATGAGATAACTGGCTCTATGGATGAGGGGAAAGCAGTGGAGGTGTTATTCCTTGACTTTAACAAAGCTTTTGATACCGTCTCCCACAGTATTCTTGCCAGCAAATTAAAGTATGGGCTGGATGAATGGACTATAACAGGGATCGGCAACCTTTGGCACGCGGCCCGCCAGGGTAAGCACCCTGGTGGGCCGGGCCAGTTTGTTTACCTGCCACATCCGCAGGTTCAGACGATGGTGGCTCCCACTGGCCGCGGTTCACCACTCCAGGCCAATGGGGGCTGCGGAAAGCGGCGTGGGCCGAGGGATGTGTTGGCCACTGCTTCACGCAGCCCCCTTTGGCCTGGAGCGGTGAACCGCGGCCAGTGGGAGCCACCATCAGCTGAACCTGCGGATGCGGCAGGTAAACAAACCGGCCCGGCCCACCAGGGTGCTTACCCTGGCAGGCCGCGAGCCAAAGGTTGCCGATCCCTAGACTATAAGGTGGATAGAAAGCTGGCTAGATCGTCGGGCTCAACGGGTAGTGATCAATGGCTCCATGTCTAGTTGGCAGCTGGTATCAAGCGAAGTGCCCCAAGGGTCGGTAATGGGGCCGGTTTTGTTCAATATCTTCATTAATGACCTGGAGGATGGTGTGAATTGCACCCTTAGCAAGTTTGCAGATTACACTAAACTGGGAGGAGTGGTAGATATGCTGGAGGGTAGGGATAGCATACAGAGGAACCTAGACAAATTAGAGGATTGGGCCAAAAGAAATCTGATGAGGTTCAACAAGGACAAGTGCAGAGTCCTGCACTTAGGACGGAAGAATCCCATGCACTGCTACAGACTAGGGACGGAATGGCTAGCAAGCAGTTCTGCAGAAAAGGACCTAGGGGTTATGGTGGACGAGAAGCTGGATATGAGTCAACAGTGTGCCCTTGTTGCCAAGAAGGCTAATGGCATTTTGG
Source organism: Terrapene triunguis (assembly GCF_002925995.2). NCBI lineage: Eukaryota > Metazoa > Chordata > Testudines > Emydidae > Terrapene > Terrapene triunguis. The sequence continues at coordinate 101,368,646 of NW_020664409.1, read as the reverse complement.
GCTGTATAAGTAGTAGCATTGCCAGCAGATCGAGGGACATGAGCATTCCCCTCTATTCGGCATTGATGAGGCCTCATCTGGAGTACTGTGTCCAGTTTTGGGCCCCACACTACAAGAAGGATGTGGAAAAATTGGAAAGAGTCCAGCGGAGGGCAACAAAAATGATTAGGGGTCTGGAGCACATGACTTATGAGGAGAGGCTGAGGGAACTGGGATTGTTTAGTCTGCAGAAGAGAAGAATGAGGGGGGATTTGATAGCTGCTTTCAACTACCTGAAAGGGGGTTCCAAAGAGGATGGATCTAGACTGTTGCAGTGGGGGAGGTTTAGGTTGGATATTAGGAAAAACTTTTTCACTAGGAGAGTGGGGAAGCACTGGAATAGGTTACCTAGGGAGGTGATGGAATCTCCTTCATTAGAGGTTTTTAAGGTCAGGCTTGACAAAGCCCTGGCTGGGATGATTTAGTTGGGGATTAGGTCTTGCTTTGAGCAGGAGGTTGGACTAGATGACCTCCTGAGGTCCCTTCCAACCCTGATATTCTATGATTCAGTATTATCTGGAAGAAGCAGCAGGAGATAAATTGGCTGTGAACATCTAAAGCAGTGACTCTCAAACTTTTGTTTTTGTGGACCACTTGAAAATTGCTGAGGGTCTCAGCGGACCACTTAATGATCTTTCCAAATGTTGTTTGTATCGTTAGCTAACTATTCTAAAGCGCTTTGGATAAAAGTGCTATATAAAAAAAACCTTAATAAATTTTTGTTTTACAAATAAAAGCACACAACTCATATTTTAATATCAGTAGTCTTACTTTTCTAATGCGATGGCTGTGCCCTCTCTCCCCCACCGCAGCATCCCCCGAGCTGGGGCGGAAGGCAGTCTCTCCCCAGCAGCCGCAGCCCTGGAGCTGGGGGGAAAGTCGCCTCTTTCTTTGGTCGCCACAGCCCTGGAAGGGACGTCAGGAGGTCATCTAGTCCAACCGCTGCTCAAAGCAGGACCAATCCCCAGACAGATTTTTACCCCAATTCCCTAAATGGCCCCCTCAAGGATTGAACTCACAACCCTGGGTTTAGCAGGCCAATGCTCAAACCACTGAGCTATCCCTCCCCCTTTAAACTTTCCCCAAATCACCCAAGACAATTGTTACTAGCATTGCTGTTGAGTGGGAGAGGTAAGAGGTGCATCCCAAAGCACAGAATGAATGCAGAAAGTCCATGAGTACTGAACTAATTGTAGCAGCAGTCATCCAAATAAGAAAAAAGGGGCTTTGTGTGTAACTCATGCACATATCCCACATTTTTCTAAGACGTCTTTTTCCTATTCACAGTTCCTCTTGCTGTATGATTCAAATAAGTTAAAATGAGAGAAATTCTCACTGAAATTGAGGGGTATATAGAATCTTAAAGGATTCAGGGGCAGCCACAAGTCATCACTGTCACTCCATCATACCAATACTTCCATTGTGGATAAAAAAGATAACCCAGAAGAAAACTGATACAAAGCTTCATATTAATGCACACACAACAGCAAGAGTTTATTGAAAAGTTTGTAGCCCAAGGTTTCACAGATGGAATTTCTCTATAAAAAGAAAACCAAGAAAGGAAAAGTCCTCCCAAGAGTTGTATAAAAACTTCCTATATGCTCACCAAGAGAGCGTAAAAGATTTACCAACCACTAATGTTAGACTGGCATTTGTTTGCTGCCTTGTAGCTTCGCTCCTGGTGAGCTGCTAGCTGAAGCTGAAAATCTGATAAAGACATCAAATGCAAGAGATGGAAAGCAGCCAGTGATATAGCAGCAACTGGAAGTGGAGAATAGTAGGTGAAGCAAAACTCACTTAACTTCCCAGTTTCCTATTAATTTTATAATAGACATAAAAAAAATGTGATGAAAGAAGGCAGTTGAAAAACACAGAAGACAAGCAATGGGAAGAGAGCAACAAGGAGAATAGCATACATGAAAAGAAGTTCTATTTAAAGGGATGGATCTGAAAGGGGAATCTATGCAAGGAATAAACAGAGCATTACATAACCAGCGAGACACCCCAATGCTGAAAGAAAATTATGCTTTAGCCTCTTACAAGTTACAGTACATAGATATTTGTTCCCTTCCTCCTCTTCCTTCCCCAGTCTTCATGGCCTGCTCCTTTCCTCGAAGATCATATAGTCTATATATTAAAGACCATCACACATCACCCAGTTACTCTTGTATTGAGCCTGATAACCTAGTTGACTAAAGCATAAATTCTAGACAAGCACAGTCTTGATAGAAGTGGATAGAGAATCCACCACTTCCCTTGGTAGTTTGTGCCCATGGGTGATCACCTTCCCTGTTACAAATCTGTGCCTTATTTCTAATTTGAATTTGTTTGGCTTCATCTTCCAGACACTGATTCCTATTATCTTTCTCTGACAGATTAAATGACTCTTTAGCACTCAATATTTTCTACTTGTGAAGGTACTTACACCCTTGTATCAGTCATCTCTCAATATTCTTTTTGATAAATTAAAGAGATTGAACTCTAAATCTCACCGCAAGGCGTTTTCTTCAGACCACGAATCATTTTTGTGGCTCTTCTGTACACTCTCATTTTTCAACATTCTTCTTAAAATGTGAAAATCAGAACCTTACACAGTATTCCCGTATTTTTTCCACCAATGCCGTATACAGAGAATCACCTCCCTATTCCTACTCCCTTTGTTTATTCATCCAAGGATCACAATAGCCCTTTTTGTCACATCACACTATTTAGTTGATTGCTCACTGCCCCCAAGTCCTTTTAAGAGTCACTGCTTTCCAGGATGTAATCACGCAGTCTGTACATTTGGGCTACCTTCCCTGTTCCTAGATGTATAATTTTGCACTTGGCTATATTAAAATACATTTTGTTTGAACGGGCACAGCTTACCAAGCAATCCAGATCACTCTATACCAGAGGTTCTTAAACTAGGGTGCGGGTCCCCTTGAGGGGGCACAGAATGTATTCTGGGGGTGACATGAGAACCTTTAGGGCGGGGGGAAACTTACTGCCTATATTTTAACCCACATCAATGAATAATTAGCAAAGCGGATTCCTCCAGATATATCCAGTCCTCAGATGGCGCTGTGCATTAGACTCTAGATGGCACGGTGTATTTTGACGGATTTCTGTTAAGCTTGCATAGCCTTATACAAAGTTGTTACCATCTGTACGTTAATCCATTTGCTACAGTGCAGTGTGCATATTTAATTGTAAATATTGACCACAAGTGCAGTTTTGCTTTTGCTCTTATTACAATGGACCATTTGCTCTGTCTGAATCAATGCCTTACTGTTTTTAATACGTAGTGAGGTTTATACGGGTTGTTTTTTTAAAATCGGTATACGTACTTGCGTTGGGGGGGGGTGGCAGCGTAAACTATGACAGATACAAAGAAGGGGGACACAATCAAAAATGTTTGAGAATTCAAAAAAACACAGTACAGGGGGGAAATTCCAGAGAGGGCATAGAAAAGGTTGCATATGTAGAATTTAAGAGTACATGCAAGTCAAGTCAAACAAGACCAGGCTTAGAGCAGCCAATCAGTACTCGGTGACCTTCTTACTGACTTCTCCAGTAAAGTGCTCAGAAGGTTACAGTTTTAATTTGCACGGCTGGTGTTAATGAGGACTGGAAGTGACAAACCATATCAATTTAAATTTGAAACCTTTATATTCGATCACTCTCATTGACTGCCAAAGTAAGTGTGCAACTGAATTAGAAGTCAGTTTAGACTAGAGGAGATCATCAGTGAGTGGTTGCAGGCTGGAGTCATGCTTCAGAGCAGAGGAGCCCAGGGTGAAGTACAGTGTGATTAGCTTAAGCTGTATTTTACAGCATCCCTGTTAACTACTTGCTACATAAAGTATTCTACTCATATTAGCTTTAAAAAAGTCAGAGGAACAATTACAGAGTCCACAAATTTGACATTTGAGGTTCTTAGAAGTTTCATATAGCTATTCAAAACCCAGTTTTATTGGGGGAGGGATCACAAAACCAGTCTTTTCAAGAAATGTCTAACTACCCAACCGATCCTATTACTGAAAGTTTTAACCAGTGAAGTCTTATTTATTGCAGGTATAAATCATATGAGTGGGTGAGGAGGAGTATTCTAACACTAAATGATTTCTAATGTATCTGCAACCCATTGCCTACTACTGCAGTAATAAACTAATGAGAGTGGGGGGAAGAAGAACCAAAGCAGCTCTTAGTTATTTGTTTTTTGTGAAGCTATTAGAAAACCATGTCCAGTCATATAGCTACTTCTATTTTCCATAAAATCTGCTAACTAATCTATCTTTGCATAAACCTTTTCATGGTCTGACAGTATCTGATTAAAATCTGACCATATAGATCATTGTTTCAACCACTGTTATAGATGTGCAACAAATCTTTTACAAAATGTGGCTTGTAAGAGGTCTATGGAAAGGTTATGATTTGCTGAATAGGATTATTCTATTTGTATGCATGTATCATTTTTGTATTTTAAGTTTGAGTATTGGCTCTATACCTGGATTTCAAATGTTTGGTCCTGGGGTAATGTCCACAAGGTAGTTAGCTAGCACATCTTGGAGGGACTGTTCACATTGAGTGGCCCATCAAAACTCACAATGAACCCTGGGAGACATCCATCTAAACTGAATGGACTTTCCTGTGGATGTTCCATCTGAAGTATAGGTAATGGCTTCCTGCTATGACTAAGAAAAATTGGGCATGGACAGGTGACTTGCCCACATGACTCCAAACTCCCATCTTTTACCTTTAATTTTCCACTAGCTGTGCTGAGGGCTTTGTTTGAAACAATGGGTTTCCCTCATCGTGGCAGAAGCTATAAAAGGCCCTGGAAACACTTTCATTTTGCCTCTTTGCTGCTCAAACCTCTGGGCTATGGATTTACACTAATGGGAGCATTCTAACCAAGAGACTGAGGTCCTTCTAATGATTTGGAAGCAACCAGAGACTTAAGCCAGCAGTTTATTCCATCATTGCTACAAGTTTGAGCCAAGAACTTCGCATGTATTGTATGTATTTGATTCCTTTAACCAATTTTAACTCATCTTTCTTTTTATGAATAAACCTTTAGATTTTAGACACTAAAGGATTGGCAAGTGTGATTTTGGAGCAAAATCTGAGTTATATATTGACCTGGGTGTGTGGCTGGTCCTTTGGGATCAGAAGAACCTTTTATTTGACAAGGCTGGTTGTAAAGAACCACTCATCTTTAAATTCAGTGGTTTTGGGCATGATACAAGGACTGGAATACGTAAGGAAACTGCTTTTATAACTTCTTGTTAGTCAGTGTGGTGAGACAGAAGTTTACTTTTGTTGCTGATTTGGTATATCTTATGGAGGAATAATGACCAGTTTGGGGTGTGTCTGCCTTATTTCTCAGCAGTTTGTCCTGAATTTGGTATTCTCAGTTGTGACCCACAGAAGCACGGTTACACATGGAATAATGATAATGGCAAAAGACTGAAAGATCCATCAAGAAAACCATTGCCCATTCCCAAATAAGCAGACATTACTTTCTAAGTCAGTTCTGGGGAGGACAATTTAACTCAGGGTATGTCTACACTAAGAAATTAGGTTGATTTTATAGAAGTTGGTTTTTAAAAATTGATTTTATACAGTCAATTGTTTATGTCCCCACTAAGTGCATTAAATCGGCAGAGTGCATCCTCACTACCGTGGCTAGCATCGACTCACAGAGTGGTGCACTGTGGGAAGCTATCCCACAGTCTCCGCTGCCCAGTGGAATTCTGGGTTAAGCTCCCAATGCCTGATGGGGCAAAAATATTGTCATGGGTGGTTTTGGGTACATGTTGTCAGTCTCCCCTGCCTCCCTCTGTGAAAGGAACTGCAGACAATCATTTCATGCCTTTTTTCCTGGGTTACCCGTGCAGACACCATAGCACAGAAAACATGGAGCCTGCTCAGCTCATCGCTGCTCTTGTGAGCATTGTAAACACCTCACACATTATACTTCAATATGTGCAGAACCTGGCTAAGAGGCGGCAGCACGAGGATGATGGTGAGGAGGACGTAGACACGCCTGTTCCTGAAAGCATGGGGTGTGGCAATTGGGACATCATGGCGGCAGTGGGGCAGGTTGATATAGTGGAGTGCCAATTCGGGGCCCAGCAAACAAGCACAGACTGGTGGTACTGCATAGTGTTGCGGGTATGGGATGATTCCCAGTGGCTGCAAAACTTCCACATGTGTAAGGCCACTTTCCTGGAACTCCGTGACTTGCTTTCCCCCACCCTGAAGCGTAGGAATACCAAGATGAGAGCTGCCCTGACAGTTGAGAAGTGAGTGGCGATAGCCCTGTGGAATCTTGCAATGCCTGGACTGCAACCAATCAGGAATCAATTTGGAATGGGTAAATCTACTGTGGGGACTGCTGTGATTCAAGTAGCCAGTGCAATCACTGATGTTCTGCTATCAAGGGTAGCGACTCTGGGAAATGTGCAGGTCATAGTGGATGGCTTTGCTGCAATGGGTTTCACTAACAGTGGTGAGGCAATAGACGGAACGCATAACCCTATCTTGGCACTGGACCATTTACCAACCAGTACATAAACCGCAAGTACTTCTCAATGGTGCTGCAAGCACTGGTGGATCACAAGGGACATTTCACCAACATCATGGGATGGCTGGGAAAGATGCATAACGCTCACATCTTTAGGAACTTTGGGCTGTTTGAGCTGCAAGAAGGGACTTACTTCCCAGACCAGAAAATTACTGTTGGGGGATGTTGAAATGCCAATAGTTATCCTTGGAGACCCAGCCTAACCCTTGCTCCCTGGCTCATGAAGCCATACACAGGCAGCCTCAACAGTAGTAAGGAGCAGTTCAACTATAGGCTAAGCAAGTGCAGAATGGTGGTAGAATGTGCCTTTGGATGTTTAGAAGCTCACTGGCGCTGTTTGCTGACTAGGTTAGACCTCAGCGCAACCAATATTCCCATCGTTATTACTGCTTGCTGTGTGCTTCATACTCTCTCAGATATTAAGGGGGAGATGTTTATGGAGGGGTGGGAGGTTGAAGCAAATTGCCTGGCTGCCAATTTTGAATAGCCAGACACCAGGGTGATTAGAAGAGCACAGGTAGGCACGCTGCACAGAGAGGCTTTGAAAAACAGCTTCATAACTGGCCAGACTATGGTCTGACAATTGTGTCGTTTTCTCCTTGATACAAACCCACCCCCTTTGCTGATTTTAATTCCCTGGAAGCCAACCACCTTCAATCACAGCTGGCAAAGGAAATAAAGTCACTATTGTTTTGAAACCATGCATTCTCTTTATTAATTTTAAATAAAGTGAGATAACTGACAAGGTAGCCCAGGAGGGAACGACAAGGCCACATTGCTTATTCTAGCCACACTACAAATCAAAACTGTTTGAATGACAGCCTTCTGTTGCTTGGGCCATCCTCTGGAGTGGAGTGGCTGGGTGCTGGATGCCTAGAGCCTCCCCCTGCACATTCTTGGGCGTCTGGGTGAGGAGGATATGGAACGTGGGGAGGAGGGCAGGCGGTTATACAGTGGATGCAGCAGCAGTCTGTGCTCTTGTTGGCTTTCCTGCAGCTCCACCAGATGCCTGAGCATGTCTGTTTGCTCCGCCATTAGCCTCAGCATTGCATCCTGCCTCTTCTCATCGTGCTCACTTAATGCTTTCCTGGACTCTGCCATGGAATGCCTCCATGCATTCAGCTGTGCCCTATCACTGCGGGAGGAATGCATGAGCTCAGAAAACATGTCATCGCAAGTGTGTTTTTTTCGCCTTCTAATCTGCGATAACCTCAGGGATGGAGATAAGGGGAGCATAGAAACATTAGCACCTGTGGCGGGGGGAATAAAAAGGGAGAGCAAATTTTAAAGAGGATACATTTCTGAGAACAAAAGGGAGACTCTTTCACAGTGAATCAAGCAATTCACAGCAGACAGCACATGTGCTTTAGGTACAAGGTCGCATTTTGCCTTTTATATTGAGCGCCTGCTTGTATGGTGATACATCACACACGACTGGGCAACAGAATTCGGTTTCCAGGCAGCCATGGTAAGCCAAAGGGTACACAGGTTTGGCTTTTAACGCCTTCATAACATGTGGGAAGGTTTTCAAACTGCAGCACCCTCCTTTCCTATAGCTAGCAATGCCAGTTGTGTTTGCCATTTAAAAGGAGGGGCTGCTGTTTTCGGGTGAATGTGCAGCACACACCTCCCTCTACCCCTTTGCATGGTTATTTGGGATAATCCCTTCACCCCTCCCCCCACCACATGTCTATTCTCAGGGATGATCCTTTTTAGCCAAGCGCAAACAGCCCAGCATGAATGGGGTCCTTTTACTGTTCCCTTACAAAAATCCCCCTATTTCAACCAGGTGACCATGAATGATATCGCTCTCCTGAGGCTAACACACAGAAAGATATAGACCAATGCTGCTTGAATGAGACCAAAACCCAGGACCATTCGCTGCCATGCTTTGTGCTGCAATGATTCCAGACTACTTGTTAGGCGTGGTAAAGTGTCCTACTGTGGAGGACTAAATAAGGCAGCCCTCCCCAGAAACCTTCTGCAAAGGCTTTCAGACTGCCTCCAGGAGAGCTTCATGGACATGTCCCTGGAGGATTCCCACTCCATCCCCAGACATGTTAACAGGCTTTTCCAGTAGCTGTACTGGCTGCGAATGCATTCCAAGTCTTCAGGACAAATCAACATTAAAACACTATTGCTTTTAAACTCTATAGTGTAGTTACTAATGTGCACTCACCAGAGGTGCCTTCTCCGCCGTCAGGGTCGGGGATCCCACCTTGGGAGGGTATTGGCTTCAGGGTGATGAAAAGGTCCTGGCTACCAGGGAGACCAGATTAACCGCTTGCCTGCTGCGCATTCTCAATCATCATCCACAAAATCCTCCTCCCTGTTGTGTGATACACCCCTCTTGCAGGTGCCCATGGACAGTGGAGGAGTAGTGGTAGGGTCCCCCCCCTAGAATGCCATTCAGCTGATCATAGATGCAGCATGTATGGGATTCTGACCCAGAGTGACCGTTTGCCTCCTTTGTCTTTTGGTAGGCTTGCCTGAGCTCCTTAACTTTCACGCGGCACTGCTGTGTGTCCCTGTTGTAGCCTGTGTCCATCATGCCCTGTGCGATTTTGGCATATATATTAGCATTTCTTCTTTTTGATCAGAGTTCTGCCTGCACAGATTCTTCTCCCCATACAGCAATCAGATCCAGGGTCTCCCGTCTGGTCCATGCTGGAGCTCATTTGCGATTCTGGGGGAGGGGAGGGGGGGGAGGGGAGACGACGGAGACACACGACACGACTGCATGGTCACCTGTGCTGCTGAACTCGCCACGCTGACCAAACAAGAAATGAAATTCAAAAAGTTCAAGGCTTTTCCTGTGTACCTGGCTAGTGCTCTCTAGGATAGCTCCCGGAGGCCAACAACATCAATTTGGGTCTGCACTACCCCAAATTCAACCCAGCGAGGTCGATTTTAGCGCTACTCCCCTCACTGGGGAGGAGTACAGAAGTTGATTTTAAGAGCCCTTTAGGGAAACAGAACGGGGTTGCTTGTGTAGACGCATTCATTATAAAAATTGACCTAACACAGTTAAATTCAACCCAACCCCGTAGCATAGGCCAGGGCTCAGAGTGACTCATTGGCTTAAGCAAGCCTCTCTCATTATGGATCAATTATTTTCAACTGAGTAGACGAAGCATACAGCCCATGAATGGTTTGGTACATTTTATTAACTTACTGTTCTCATCTCTGATCAATTTTCCTTATCTACATGTTTAGGTAAAAAATGTCTACTTCTCTTACAAAGCAATTTGATAGCCACTCAGAAGAAACACTTGTACAAGTCAGTGCTGTCCCTCCTCCCCAAATCAAAAGAAATAGATGCTGTGATAGCAGATGAAAGATTAGAGGTTATGCAGTAATAAAATGGTGGCCACAGAATGAAGGCTTAAGGAGAGATCATCATTTTCCCTCCACCTTGTCACACTCCGTGGCCACACAAACAAAATCACTACCAAAGATAGTTAATATATAAAAAACTGCTTCTCTCCTGAGGAAAGGTCTATTGCTGCTAAGGACATCTGGCCATGTCAATGGAAATTGAGAGTGGAACTGCAAACTAATTCAACAACTCTGTAGGATGAGAGACAGGGTCTTGTGTCAATAACTTGCATCTGTGGACCTCTTCCCTTCAACATACATAAAATATATTGCATCTTTCTGTAATAAGCTGGGATCTGTATTTCTTTTTAGTTTATGTTTGCATCTCTAATGCTTCTACATTTATATGGTCCTTCTATTCCAAGCAGTTAGCCTTAGTGGGTGGTATGTGTTGAGTTTGTTTCTTTTGAGGGGGTAAAGTTCCCATATGCCTTTTGTAATGAGCAACTAAAATGAAATGTGATTAACAGGTTTTATTTCTATTAAAATATGTTAAGATCAAATTAAAGAAATTAACAGGCATTTACAAGAGCTAGTTACGTATGTTAGTTTGCAGTTCCACTCTTGATTTCCATTGACATGGCCAGATATAAAGCAGCAATAGACCTTTCCTCAGGAGAGAAGCCATTTTTTATATATTAACTATATTTTGATCCATTTTATTCAATGGGCAGCTAGTACTGATCACAGAACAGGCCTGCTGGTTCTTATGTACCAATTCCATGGAGTAGCAATGAAATAAAACTCAACTAAAGATCTTGTCAACTAAACTTTATCCCTGAAGTATTTCAGGGACAAAGTAAGCTATTGGCTTTTATTCAATTCATTTCCTCCACAAATTAGTAAGTAGCACTGATTTAATTTTATTGTGCTATTAAAGAATTGGGTATTTGAAGCTGTAATTAATAAATAAACCTCATTTCTCTTTGACCTTTTTCAGCATTCTGTGTGTTTACAGCCTAGTCTACACTACAGAGTTAGGTCGAAGGAAGCTGCCTTAAGTTGATCTGTTAATGTATTTGTTTACACTTCCGGGTCCTTTACGTTGACCTAAGTCACCTCTGATGTCGACTTCTGTAATCCACCTCTGTGAGAGGCGTAGCACTTAGTTCGATTTTCATGGGCCGACTGAGGTAGTGCAGATGCAGCATTGTATATTTTGACTTAATTGGCCTCCAGGTGGTGTCCCACAATACTCATCTGTGACCACTCTGGAGATCACTCTCAACTCTGCTGCACTGCAGCCAGGTACACAGGAAACAGCCCCTCCCCTGCTAGAGCCCTGGGAACTTTTGATTTCCCATTTCCTGTTTGATCAGCATTGGGAGCGTGCCAGTTTAAGCACAGCTGATCATGGAGACTACACGCCCCAAACGTGCTCCAGCCTGGTCTGCACAGGAGGTGGTGGAACTCAGTGTGGGGAGAAGAGTCGGTGCAGGCAAAGCTCGGATACAGCAGAAGAAACGCTGACATCTATGCAAAGATCACCTGTGGAATGGGGGGGGGGGGAGAAAAGGGCTACATGAGGGACACACAGCAGTGCCGTATTGAAATAAAAACTTCACCAGGCGTACCAGAAGGCAAGGGAGGTGAACAGTTGTTCTGGTGCTAAACCCCACACATGCCGGTTCTACAACAAGCTGCATGCGATTCTTGGGGGCAAGGGTGACCCTACAAGCACCCCACAAGCAATGTGGACACCTCACAGGTGTGAGGGATAACAAGGAGAATGATAGTGGTGGTGTAGGAGGAGGAGAATGGGAGACAGGCGAGTGGTGGATCCATTCTCCCTGAGAGCCAGAAAATATTTAACCCCAGAGCTCTGTGGGTTGCAGGACATAGAATCATAGAATATCAGGATTGGAAGGGACCTCAGGAGGTCATCTAGTCCAACCCCCTGCTCAAAGCAGGACCAATTCCCAACTAAATCATCCCAGCCAGGGCTTTGTCAAGCCGGGCCTTAAAAACCTCCAAGGAAGGAGATTCCACCACCTCCCTAGGTAACGCATTCCAGTGCTTCACCACCCTCCTAGTGAAATAGTGTTTCCTAATATCCAGCCTAGACCCCCCCCCACTGCAACTTGAGACCATTGCTCCTTGTTCTGTCATCTGCCACCACTGAGAACAGCCAAGCTCCATCCTCTTTGGAACCCCCCTTCAGGTAGTTGAAAGCAGCTATCAAATCCCACCTCATTCTTCTCTTCTGGAGACTAAACAATCCCAGTTCCCTCAGCCTCTCCTCATAAGTCATGCGCTCCAGACCCCTAATCATTTCACGGTGGCTGACCGTGATGCTGGGGAAGACGCCTCTCATTGTAATTGTATACTCAAAGTCCAGTTAAACTTTAGCAGCCGCACACATTTGACGGTATTGCATGTTTACGGTGAAGAAAAAGCAAGGTGCTGTGGTTCTCTGCTTACAAGAGGCTGCTCCAGCTACGCATAAAATGACTGCTTATGTGGACTGAGATATCCATGGAGGATTCCCAGGCTCTCTCTAGGAAACTTTCATGGAGGTATTCTGCAATCCTTTGCAGAAGGTTTCTGGGCAGGGCAGTCTCATCTCTTCCACCATGGTAGGACACTTTCCCACACCACTCCTGAATTAGTTCTGCTGACATCATTGCGGTACACAGCATAGGGAGCAGGTTTATACCTAGACGCTTGCAGCATCTCCTTCCTTTCCGCCTCTGTTACCCTCAGGAGACTGATATCACATAGGGTAACCTGGAGAAAATGGTGGAGGTCATAATTAAAAGTGCTATTACACAGAACATAAAGGCATGTAGACCCATTCCACCGACCCCACCCCCCACATTCTGGATCTCCAAACCACGCAGCCACTAATGTGCCTTTACTGTGCTTGGCATGGATCAGCAAATAATTTAAAGTGGCTGATAGGGGACTGGGGCCCCACATGAGAGATTCCACAATTTGGAAGTGAAAACGTTTGCCCCGCCCCATTCGGAAACAGCTTCCCATGGTTCTATGGGAAAGAACCATTGTTCTACTAGCTACCTGTGCTCCTGACGTGAGCCTGCCATAACACTTCATTAAAAGCGCAGTGACCAGTGACTGGGGGGGGGGCGCGCATACGCCCCACGGCTGGAACAGCAAAACAGCACAGTGAACGGTTATGGATTCTGATTATGTTCTGGTGGGCACCTAATGTAATAAGGGATTTTGTTTTTTTATGAAAATGGCCTTGCTATGGAAACATTTTATTCATATACAATGGCTCCTTTATTTCTCCCCCACACCTCCCTCCCCCCCGACAACTGGAAATGTGTCCTTTGGCAGGTCATCAACACCTAATCACCGAAAGTCTGCTTTCAGAAGGAGAAAGAACATGGGAGGACATGTTCACTGAGATAATGAATGCCTCTGGGGCTGCTGACACAGAGCTGAGAGCATGGAGGATTTCATTGTCTGAGAAGCTAGACATGGAGAGCAGGAAAGAGCCCAGTGAGCGAGAGTGTGTGGAGCAGGATAAGATGCTTTGGATTATGAGGGACGAAGCAGACACATTGAGGTATCTGGCTGAACTGCAGGAACAGAAGCAGGAGGGTAGAGTCCCTCTGCACACCCTGATGGACAGGCAGCATTGCCTGGTGCAGAATCACCCTCCCCCAAGCGTTCCATGAGGCATGGGCAAAATGTCCCTTTCACTTAACTCGGGGGGAGGGGGGGAAGAAAAGGGTACAAGGAAAAGAAGGTGCCCATTCACAGATCTTTGATGGTCTGGAATGTGGTGGTATGTTACACAGCTGAAAATGTTTCTGCCGTTCCAACTTTACAACCCCTTTCCCCCCCCACCCCATGGTTAGCTTCTCGCTCTCTTCTCTCTCCTTACTTATGTTTATTTAATAAAGTAAATGGATTTGAGAAATAAATGTTCTTTGTTGAATAGAATCAGTGGGCTTGGGTCGGGGGTTGGCTTTACAGGTACAGTGACACAAGCCAGGTGAAGGTTTGGGAAAGCACAATGCAGACAAGCAGCTCCCATTACTCTGACTCATTACTGAAACAGCTTTTCAAAGCCTCACAGATGCACAGCGCCCCTTGCTGTGCTCTTATTGCCCTGGTGTCTGGCTGCTCAAAAATGGCTGCCATGCAATTTGTCTCAACTGCCCACCCCTGCAGAAAATTTTCTGCCTTCCACCCCTCCCCCCCCCCCATATTATGGAGCACACAGCTGTAACCATAGAGATGTTCTCCTCCCTAAGGTCCAACCTTGTTAGTAAACTTCTCTAGTGCCCTTTCAAACAACCAAAGGCACATTCAACCACCATTCTGCACTTGCTGAGCCTATTGTTGAACCGTTCCTTACTGCTGTCCAGAGAGCCAGAGTATGGCTTTATGAGCCATGGGAGCAAGGGGTAGGCTAGGTTGCCCAGGATAACTATAAGCATCTCAACGTCGCCAATGTTAATTCTGTGGTCTGGAAAGAAAGTCCCAGATTGCAGCTTTTTGAACAGACCCAAGTTCTTAAAGATGCATCATGAGCCTTTCCCGACCATCCTATGTTGATGCTGGTGAAATACCCCCTGTGATCCACCAGTGCTTGCAACACCATTGAAAAGTATTCCTTTTAGTTTATGTACTCTTTGGCAAGGTGGTCTGGTACCAAGATGGGGATATGCGTGCCATCTATCACCCCACCACAATTAGGGAACCCCATCCTGGCAAAACCATCCACTATGTCCTTCACATTTCCCAGACTCACTACCCTTCGTAGTCAACTTCTGCTAACGGCCCTGCACACTTAGAGCACAGCAGCTCCCACGGTTGATTTACCTACTCCAAATTGATTCTCCACTGACCGGTAACTGTCTGGTGTTGCAAGCTTCCAAATAGCAACCACCTCTCGTTTCTCCACTGTCAGAACAGCTCATTTTTGTGTTGTTGAACTGCAGGGCATTCGAAAGTTCTGCAGCCACTGCTTGACATCCCATACCTGCAAAAGATGCAGTCCCACCAGCAGTCAGTGCTTGTTTCATGGGACCAGAAACATGCTCAGAGTGCAGCTGCTCTGGGACTGCCAGCAGCAACTGGGAATTGTTTTTTTTCAATGGCTTACAGCAGCACTGCTTGCAGGACATTGCTATGTTCCACGTAGCGGGCCCTACTTCGGCTCTGGAAATACTGCAGGAGAAGGCACGAGGTGTTTGAGAGGCTCACAGTAAGAGTGCACAACTGAGCAGGCTCCATGCTTCTGGGGTTATGGCGTACGCACAGTGGTTTTAAGGCGCAAAAACCACTGAGTTGTTTGCTGTTGATATGAGGGAGGGAGCACGGTGCATCATGGGATGCTGACACAATGTTCCCATTCTCCTCTGCAACAATGTTTTGGTCCCATGAGGCATTGCACAAACTTCCCAAAACACACTGTGGCAAATTGCACTTTGGGATAGCAACCCACAATGCACTGCTTTGTGCATTGATGCAGGTGCTGCTTTGTGCATTGATGCAGGT